>NC_088350.1:26221666-26590000 GCF_036884655.1 Musa acuminata AAA Group
TACGGTCCCGTGATTTTTCCCATATTGGGTTTTTCACGTTAAAAAGATTTGGTCTTACTGTGTGGTTGATTTTTGCTCTATTGTTTATGCTGTGTTGGTTGATATTTTCATTTGAATATCAAGTTGGTATTTTCATGAGAAACCCTTTTTGATATATAAAGAGGGAAAAGAATATTCCGCTTTCCCAACAATCCCTAACACAGAAGTTTTGGGAAAAGAGCCAATCTTACGAGGGTTCCCATTCCGTGCCAGAAGCGAAGGAAGCGTGGATTGCCATTACATATTTGGATCGTCTTGCGAAGGTTTCCCTACGATGCCAGAAGGGTGGACTTAATGGATGGATTTGTTGACGACCTCGACCTCTCAAAAGCGTGGACTTGCGATGAGATGTATGGATTTCTTGACGACCTCAACCACGTAGCGGAGGCCACACTCGCAGCAGCGACATTGGTAGCTCCACCTGCTACAGAGTCATGGATGGCGGCACCACCCACGAGCCAGGGTGCGACGGCTGATGTCCCCGGAGAATTAAGCTAGGAGCTTTAAATCATCCAAATTTCTGCAAGTTGTAGTCGTTTTGGAAGTTGGATATTCTTAAAAGTTGCTTGCGGAGAGAGGATGATGATGATTATGGATCCTGACAGTTGGGTGTTTATGCTTCATTCTGATGTGTTATTTCTGTTGGTTTTACTGTTGCCTCACAAACTCGACTAGTATAATTGATGTCCATCACCCAAACATATCTTGATTCTTCCAGGTTGCATGTGATCTTGCTAATACACATAAGATGATTTTAAAACTGATCATTGTTGATGGGTTTTGCCTTATGATATCTTTGAGGATAATTGTGTCATCTTAATCTTTCATCTTTAATTATCCAAATATGCTATTAACGAAGAAAGACCCCTGTTCCAAATGTGCCACCATATTGTTATGTTGACATTGGAGTCAAGAGTACTTGAAACAAGGGCATCCAAGCATGATTATATGCGAGAGGAGAACCACGATCCTTCATACCATCATCGACCAAGTGGGGCGACGGGGAGAACCATGATGTCAACCCGATCATAGGCGAGAGGAGCCTTACACTAGTGAACAAGAAGGACGAGAAATTTCTTGAAGGACGAGTATCTAATATCAAGAATAGTTTGTGCAGTTCAATAGGTGTTTGTGATCACTCTGCAATGATTGTTATATATGCATGTGTAATTGATCTACCCAAAAATAAATATAAATCAATCGTAATGTATTTTAATTGTACTGTGTGGAACTGGTTACTTGATATTCTCGTTTCTTTATATTTGAATTTAATTCCCTGTTTATTTGTGCAAAAGATTTTGATAGGCAAGTAACTTTCAAATTCGATTGCCATATCTCGAACTGAGCAGTGAAGAACAAAAATAAATATAATATATATAAACAAAACATAATCTTTGATAAATTAGGAAACTTTGGGTGTTTCCTAATTCGATTGCTCCCTCTCCACTAAGCACGGTGAAGAATAAGAATAAATATAACAAATATAAATAAAACGTAATATTTTGTTCGATCCCTGTTCGAAGTGGGAAACTTCAGGTGTTTCCTAATTCGATAGCCCCCCACCCCCTCTCTCTCTATATATGATACCCCTCACTTGCGACACCACTTTTCTTCCCTCTCGCTACACTCCTCCTTCGTTCCTCCCTCTCGCTTCTCTTCTCTTCTCTTCTTTCTTCTTCTTCGTTCCCCTTCCTTCGCTGGCAATGGCGTCGGAAAATACCAGCGATGGCGGAGACGAGACATGGAGGTGGATGGGGTGCCATTTTACCCCGACCGACGAAGAGCTGATGGACGATTGCCTCCTCAACAAGGTTCGTAATCTGCCGCTGCGAATCCCCCCCGGCTTTAGCATTCCCGAGATGGCGGTGTACAAGAAAGCGCCCTGGGAATTGATGGTCCGCTCCAGCTACCTTCCCACGGGTGTGTCCTACTGCTTCGTCCGCGTGCCCCGCTCCAAAGCCAGGGACAATAGGCTGAAGCGGAAGACGCGCGGTGGAAGATGGGTCGCCAACGGCAAGCCCCGCGACATACCGCATCAAGATAGAAGGGCGGCGATCGCCGGGACTCGGAGGGGTCTCAAATTCTTCAAGGACAGCGGTGATCCAAGAAAGAAGAACAAGAAGGACAGGAGCCTCGGTCTGCAGTGGATAATGCACGAGTACCGCCTCCACCCCAGCTTGTACGAGACGATCCCCTCCTACGAGACCGAGGAGATAATCCTGTGCCGAATCCAGCACAAGGGGAGGGGAGCCGCAGACGAGAGCGACGGCGACAGCCTCCCAGCCAAGGCCCCATCTGTGACAGATACCCAAGAAACGCCGGAGCCATGGATGGCGGGACCTTCCACTCAAAGCATGGCAATTGACGTCCCCGGGTGCTGTTGGGTTCAATGTGGGACCGGAGGTACTGAAGAAGTGTCGTGGATGGCGGCGGCACCTGCGATCCAGGGTGCGATGGCAGATGTCTTTGGGTATTATTGTATCCCTGAGACGGGAGTTATGGGAAAAGAGCTGTCTTGCGAGAGCCCCCCTGCGGTGCCAGAAGCGTGGACTTGCGATGACAATGACGGATTTCTTGACGACCTTGATCTCGTAGCGGAGGCCACATTTGCAACAGCGACATCGGTAGCTCCATCTGCTACCGAGCCGTGGATGGCAGGACCTTCCACTCAGAGCATGGCAATTGACGTCCCTGGGTGTTGTTGGGTTCAATGTGGGACCGGAGCTACTGAAGAAGTGTCGTGGATGGCGGCGGCACCGGCGATCCCGATGGCAGATGTCTTTGGGTGTTATTGTGTACCTGAGACGGGAGTTTTGGGAAAAGAGCCATCTTGCGAGGGTCCCCCTGCGGTGCCAGAGGCGTTGACTTGCGATGACATTTTTGGATTTCTTGACGACCTTGATGTCGTAGCGGAGGCCACACTTGCAACAGCGACGTCGGTAGCTCCATCTGCTACGGAGCCGTGGAAGGAGGCACCACCTGCGACCCCCGGAGAACAGAGCCATTGCACTGCAGTGGAAGAAACGTGGGCTTGGATAAAGAGATTGGAAGCATGTATAAAAGGCTGTAACTAAGAGAAACTGGAATTGTGTCTGTAAGTAACATAAACGACACCAATTTATCTCCCCAACGGTACCATTCGAATCGAAGCACAAATATGACTCAAAATGTATGACTGATATGTTCCTGAACATAGTGAATAAATTTTGCTGACTGGGCACTCAGTAGGTGGGATATTGAGTCACCATAATTTCAACTCAAATGGTCTTTCCAAAGCTTAAAACATGCACAGCATATAAAATTATCAGTGACATCGGTATTGAAGTTTTCTATCCTTTCATTCAATCCAATCATTATGTGACAGCTCACCTGTTCTTTAAATTGTTCTTCTTTCTCTTCGTAACTTGAAAGAGCCACAACTTGTACCTGGAAATTTATGGCATGAGAATGGAAGTAACAGATTAAATTTGATCAGAAACCAGCAAAAACTAAAGATTAGCTTATCCTACATTGATAAATTCACTAAGAGGAGTTTCTTGTGGTTTTGGAACATTATCCCATATATGCAAGAAATGTGTGTGAGACATTAAAGATAAAATTGTTACAGAAAATGAAAAGCAGGAGCACTATATAACATGCACCTTCTGAATATCCTCCCTGAGAATAGGTTCAAGACTTTCCAGCGATGTCTGCTCATGAAACAAGATGTCAATTGCAAGTACATACCGGTTAGAAAAAAAGGAGCTACCAATATATTGTGTAAACAAACGAAATTTTCACCTTGGTTTTACCACTATGACAAATCGTAATGTTGTTTTACAAGGGCACAAAAACCTCATCATCACATGTTCTGTGAGATGTAGCATCAATATTGATCTAGACAATTTAGGAGGGTAATCGATCTCTCTCCCTCTCTCTCTCTCTGGAAACACACTATTTCATCTGTCTGCATTGATCTTTGATGGATGTTGGCCTTCTTTTCTGTATGGTGAACAGATTAAGGACACTTATTTTAACATAAGAATGAAAGTGAAAATTATAAGCTGATACAAACAAGAACAACTGAAATATTGAAGCTTATATGCCTAGATGGGTGTGTAAGTCTTTTATGTCTAAGATTACCTGAAATTCTATCTTTAAAAGAGACTTGTTTGAACTTTTGAACTAATAAATACAAAGGAGACATCAGAATTTCCAGTAAAATGTAAAAAAATGAAAAAACAAGTTGGCCAATGCTCTTCTGCTTTATCATTCTTATCTCATTTCTCATATACATGAACTAGAATAGAATACAAAGTACATATATGTTCAAAATATCCACGAACCATACAACAGCTAGAAATAAACTTCTAAACAGTAAATGTTTATTAATGGAAAACGGAAGTACAAACGAATGTACCCTTTAGTGGAACCCTTTTTAATTTGAATTATAGGGATTGCATAACTAGAAAAAGGAGATGTAACGATGACCATAGACCGAGAAGAAAGAGATTTCGACGACTGATTCATCTCTCAACTCCTTAATCATCAAATGCAGAAAAAAGTACCTTATTTCCAACAGCCAATGTCTGACGTTGAAGTATATTGATCACATATTAGAAAAAATGATAAGAAATGCACAGTTTAATTGATTCCCTCCCTATAGGCAGGCACACATGAAATGAGGTCGATCAGCATTCTTGCAGGAAATATCCAAGAACATAATTCAAGGTGAGTCATGAACAACTGTCACGGAATAATTAAACTAGTGAGATCAATAATATAAGCACTACGAACGCAGACTAGATTTGGCTGGATTCATCCAAAAACCAAAAGACTTTCATGAACTGAGATATTCACTTGAATCTTCCAAGCAAGAAATTTCTACCGCATCTACGAAAGGATGATCCCAATCAAAGAATCATCACAACGATTATGGAAGAAAACAACAAAAAGACTAAGACTAACAATCAAACACTAACCAACTGGAATACCAAGAAAGCAACAGGACCAATATATTGAACTTATAGAACAAGCGGATCGGGCCGATACATGCATCAAATACATCAAGAATCTTGGTGGCATGATCGGAACCAAGAAGGCCGCATCGGGAAGGAGAAGGGAAGATCAGGGAACGTACCTGCGGCAGGAGGAGATGGTCGGCGAAGGCCTCTCAACAGTCGGGTTTCAGAAGAGCAGCAGCAGAACAAGAAGACAGCTAAATATGAAACGGAAAGGAACAAGAAATGACGGCGGTTGTTAACTACCAATGGGAGAAACTAAAGGACAAATTTTAAGTTGAACTAATCCAATTATAATAATTTTACATTATATTATAGTATTTTTAATAATAATAATAATACTATAATATAATATAAAAATATCGTGTTATAGTATTACTATATTACATGTTTTTACTAAATATAATTGTCCTAATATTACATTATATTATAATTTTTAGTATTATTGAAAATACTATAAAGGAGTGTAAAAACATAATAAATATTTTTTTTTGTAAAATTTATATAAAGATATGATTATATAAAGATATGACTATAAATATAATATAGTCGATAATGTTAAATCATGAAATTATTAATTTATCATTTGGAGGTTGAAAATGTCAATAAAAGAATTGATAAAACCATCTTTAAAAGAAATTTCGGAGATGGAGCATGCAAACTACAAAGATTTCAAACATAGCAAACAAAATAAATTAGAATAAAGAAACCAAAATGATAAAGAAATCTCATATATTTTGGATATATATATATCATCATCATCATTATTATTATTATTATTATTGATATTTTTTTAAAAAAATTATTTATGAAGGATAATAACAAGAAACTTAATCAAACATAATATCTCGAGATACCATATACCTATGTGTTCGTGGATCTATATATTTTCAATATTTCTTCCTTTTATCATAGCCAATAAAGATATATTTCTTAGTTTTAGCATTAAGTTTGTTTCTTTTTGGATTTGGTATGTACAGATAGCACGAAGAATATATAGTTTTCACCAAACATAAGCTCGTATAGAGACTTCAGGTTGATTAGACCAAAAGGAGTTCGATTAATGACATAATTTTCACGTTACATATCTTCTGCTCATAAGCTTTGGGTAAATTCTTTATATGAAGCCAGTATTTATAAGTCTCCACGAGATACCGAATTTTTCATACAACCATACTATTTTGTTGTGGTGTATTTGTATATATAAATTCCTTTTGATGTCATTCTCCTTGTGAAAAGCGAAGTATTTATCAGAAGTAAGCTCTTCGCAGTTATCAGTGTACAATCTTTTAATTTTTCTTTCAAAGAACATTCAACTGTTAACTTGAACTCTTGAAATTAAAAAAAAAATAATTTTTTGCATAAAATAAACCCAAGTGAACCTTGTAAAATCATCAGTAGAGATAAACATATAACGAGAACCTAAATAAGATGGTGTTTGAGAAGAGCCCATTAATAAGCTCCAATGAAAATTTACATTTTGAAAGTGATATATCAAAATGTTGTCTGTGTGCTTTGTCAAAGTAACACCATTTATAAACTTCATTACTACTAAAAGTAGTAAGATCAAGAAGACCATTCATTAAAATTTTCTAAATCATAATATTTAATTTAAAAAAAATTATTTATATGACTAAGTCTAGTATATCATATTGATGCGCTATCATTTGAACTCATCTTATCAACATAAGTAGTTAATGCCGACAAAACAAGTAAATCTTTGACCCTTTTACCATAATATATTATATATGTATCTAATTCTTTTATATTACGAAGAAATCTGATTTCAATAGGATAAAAATGAACATAATTCTCATCATCAACTGCATTTGTAATAGGATCATTATCTTTATTTGAGATTATGACAATGCCTTCCTTTTCCATTTGGTGAATAGTATTATTTGACGTGATGATTACATCATTACCCTCGTATTGATGAATATTATTGAATTTGGTACTATCACTAGTGAAATAATTACATCCTGAATCAACAATCTAATCATTTTCAAAATTGATAGATGTCATGTGCTTATTAGTTTCAACCATAAAACATTTGCCCCAATTTTCAGCATTTGAATAATCTTATTTATTTATAATTTTTTTTAAATCTTTACACGATAGTTTTTCTTGATATGGCTTAACTTGTCACACCTATAATACTTTATCTTCTTTCGATTTGCACCATTATTCAAAGAAGACTCTTACTTACTGTTAGCATCATTCTTCTTCTTTTTATTGTTATCATTACCCTTTTTCTTATTTGTAAAAAGGCATCTCTGTCTCCCCTTGAAATAGAAGCTCATATCATTTAACGGATTCCTAAGAAGTAAAAAGATTTTCCAATTGTACTAAAAATGGTTGTTGAAACCATCCTTGAATAGATGTAACATAAGGAATATATTTTTTTTGAATACTATGAATAATACAATGTTTCATTCGTGCATTGAAAATAGGCACATCTGGATCTAAGAGTAATATCATTGAATATAAATTTTTAATCTTAAAAAAATATTAAAAAATTAAGAGGTCATCTTGGATAGTATTTGTTAAATCATTCTTCAAATACTAAAGCTAAGTCATATTCTTTCTATTGAGCAATACATCAAGAGTTGATCCAAATCTTTGAAGCTAATTTGCAACAAATAATTTGTTCAAAGAGATCATGGGAATTAGATATCTTTAATATAAATTCAGTCTTTTCATTTAAAATACTCCATCTAATCATGATGTCTTACTGTTATTGTATTGCCACCAACCATATCGCATAGATCTTCCTAAGACGAAGACTCCAAACAAGTCTTCTAGATCTTATAGTTATATTGATTGATAAGTTCAATGTCAAATCCATCAACTAGACTATAATTTTTTATAGTTAAAAAAATTTATTTTCTTCACTAAGAAGAGCTTGAAATACATATTATCACCCTTGTGGTTTTGATATCATGTGGAGAAAGAGAGATCACATGCAAGTATAATATTTTCTCAAATAGTAGTAACAAGGTACCAATAGCCCAAAATCGTAGTAACAAGGTACTAATACCTAAAATCAAATCAAATAAAAGAAGAAAAAACCAAATTAGAAAAAAAAACTTTATTGAACTTCTTAAAATAAAAAACACTTATAGATCGATCTTGAGTGGTTTCTAAAATTTGAATACTTGATCTACAACTATTTATGGATATAAAATATAATAATCCTTAATCCCTATAGCTCAATCACCTATTTATGGATATAAAATATAAGAATCCTTCATCCCTAACTCTATATAATATTATTTGAAATCTTCTAAAATTTATTTTGACCTAAGAATTCCTTATCCTTAAAATTTTATATAATTTTATTTAAAATATAAAATATTAATTTATAATGTTCTGAAATATACTTTTAACTTCTTAACAAATATATCACCGGAACTACGATGGTGGCGACACCTGATGTCTTTGGGTGTACTTGGGTTCAGTGTGGCACCGGAGCTATAGAAGAATAGCCATGGATGGCGGCGACACCTGCGATCCAGGGTGCAGCAGCAGATGTCTCTGGGTGTTCTTGGGTTCAATGTGGCTCCGGAGCTACGGAAGAAGTGCCATGGATGGCGGTGGCACCTGCGATTCAGGGTGTGACGGCATATGTCTCTGGGTGTTCTTGGGTTCAATGTGGCACCGGAACTACGGAAGAAGTGCCATGGATGGTCGCGGCACCTATGATCCAGGGTGCGATGATAGATGTTTGGGTGTTCTTGGGTTCAATGTGGCACCGGAGCTACGGAAGAAGTACCATGGATGATGGCGACACATGCGATCCAGGGTGCGACAACAGATATCTTTGGGTATTCTTGTATCCCTGACACAGGAGTTTTGGGAAAAGAGCCATCTTACGAGGGTTCCCATGCCGTGCCAGAAGCGAAGGAAGCGTAGATTGCCATTACATATTTGGATCGTCTTGCGAGGGTTCCCCTGCGATGCCAGAAGCGTGGACTTACGATGACATGGATGGATTTGTTGACGACCTCGACCTGTCAAAAACATGGACTTGCGATGAGATGTATGGATTTCTTGACGACCTCAACCTCGTAGCGGAGGCCACACTCGCAGCAGCGACATTGGTAGCTCCACCTGCTGCAGAGTCATGGATGGCGGCAGCACCCACGAGCCAGGGTGCGACGGCTGATGTCCCCGGAGAATAAAGCCCGTATAGAAGGCTCTAACTAAGAGAAACTGGAATTGTGTCTGTGACGTAGACGACACCAATTTGTCTCCCCACCATGTCCTCTATTGTATGTACTATGAATCACTCGCTCACTCTTCTGGTCAATCTAAAACTCAACAGTTCCATTCGAGTCGAAGCACAAACATGACTCAATTGTATGACCGATATTTTCCTCTGTTGGACTCTGTTCTATATAGCCAATAAATTTTACTGACTGTGGGGGCACACACCAATAAAGGAAGTGCACGCATGTGTTTCTCCTTTTCTTCTTCGCACTCCTCTCTAGCCCGACGTGCATTTGCCATTTTCCTCCCTCTAAGAATCCTCCTTCCTCCTACTTCTGGATCCGTCCAAACTAAATAAGGATAGCCATGTCCAAACGAAATAAAACATAATCTTTTGTTCGATCCCTGTTTGAAGTAGGAAACTTTGGGTGTTTCCTAATTCGATAGCCCCCCACCCCCTCTCTCTATATATATGATACCCCTCACTTGCGACACAACTTTTCTGCCCTTTCGCTACACTCCTCCTTCGTTCCTCCCTCTCGCTTCTCTTCTTTCTTTTTCTTCGTTCCCCTTCCTTCGCTAGCAATGGCGTCGGAAAACACCAGCGACGGCGGAGACAAGACATGGAAGTGGATGGGGTGCCATTTTACCCCGACCGACGAAGAGCTGATGGGCAATTGCCTTCTCAACAAGGTTCGTGATCTGCCGCTGCGAATCCCCCCGGCTTTAGCATTCCCGAGATGGAGGTGTACAAGAAAGCGCCGTGGGAATTGATGGTCCGCTCCAGCTACCTTCCCGCGGGTGTGTCCTACTGCTTCGTCCGCGTGCCCCGCTCCAAAGCCAGGGACAATAGGCTGAAGCGGAAGACGCGCGGTGGAAGGTGGGTCGCCAACGGCAGGAGGAGATGATCGTCGAACGCCTCTCCACAGTCGGGTTTCAGAAGAGCAAAAGCAGAACAAGAAAGCTAAATATCAAACGGAAAGCAACAAGAAATGACGGCGGTTGTGAACTACCAATGGGAGAAACTAAAGGACGAATTTTAAGTTGAACTAATCCAATTATAATAATTTTACATTATATTAAAATATTTTTAATAATAATAATAATACTACTACTATAATATAATATGAAAATATTGTATTATAGTATTACTATATTACATGCTTTTACTAAATATAATATTACTAAATATAATTGTCCTAATATTACATTATATTATAATTTTTAGTATTATTGAAAATACTATAAAGGAGTGTAAAAACATAATAGATATAATTTTTTGTAAAATTTATATAAAGATATGATTATGTTAATAAATATTTTTTTTATAAAATTTATCGTAAAAATATGATTTTTAATAAAAATTATATAAAGATATGACTATAAATATAATATAGTCGATTATGTTAAATCATGAAATTATTAATTTATCATTTGGAGGTTGAAAATGTCAAATAAAATAATTGATAGAATCATTGTTAAAAAAAAAATCGGAGATCGAGCATCCAAGCTACAAAGATTTCAAACATAGCTAACAAAATAAAGTAGAATAAAAGAAACCAAAATGATAAATAAATCTCATATGTTTTGAATATATATATATATATATATATATATATATATCATTTTTATTATTATGATTGATATTTTTTTAAAAATTATTTATGAAGAATAATAATAAGAAACTTCATCAAACATAATATCTTGAGATCCATACATTTATAATATTTCTTTCTTTCATCGTAATCAATAAAAATATATTTCTTAGCTTTAGCATCAAGTTTGTTTTTCTTTAGGTCTAGTATGTATACATAGCACAAAGAACATATAATTTTTCACTAAACATAAGCTCATATAGAAATTCTTTGTATGAAGCCAACATTTATAAGTCTCCATGAGATATCGAATCTTTCATACAGTCATACTATTTTGTTGTGATGTATTTGTATATATAAGTTTCTTTTGATGTCATGCTCTTTGCAAAAAGAGAAGTAAAATAAACCCAAGTGAACCTTGTAAAATCATCAATAGAGATAAGCATATAACGAGAACCTAAATAAGATGGTATTTGAGTAGAGCCTATTAAATCATCATGAATAAACTCTAATAAAAATTTACATTTTGAAAGTGATATATCAAAAGATTGTCTATGTGCTTTGTCTTATTGACATCCTTTGTAATGTCTTATTGACATTACCACTGAAAATAGTAAGATCGAGTAGAGCCCATTAATTTTTTCATGTACCACAAAACTGTTGCACTCAATTACTACAAAATGCATGCATTCCGTACATTCACGGCACTTTGTTAAGTAACGCATACTTGCTTTTAGAATTTTTCATGTACAGCTACAGTTTAGAATTTTTCGAGTAAGTATACTGCCATGTAAACTGTGTTCTACGACTCATAGCTCAGACTCAACATACCACTGTACCACCCTCTCTTAATTAACTGCCACTCCAGCCCCGAGTGTCACCCCACGCTGTCAAGTGAAACATGTTCTGTATTTTCATTTGTACTGTCTCTCGCACAATCAACGAATGGGGCAGCTAGCACATTATTGGACCAGAAACAGGAAGCAGCGTTCCGTTCCTCGACTAAAGGCACGACCCTGGTGCAAACTCTACCCTCTCCTGGATGTGCATCACTTGAGTCGGTCACCACTTGAGTTTCCCATCTCCAATTCTCTGATATTATTTCCTCCTGACAACCACGTACCTCCTCCCAAGTTTTGGATCGACATGCGAATTAGGTGATGTTCCAAGTAGCCAAGTAAAGCACAAACTTATTTCCTCCACCTTTGTGCACGAGTAACATATGAGATTGAATTCCTTGCCAAGAAACAATAACTCTAGCTTCCATCGGTGCTTACCAAATATCGACTATATTGACAGGCGTTGGTTAATAAAATGCTTAGGCCCCGATTATTGATTACAGAAATGCATCTATTTCTTTCTTTAATACGGCGTGCATTATGTTCCAATACATAAAAGTTTTGATACCATATGTCACAATTCTATGACAGGGTTCTATTACGGCGCATATGTGATCAGGTTCAATAGTAAATTCGTCTTGACATGATTCGTTTTGATCTGACGTCTTGATGTAAAATATTTAATAAAGAATTCATGATATATAAAACCATCTAATTCTAAATTCTAACTCAAATATAATCGAACCTCTCATACGAGATAGAAATCGGAGTGTGATAAAAGCATACACCGATATAAAAACAGTACAAGCCTTTACAAGAATAGAGAAACTGTATCGACTTCCTCTGGCGATCCTATATATGCATTTAGCTTCGGGTTTAAAACAAAATTTTACTGTTATTGATAACTTGAATAAAAGTTAATGGTGGAGTTGGCACAAAAATGCCAATCGGTGCATCTAAGTTGAATGGCCCCGCTGATAAGAATGCGAAAACAATATGTTCTAGGTTAAACTGACCACAACATGGCATTCATTGCAATCTTGGACCATCATCCAGATGACAATTCAGCATGGCACGCATTGCATGCCATCTACGTGCTTCATGCCTGACGTACCAGTCATGTCTTTACGCTCCGTAAGCTATCATTAGGAACACGGGCTGTGTCTTCAATTGGACCGTCTCTTGCACAATCAAGAGATGGGCCAGGTAGCATATTACGGACCAGAAACGTGAGGCAGTGCTGCGTTCACGACTCAGTGTCAATAGTATACTCATCCTGATGTGATTTATTTCGATCTGTGTTGGTGTAGAATATTTAATAGAGAATTAATGACAGTAGATCCATCTAGTTCTAAATACTAACTAACAATTATTCCAACCTCTCATATGAGATTAAAAGTATACGACGACATAAAAACACAACAAGAATAGGAAAATTAGATCGACTTCCTGTGGTGATCAAGTATACGACTTTGCTGATAAGAATGCGAAAAAGGTCCATAGAAATGCGTTGACTTCTCTGTTCTTTCTCCTTTCTAATTCCATTGCCATCTATTGTTTTTCTTCTTGCCTGTTTGCTTGTGTTACTTAGAATATTGAATCTTTCTTCTTGCTGGCTTGCTTTTGTTGGACTAGTAAATCATAATTTTGTGACTAGATAGAATTTTAGGTTAAGAGTCTTAGTCAAGATAAGAACCTTTATTATAATTGGAGTCAAAGTCTCTTCTAAATCTCCTATTAGTCAAGATGAGAAGATTTTGGTTTTTCCAAATCTCTTCTTCCCAACAGCTTTCGCCCACCTTTGGTAAACTTTAGGTCAACATCCTCGCTGACGCAGAATGTGTGTTGAAGCAAAGCCTGAAGTTATTTCACCCAACGCCATGCATGGGGTTGCAGATCAAACATACCATCGTTCGTCCTACAACAGGACATAGCGCGCATGTGCTGTGCTGGGGCTGATGCATTATATATAGCGTCAAATTGAGCACCACCAAACACAAACACAGTCGATCGATCCATAATCCTTCTTCTCTGTCATAACCATGGCGCAAACCGGTGGCGCTGGGAGCCCATCATGGGCGGAGCTCCTGGGATCCAACCACTGGTCCGGCCTTCTCGACCCCCTCGACGATACCCTCCGCAACCTTCTCCTCATGTGGGGTGACATGTGCCAGGTCACCGGCGATTCCTTCATCGGCGACAGCAACTCCCAGTTTCACGGCCGCTGTCGCTACTCCAAGAACAGCCTTCTCGACAAAACCTTCTTCCCCAATGCTGCCGACTACGCGGTGTTGGAGTACCTGTACGCCCTGTCAACGTTTCTATTTGTGCTGAAGGAATCCAACTGGATGGGCTACGTTGCGGTCTCCAGCCACGCGCATGCCGAGGCCGTCGGCCGCCGCGACATCTACGTTGTATGGCGCGGCACCAGCCGAAAAATGGAGTATCTCGAGGATATCACCATTCCTCTCGTGCCATTCGACCAAGACAGCAACGATGTGAAGGTCATGCTCGGCTGGCGCGACATCTACAACTCGAGCGATCCCAACTTCGACTTCAACAAAAAGAGTGCACGGGAGAAGCTGCTTGAAACAGTAAAAGAGCTAGTCGGGAAATACAAAGGCGAGAACCTGAGCATAGTTTGTGTTGGCTACAGCTTGGGAGGCGCCCTCGCCATCTTAAGCGCTTATGACATAGTGAAACATGGGCTATCTAAGATTGGGGAGACGGAGGAGTACTTCCCAGTATGCGCCATGGTGTTTGAATCCCCGCGAGTGGGGAATCAGGCTTTCCGTGACAGCTGGGAGCAGCAGCCCAACCTAAGATTACTACGTGTCATGAACAAGGGAGACCCTGTTCCTGACCTGCCACCCCTAGAGTGGGGCTATGTTGACGTTGGCACAGTTCTGGAGGTGGCTTCGGAGCAATCAAGGTTCTTGAAGAGTAAGGTGGACAACAAGCACAACTTGCAAGCGATCCTGCACACTGTGGCCGGGTGGGAGGGGGCCAGCGGCGGCTTCGACCCGACCAGAGTGAAGAGGAGCCTTGTGCTGGTGAACAAGGAGGGCGACGATTTGGTGGACGATTGCAAAATACCGGCGTCGTGGTGGGTGGAGAAGAACAAAGGAATGGTGCTTGACAAGGATGGCAACTGGGTGGAGGCGCCGCCTGGGATATGAATGTGCACGTGTCGCCAACTGGTGCGTACTATAATTACGCACGTATAGTCGTCTACTTCAGCCTACTGCATCTGAACGTCACGCGTCCTTCCAAGTCATCAGTCGGAGGTCTGTATGCTATAGTCGTCCAGTGGGACGTGAGTACCCCCACGTGTTCCACCGCAAAATAAACGCATGCTGCTGCGTGCTTTGCTTTAAGTATGTCTATCAGTGTTTGTGGCCGTATCGGTACGGTTGCTACCCAAAAATAAATGAATAAATAAGTGTTAGTATTGTGATGTCAACCATTTAATTCTGAATCGTGCTATTTGTCGTGACTTTGCATTAGGTTATTAATTTTGTCATATCATTTGGACATAATGTAATAAACCGGTAGAAGCTGGATAGCTTTAGGACCTTTGTCTTTAGATAACATTAGTAATACATATGGGGCCGCTAAAAATAGTACCGGAGCCACGACGCAAGGAACGACTCGAGTGGACGCTCTGCCCTCTCTCGGAAAGGTCACCACTTACGTCACGCTATTACCGGACAAAGGAAGTGCACGCATGTATTTCTCCTTTCTTCTTCTTCTTCTTCTCTCTCCTCCCTCTAAGAGCCCTCCTTCCTCCTACTTCTGGATCCGTCCAAACTAAATAAGGACAGCCATGTACTCTGCTGACACAGCATCGCAAAACCGAAGCAAGATCCCAGTCTGCTTCCTCCACCACGTTGCACGATTCATTCATGAGGTTGCATAGTATCAAACGATTGGCATTACAGTACGTCTTCACTCTTGAATCCTCATCCGGATTAGAACCTAACATGGCATTGCATGAAACACATGTGTTTCATGCATAGGGACGCACAGGCAGATGCATCGATATATATAGTCTTCGCCACCAGGCACCTCGCATCCCAAACACAGTCGATCCCCCCATCTCCTGTTGTCCTACCAAAACCTAAAACTGGTCCTCTCTCCTTGTGTAGCAAAACATGGGGCACAATGCTGGCAGTGAGAACCCATCGTAGGCGGAGCTCCTGGGATCCAATCACTGGTCCGGCCTTCTCGACTACTCCCTCCGCTGCCTCCTCCTCAATTTTGGCGACGTGTGTCAGGTCACCACCGACTCCTACATCACCGCCCTTGACTCCAAGAAGTACAGCGGCAATTGCAGCTACAGCATGGACAGGCTCCTCGACCAGACCTTCTTTACCTAGGCTGCTGACTACCACGTCGTCCAATACCTCATTGCCAATTCGCAGGGTTGGATGGGCTATGTAGCGGTCTCCAACAGCGCTCACGCCGACGGATCCGGAGTCCGCGAGATCTACGTCGTATGGCGCGGGACCGAAGGAACCAAAGAGTGGGGCGACGATATCCCCAAAACTCTCGTGCCGTTCGACGACTCCACCAGCGATGTTCCGATGGTCATGAAAGGCTGGTTTGAGATCTACACCGTGGTAGCCGACGTGCAGACGAAGGAGAGCGCCAGGGAGCAGCTACTAGCTAAGATAAAAGAGCTGGTGGAGCAGTACAAAGACGAGAGCCTCAGCATAGTTTGTCTCGGCCACAACCTGGGAGGCGCCCTTGCTATCTTAAGCGCTTACGATATAGTGAGGAGTGGGTTGTCTAAGATCGGGGAGAAAGAGGAGTTCCCCGTTTGCACCATGGTGTTTGGTTCACCGCGAGTGGGGAATCAGGCCTTCAGCGATAGCTGGGCGAAGCTGCCCAATCTGAGAGCTCTGCGTGTCTTGAACAAAGATGATCTTGACATTCCAAACTTTCCGCCAACTTCAGATGGCTACGTTGACATTGGCACGGTTCTGACCGTGGATTCCAGAAAGTCGCCGTGCTTGAAGACAAATCATGACAGGCATAACTTGCAGGTGAACCTGCACACGGTGGCCGGGTGGACCGGGGAGAACGGCGACTTCGACTGCACCATCGTGAAGAGGAGCCTTGCGCTGGTGAACAAGCACGGTGGCTATCTGAGTATAAACCCGGCGCTGCCGTCGTGGTGGGCGGAGAAGAACAAAAGGATGGTGCGTGGCGAGGACGGCTTGTGGTCTGAGTTACCGCCCGAGTCCTAGTTGAAGGGTCAAACGTCGCATGAGAGCTGCAGGTCATCTGATCGAGGCATGCACGCATGTGGCGGATGCCTCCTCCTCCTCCTCCTCGTCGTCGTCGTCTTGTCACTTTTCAGTTGGTGTGATGTGTTCAGTGTGTGGGCGTCGTAATAAGTAGTCCGAAGCCTCCTCTACGCCATAAATCGGATCATAAATATAAATTTATGATCCGATTGCTTTATCCGATCATAAATATAAATTTGTCATATCATGGTTTATACAATCCAGTCAACGTTTCTCATTACACATTTTGAAAATTTTCTTTAAAATATGATGGGATTTAACGAAGCATAGATTATAAATGAAGAAGGGAGTCGATTCAAAACTAAAATTTTTTATTAAACACAATAACTTATAAAACTTCTACCTTCATCTCTTTTTTCTTCTTAAATCGGGTCAATCCAACCAAATCTATGATTTCAACTCACATAAAGATTAGATAAAGTTCAATTTAATATTCCAATATAAAACAAATTCATGTGCCTGCTCCGACCAAAGCATCTCAAGAAAACAAAACGGCCTATCATATCAGACCAAAGAGAGGCAAAAAGAAGTCCCAATCCTTTTATGTCATACTCCTTGCAAAAAAGAAAAAAAAGAAGTATCAATCAGAAGAAAACTCTTCGCCAACATCAGTGTGCAATCTTTTAATTTTTCTTTGAAAGAACTTTGAACCGTTAACTTGAACTCTTAAAATTAAAAAAATTAATTTTTTCATAAAATAAACCCAAGTAAACCTTGTAAAATCATCAATAGAGATAAGCATATAACGAGAACATAAATAAGATAGTGTTTGAGTAGAGTCCATTAAATCGCTATGAATAAGCTCCAATGAAAATTTACATTTTGAAAGTGATATATCAAAAGGGTGTTTGTGTGCTTTGCTATTGACACCGTTCATAAACTTTATTACCACTAAAAGTAGTAAGATCGAGAAGACCATTCATTAAATTTTTCTACATCATAATCTTTAATTTTAAAAAAATTATATGACCAAGTCTAGCATACCAGATCGATGCACTATCATTTGTACTCATCTTATCAACATAAGTAGTTGACGCCGACAAAACATGTAAATCTTTGACCCTTTTACCATAATATACTATATGTGCATCTAATTCTTTTATATTATAAAGAATCTTGACTTTATTAGGATCAAAAAGAACAAAATTTATATCATCAACTGCATTTGCAATAGAGAAGAGATTTTTCTTCGTACTTGGAATATGGTACACACTCTTCATTGTAGTAGGATCATTATCTTTATTTGAGATTATAATAATACCATTATTTTTCATTTGGTGAATATTATTATTTGTCATTGTAATTACATATTTACCTTCATATTGATGAATATTAGTGAATTTGGTACTATCACCAGCGAAATAATGATCACATCCTGAATCAACAATCTAGTCATTTTCAAAATTGATAGATGTCATTGCCTTACTAATTTCAACCATAAAACATTTGTCCCAATTTTCAGCATTAGAACAATCTTCTTTATTTGCAATATTTTTTTTTTGAATCTTCACACAGATAGTTTTTCTTGATATGGCCTAACTTGTCACACCTATAATACTTGATCTTCTTTCGATTTGCACAATTATTTGAAGAAGACTCTTGCTTACTTACCATCATTCTTCTTCTTTTTATTGTTATCATTACCCTTTTTCTTATTTATAAAAAGGGCATCTCCATCTCCCCTCTGAAATAGAAGCTCCTATCGTTTGACGAGCTAGGGATTCCTAAGAAGTAAGAAGATTTTTCAATTGTACTAAAAATGATTGTTGAACCCATCCTTGAATAGATGTAACATAAAAAATATATTCTATTCGAATACCATGAATAATATAATGTTTCATTCGTGCATCGCACATCTAGATCTAAGAGTGATATCATTGAACATAAATTTTTAATCTTAAAAAAATACTAAGAAATTAAGATGTTATGTTGGATAGTATTTGTTAAATCATTCTTCAAATACTAAAGCTAAGTGATATTTTTTTTTATTGAGCAATGCATCAAGAGTGATCCTCTTTAAAGTTGATTTACATCGAATAATATGTTCAAAGAGATCATGGGAAATATATATATATATATATATATATATATATATATATATATATATAATATAAATTCAACCTTTTTATTTAAAATCCTCCATCTACTGTTGTTGTATTGCCACCAATCACATCTCATAGATCTTCTTGAGATAAAGACTCCAAACAAGTCTTCTAGATCTTATAGTTACACTTATTGATAAGTTCAATACCAAATTCATCAACTCAACTATAATTTTTTATAGTTGAAAAAGATTATTTTCTTTACTAAGAAGAGCTTGAAATACATATTATCACTCTTGTGGCTTTGATATCATGTAAAGAAAGAGAGAATCACATGTAAGTATAACCTTTTCTCAAATAGTAGTAACAAGATACTAATAGCCCAAAATCGTAGTAACAAGGTACTAATAGCCTAAAATCAAATCAAATAAAAAAAGATGCCACCTATTTATGGATATAAAATACAAAGAATCCTTAATCCCTATAACTCTACCATCTATTTATGGATATAAAGTACAAGAATCCTTAATCTCTATAACTCTAGCTAATATTATTTGAAATCTTCTAAAATTTATTTTGAACTAAAAATTCCTTATCCTTAAAATTTTATATAATTTTATTTAAAATATAAAAATATTAATTTATAATGTTTCGAAATATACTTTTAACTTCTTAACAAATTTATCACCGGAACTACAATGGCGGCGACACCAAATGTCTCTCAGTGTTCTTGGGTTTAGTGTGGCACCGGAGCTATGGAACAAGAGCCTTGGCGACGACACCTGCGATCCAGGGAGCAGCAGCAGACATCTCTGGGTGTTCTTGGGTTCAATGTGGTGCCGAAGCTATGGAAGAAGTGTCATGGATGGCGACGGCACCTGCGATCCAGGGTGCGACAACAGATATCTTTGGGTATTATTGTATCCCTGTTGGGTCCAATCTATATGTGGGCTTGGACAAATTGGATCGTTCGAGCCCAAATCAAAGAAATCAGTAATTAAGAAAGAAAGGGCAAAAGGTGAGAAAATAGAGATTACAGCGTGCATAGGAAAGAGGAGAGAAAAATAGAGAGAGAAAGATTAGGTTTTTGAGTTTTCTGCTTGACGATCGGTGGTCAAACGTTATCAGTTTCGGCCCAAATTTTAAGTGGAGAATCCTTGCAGCAAACTTTACAATCCTAACGGTGTTGATCTGCAGTTTACCCTATCTAAGGTACTTTCCTACGATATCCACTTTGTGAGACTTAGAATTCTCTTACGAGGAGATCCATCCAAGATATGCTATTCTTGAGCCAAGATCTATGATCTTAATGTTATTCTGATCCTCTAGTTATTCTAGAAAAAACATGCTGTAAACCTGTTATCATTATTATTGATAGTGAAAGTTTAAGGTGGACTACGGTCCCGTGATTTTTCTCATATTGGGTAGGTTCTCGTTGGTATCCAGTGCGAGTGGACTACGCAGTCTCAAAGCCACAAGATGCACCTCGTTTCTTGGGAAATCGTTTTAGTAATTCACACCCAATTCTTAGAAACGAGAGTTGCAAATTGCATATGAACACAACCGTGAAGATATTAAATGCGACATGGAGGTTCACACGGATGCTTCAAGATCTTTTGAGAACAAATACATAAGGATGGTTTCTTGTACAATCTAGTGAATCTTATAACACACTACATTTGTGCGCTCCGGCCATAATCAAAGAAAGAGCATCTCAAGAAAACGAGATGCTCTTGCACAGTTGGCCAAATATCAAATTAAAGAAAAAGAAAGAGAAAACACAGGTAAACACAAAGTCAGCCGACCGAAACACCGCATGGTCGTTATTGCCTTGGTAGACTTGAGTACTCAATTCCGCTCTCCGATGATGTTATATTAGAGGATGCATCCGATGACGAATTGCTACGCATGCCATTCCGAAAGCTTTTTGTCTCAAGTTCTTGATTCCTATTGTGTTCTGGAGCCGCAGGTCGTTGGCCCTCATCTGCCAATCTCTTAAGGATGTTCATCACGGTTGGAAGAAACCTTGTGGACAAGGATAGCAGCCCAGGAAGCTGACGGACGAATATCAAACTAGCTCAAGTCAGAGCTGAATTTTTTTGAGAAAGCAAGAATGCTAGTTTTACTTAAAATGATCTAGAACTCACAGCTCCATTGCTGAATACACCCGATATGTCTAGCTGAACCCATAGGGCTTTGCCGACCAAAAAGATGACAAATATGACAACCAAGTAGAGAGGATTTCTTCAACACAAAAGTTATTCTGTTAGAATACCAATGATACAGGAGATCCAACAGAAAATAAACTACCTAAATCAAGTGAAGTACCTAAGAAGTGTCATAAATTCATTGAACCCCAAGATAAGAATGGCAACAATTGCCCACGGAGGGGGCAACATGCTATTGTTACGCTTATTGGCTTCCTGGAAGTGACATACATTAGCAAAGAATATTAGAGGTAAAATGTTTAGCAGCAGAAAAATATTACATCATAATCATAAAGACTAGCTTTCAACGTGTTGCAGGATAGTTGTATATCATGCCATGTTAGTAGGAGATTTATCTCTTGAGGGAAACACATGAGGAAAAATATTAGATATAGTTCCATAAGTTCAAGTTTGAGAGGGAAAGTTCTGCACACATGTCCACATCAACTTGTAATATTTTTTATTTTCTTTATTTTCATCCTGCTTTTCCGTCTCTCCTATTTGGCTCTAAATTGAAGACTAAGCCCACATGCTGTCAAAGGACCAGGTAATTCCAAGATTCTGATCTGTGGCCAGACCTTGATATGCTTCTTTTCTCCCGATTATTCATCTTCTTGGACTTGTCTAGGTTAGGACAAAGATCTCCATCCTTGATTTCCAACACAAAAGAAATCTCAGTCTCTTCTAGTGTCTTTCCTATTTCCCCACTGTGTTGTAAGTTGATCTCTTTCTCACTCTCTCATATTATGATTTACAAAATATTTTTGTTTCTATTGAAAACAATTGTAGGAACTCCATGATTTCTGTATATCCATTCCACAATAACCTTATCAGAATAGCAACATTCCTTAATTGATAATCATCAATTAACGAATGTCTGGTTCCGAGTAGCTATAGATCCATCCGTAGGTTAGTGTTCATCTTCCTTCTACCATTACTAGTTTTATAGCATTGGTCCACAGGTAACCAGATGGATCAGCAAAGTTAATTGAATGGAAATAAAGCTCAAAGTTCCAAGTCAGTGCTGTGAATTCTTATAGCAAAACAGCAAATATGCATAAAATTTAGAGGCTCCCTGCATTTAAGAACTAAGATAGAATTCAATTATATGTGGATTCATTCACAAGTGAAAGAAAATTGTTATACCCAAAATTGCAAGAAGGGCTATGTCTCAAATATGAAAGCTACATGTGGTAAATCTACCAATGGCAAAATCCTATCTGCTTTTAATATGTAGTTGCAATGAAGGGCCAAAGCACCAGAAACTTTGCAAAAAAGCAGGATAAGTTTGAGAAAATGCCTGAGCTGAAATAGCCTGAGTGACAGTATACTCGGTTTCTGATTGGAACTGTCTCCACAATGATCTACATTGGACTGGAGTAATCAAAGTTTTTGTTTGTGGAACCTGGTAGAATAATAAAGTAGATTAATTGCTAATACTATATTATGGTACCAAACAAAAAAACATAGTGTAACCTGGACTTTGGCACTCTTTTCTATTGCTTTAGAAAAATGAAACTACAACAGCAACATTCAGCAGATTGATAGAGAGTATCATATTTTCTCAGAGCATCTATTTATACTATCCAACTGATAATAATCAGTTACAATTCTTAAGGGCTAGCAGAGTACAATATCTGAAATGACGCAAGGAGCGCCCATAATAATGAGTTAACCATAGGTCATTGGTCCAACCATGGCCGAACAACCAAACCAGTCACAGCTACTGGTTGACATCCAGGACAGGTTTCTAGAAGAAGGATATGTGGTAAATACTAAATGCAATGAAGTTCTCTATTATAATAAACTACAGATGTAATATAAAAATCATACAAGATGCTTTCACTTAAAATGACAACAAAATATCTAAGACACAATCATTAGCAAAAAAATGTTATGAGAATTTTTATAACCTCTTCCCATGAACTTGAAGCAAGCGGATCAAGAATTTGGATGCTTCGGCTTGAACCACCACTATCAGAAGCATCCATCAAAGAAAATGAGAGAGCATTCTCGATTTTATCATTTTTATCATCCAAACGAATAACAGTCATTACAGACATCAATTTCAGAGACTGCAAAAGAAAGTAGGCAGAAAAATCAGATTGTTCAAGGCATTAAAATTGAAATTATATAATAAGAGAGAAATTCCCCATGACATACTGCAGAACGAGCAGTTTTTGTGATTGCTTTTATGTCTTCCTTTCCTGTCCAAACTCTTGGCATGGAATCAGCATCGTGACTGAGCAATGTAGAGAATCTGTAAGGGGAACTAAAATATGTCAACCTAGTTTTCTCAAGAATGATATCAGAACCCAAAACAACTGACAAAAGCAATACCTGTCCTTCATACGGATCAAGACTCTTCCAGCCTCTTCTTTTGCCTTTGATTCAACAACACTTTTAGCATATTCCTCTAGCTGTAAGATCATTTTATCAACAGTTGCCTGGTCAAGATCAAATGCTAAAAGTGCAGAAGAAAACCCAGAAATAGCAGATTTGGTCTCTCGTTGGAGAAGTTCCCTTATTGCTGGCCAAGTATCATCACTAGCCGCATCAAGAAGAGCTTCTACAGGTTCTGAAAGAGCTCTATTGAGTTGTCCCTGCAAGTATATCATGTGGTAATGAATGACTGGCTATTCTAACAGTAATTATCCTTAATTTCATCTCATTCTGTTTGCAGAAAAGTATAAATGGTTATACAACCTTCTAGGCCTAAATTAAAAGATGCCATACAGACCTCATACAGTGTGGTAAGCTCAGAAAGCTTTGCAGCACGAACTGAAGTTACATAAGCATCAATATCTCGCCGAAGCTTTTCCCGAACTTTCGAGGGGTCCCATCTTGCTTGTTCAATAGCAGCACCTGCAATCCCCGAGAACAGCCTAACAACCACGAGCAAAATACACACCAAACAAAGAATATAAAATTAAATCACATGTGCATACCTTCACAGCCCTTATCAAACTTTAACATGAAAGATTGAGTGCAATCATGTACAGCAACAGCAAATCCTTCTCTTTCAATAGCCTTGTCAAGAGCTTCCTTAAAGTCACTTAAAGTTTTTGCCCGAACATGCCCCAACATGGATTGATATGCAGGATTTACTAGCTAGAAAGAGAAATTACTTCAATTAGATGCAGTTGAAGACAATGTCACTGATTTGACAATTTTTACTGGAATGAATACAGATATATTTCAAAATATTTGTGAGATGAGAACATAGTGTTAAATCAATCATACAATGTGCAAAACCTAGCGGTTTCAGTTAGGCGCAAAACATGCAATTCTTCTGATCTGTCTGGAACCGCCTCAGAGTGTAAAACATAGAGAAATTATTATGCTCAACCTTTGTTATCAGGCATAAAGCCATAACAAACTAGCAAATAACTATTCATCCTGGAAGTTTAAAAAAGGCCCTCTAATTCTCTTGGGAGATTGATATTCTAATACAAAAGAGAGAATCTTTCATATAATCAAACTAAATCCATCCACCTAAAGAGTCAGTGAGATGCAAATAAAGGTAAGCTTTGAACTTGGCAAAATCTCACTGAACTAAAGGATGTGTTATTCATGTTAATTGAAAAAGACAGTGTACCTTACATGATGCATATATAAAGTTATTTTATATGCAATAACCTAAGCTTATTTCCATAAAACTTCATGACATACATGGATATAACATCCCTCACAAGGAAATTGTGACACCCACAAATTGAAAAAAATCAAGATCATTTATATATACCACTAGATAGTTTGTTAAATGTAATACTGAATAGCATATTTACCTCCATTCAGCAACTAGTACAAGTTATGTCAACACAGAAATAACACAAACACAATATGTGATGGAGCATCATCATGCAGAACAGCAAAAAATGTCCTCAAAGGTCAGAAAGAAACAATTGAATTTTGGAAAAAAAATGACATATTTCAGATTATTCATCTCAAAGCCTCCAATTAATAAACCATATAATAGCAGAACAAACGACCATCAACTAAATTGTCAGCTATCGGGAACTTTTTGCAGTGCAGTTAACCTTCTCTGGTGGCCTATCATATCATATCAGTTTGATGAGGTTTATGTTAATGGCACTAGAACTTAAACTGAATGCTGCCTGCTACCACAGGGTAACAGTACCTGGAGAAGTTTTGTTTCAAGTTCTTGTCTCTTTGAAGTCCTAACAGATTCATCAAAATAAATAACTTCCATGTCATATCTGCAAAATGAAAAAAAAAAACATTACTTCAACAATTCCAAGGAGAAATTAAACCAGAGAAATTAGTGATATGCATTTAGCAGTACTCAAGGTTGAAGAAACAAAACTGTTGTATTTATTACTACAAAATGCATGAACTCCATAAAAATATGGCACTTAGTTATATCTGTCATGACTTTTGTAAGTAATATAGTTATATTTCAACCCATGCAAAAAGCCAGGTGTTAAGGTATTCACGAGAATCCAAAAAACATTCTCAAGCAAAGCCAGTGTTGTAACAAATCCTTGCCTTTTTCATTTCATCTACAGGTGTAACATACGTAGATACACATTGCATAAGAGAAAATAGACACTGATGAAGCAGCACCACTGGTTGTATAAGTGAAAACAAAATTTGACTTAGTCTTTATTGCAGAATTGTGATATAATAACAGGATGCACTACTGATTAACTTCATAAGCTCTCAAGACTCTTGGCCCCCACAAGAATGTATTCGCAACCTTTCCAACATGCCATAGATATCAATGGGGAAAAAACCATAGTTCCATCACTTGCATCAGCTTTATGAAACGTCACTACCTTTACCCCTATCTATCTATAGAAACAGTATTTGAAGCCCTTCAACCCTACAAATGTAGGTCTATTACAAAACATTGGTCTTTTATCCTGATTTATACAATGATCAAACTCATCTAAATAGTAGACTCATGTAAATGGCAGTGTCACCTGTAATTCTGGGTAAATCACACACTATCTTAAGTTATTAATTAGAAAATCTCCACTCTAGAAAATCACTTCTATCTTTCTCAAAAAAATTTATGCCTTTGCTAGTAGAAAATAGCCTAAATGTCCAAAGTTCATCCTATAAGTGAAACAATAAGTTGTAGTTCTGTCTGAACATGGTAAACATCTCTGAAAGAGAAACTAGAAGTTTTAATTACCAGGCAAACAGAGATCCGGGCAACTACAGTATACTAGATATTCTCACATTAGCCCTAACCTAACTTATATCATCAAATAATGATGCAACAAAACCAATGAAGAATCCACCTTCACAGTTAATGATGCAACAAAAAAGAAAACTCATTGGAACTTGAGTTCCAAGAAGTATATTTTCTGATAAAAACACATAGAACTTGAATTTTGAAGAACTTGGGCCACAAAATCTGAATTCCAATAACTCAATTTCGAGAAGTTTCCACTTTGATCAGACAAAACAGCCTTAAACCCAACTACCACTGCTAATAAATTACCAATCATTTAACCACTTCCAAGTTCCACCCCATTATTCCACTCTCCTTGTCAACCACATCTTCCTTAAGACCACCATACACATGGTACATGAGCAATTCCTCTATAAAACCTCTTAACAGCCACAATCAGAGTTCGACAGCCAAAGCCCAAGGCCAAGAGGGATCACATGGTGGCAAAGTATCGACACTTGAAGGAGAATGGCAAGAGGTAGAATGTGTGCTCACATGCCTCTTGCAGTATTCACTTCTAGCTGTCCCGCAAGCCTGCCCATCACACTGATGGCAAGAACATCAAGTGGTTCCTCCATGGATATTTTTCGATGTGCTTCTCTTACAGAGGCATACAAAACCACCTCTATGAATAGGTTGGATCTTGTCCAAGGCTATCAAATACTTTAGTTTCACAGTGAGAAGGAACCTCAAGATGGCACTATGAAACAGTAGTCATCTACAGAAATTCATTCCATGGAGACCATATATACAAAGACTACCTAGAAAGTTCAAGCACAATGCGAGTAACTTCAATATACACGCTACATATTCAAGCATAATGTCCAAAATAAAGTTCTGGACTGCTAAATATGGAAATTTTTAAGGACATTACTAACAAGTGGAATGCTCACCCAGACAAGCACTTGTCCAATATTGCACTGAGCTTCTTTCCAAAACCTGGAACAAGATCATGCTGAACAGCTTCTTCAAGTTGAAGCCACTCCTGTAACACACAAAGAAAGGTGTCCATCGTCAAAAGTTGCTGATACAAAAGCATGTACAAGCTGGATACCATTACCTCATCAGCATTTATGAAAGCAAGCTTTTCATTAGCAATTTCTTCACAACGTACAGTGGCTACCATAACCTAGAAGAATATGAAACACCAATAAAAATAATCTCACAGGAATGTCAATGAAACAACTACTGAAGCAATCTGATCATTGCCTTGTGTGCAGGCAGGTCAAGGTCCTTGTTCTCTTTGATAACCTTCCATATCTGCTGTGCACTAAATGAAAATCCTGAAGCAGGAATGACCCCACGTCGATCTCCAGCAAGGCCACCAGGTGCGATAGAATGATAAAATTTTTGTCTTAAACTTGCAACCTTTTGTTAATTGTGATGGAACATGGCAGAAAAAGAAAGAATTTCAGAAATTGGCAGACACATATTAGACCTCAAAAGGCATTATGCATCATAACTGTTGACTGCATTGTCATTCAATTTCATTGAAGAATACTTAGTTTTCAATGACTTAAAAACATAATGTTGAAAACAAGTTAAACAAGATAAAATGACACAAACATACAAAAAGGTATCTGTTTTGTCCTTTTTTACTAAACTCCAAAGTTCAATTTAAATTTTATGCCATGAGATCACTCCAAAGTTTCAACTGCAGAACAATAAAGTCATGTTTGAAGTAACAAAAAAATAATCCCTCAAAATATATTAAGTGCAAGAAACATTAATGGATGAACTTTCAAGGAAATCGAGAAACCAATACACAGTGTGCTACCAGCACTTAGCAAAGACATACCTTCAGAAAGACTAGGAGGGCCATGTAAAAAGTAAATGTCCAATAGTTGTTATAAAATGTTACCACATTCTTGCAAAGGCTACCCATCATGGAGATGAAGGGGGCAAAAGAACCCTCCCCCCAGTAAAAGAGAAAAAGGAACTCTAAAACTACACTTGTATAGAAATGCTACAGTAACTTAAATAATATTATTAAGAGCTTCAAAGTATCACAACACATGATTAATGACCAAGGATCCATTATGTCAGGAATTCCAATCGAGGAAGTACAGTTCATATAGATCTCATTCCAGCTACAAAATGAACCTAAAATAATCAATTTTTCAAGGATCCAAAGGAAATAAAGGCATCTGTCACTCAAAAGGCAATAGATTCATCAATCCATCACCAACTCATACGTGTCCAATTGCATCAATCTTGATTTAGGCTTAACAAGAAGATAGTGAGGATGCTACCAAATGCAATGGAAGCAACTAAGAACATAGTGACCACCATATGCAATGGGAGCAATTGGTGTAGCCATAATTTAATTTAGGGTTAGAACCGGGTCAGCTAAAGCAAGCAGTTAAATATTGAGTATACTACTATGACCTGTCAGTTTTGATTCTAGATCTTTACTTTAGTTTTTTGTTTCTCTTTGGGACATTAATCAAGCTGAAAATTAAATACTACTTGGAATGCATGAGCAGGTGATGCCTTAAGATACTGGTACTGATCACAACAGAATATACTCACTCTACAACAAACACAGAAAATAAAGTGGTTATCATCTATTTTGTTTCCTCATTAGTAGTCCTATGTTTTATGGAACCAGGCTTCTAGATTTATTGAGTCTAATAATGAAGAAGAATACAAGAATGTATATCGGTGGAAGTAAGGTTTTCCTTGGCCAGCAGAACCGATCTCTCTCATCAATATGAATTGAAGCTTTCTATCCTTTCATTCAATCCAAATCAGCTCCATTCAATTGGACTGAGCCCCATCCAATTGGTATAGCCTCGTCATAGTTACATTAGAAAGTCTATTGTAGGTCCTAAAGACAAAAGTTTAATGAAGGACCTTGAGACAAAAGAATGTAAATGTTATATTAATGGGTTATTTTTTTCTTTAGTGACAAAACACTAGAATACCATATAAGCTCAATTGCTGTTGCACTAGAAATATTTAATATTTAGGTCCACACTCCATATGCTCCTTGCTATTCTAGATCCAAGGTTCAGTGTAGCTGCCCATCACACCAGGATCGACTTCCTGCCTTCTTTTAATATAAATGTATATATCTCATCAGATGCATTACTATGAATATCAAAGGGTCAAAGAGAGATGTCTGGTGGACTTAGTTCAGTTAGTTCGTGAATTGTCATTATGTGACAGCTCACCTGTTCTTTAAATTGTTCTTCTTTCTCTTCGTAACTTGAAAGAGCCACAACTTGTACCTGGAAATTTATGGCATGAGAATGGAAGTAACAGATTAAATTTGATCAGAAACCAGCAAAAACTAAAGATTAGCTTATCATACATTGAAAAATTCGCTAAGAGGAGTTTCTTTATGAGCTTGTGGTTTTGGAACATTATCCCATATCTGCAAGAAATGTGTGTGAGACATTAAAGATAAAATTGTTACAGAAAATGAAAAGCACGAGCACTACATAACAGGCACCTTCTGAATATCCTCCCTAAGAATAGGTTCAAGACTTTCCAGCGGTGTCTGCTCATGAAACAAGATGTCAATTGCAATTACATACCGGTTAGAAAAAAAGGAGCTACCAATATTTTGTGCAAACAAACAAAATTTTCACCTTGGTTTTATCACGTATGACAAATAGTAATGTTGTTTTACGAGGGCTAAACAACCTCATCATCACCTGTTATGTGAGAAACATAAGAATGAAAGTGAAAATTATAAGCTGATACAAACAGGAACAACTGAAATATTGAAGCTTATATGCCTAGATGGGTGTGTAAGTCTTTTATGTCTAAGATTACCTGAAATACTGTCTTTAAAAGAGGCTTGTTTGCAGCTTGTTCTCGACCAATATCATGACACCACCTATTTAATGGAGGCAAAATTAAGAGAGAAAAAAAAATGTGTTGCTTAATTAACTGTAGTCTTACATGTTTATAAGGACTATATCTGAAACTGCTAAAGCAAAAAGTGCACTCTGCTTCTCAAATGTTGTGTCATCCTGAACACAAAATAGATGATAAATCACATCATAAGGCAATGTATAGTAGAAGCATTATGAGTCGAGAATCATAATCTTATGCACTGACTATTATGTTCAAGAGTTTGCTTTTGTCTTAAGTTAGTTCATAAAGAATAAGGACACATAAAAATTATAGCCAGATCAAGGAAAAACAGTTTCCAAGTAATACAAAAATAAACCTTGATTAGGTGCAAGTTTTGGTTCATCATCTCATGAATTCCTTGTTTAACTTTCACTATAGGTGCATAATTAAATAAACAATCATTGAGTAGATACCTAGAAGTTAAACAAGCATGTTTCAATTTAGAGGTACAAAGAACCCAAAGGAAATTGCACCAAGACACAAACCAAGTAGCATGTTTAGAAAATCCATTGATTCAGCAAACATAGATGGGATCATGGTAAATCAAAGACCAAAATCAACTAAATCTTAAAGACCGACAATTTTGTCAACTGAGAGGTAAGAGCAGAGACACAAGGGCTCCATCAACTCAGAGGTCCCAGAAACATATTTCTTAATGCTTGTTAAAATCACATGAGAGATGTTAATCCTGGAGTAGATGGACCGTACTTTGGGGAATATTTTAGCGCTAGTAAAGATGTTAAACTCTACTAGCATGTCTTGCAACTAATAAAATCAAGAAAAACTGATTACAGATGCACAAGTTGGAGATCCAGAGGAATGGCCAAGCAATTTTAAGTGTCAGACCTTCCCTGATAGATTTTTATTATACTAGTCAATATAGGACCTGGAAAAGGAAACACAATCTCTCTCTGTATGGATCAACAAGTCTTTCAACACTGGTAAACGATGGTCTCTTTCACTTATTCTGTGCGGTTGTGATTCTGTGTTAAGCAGTCAAGATTGCAAAGACGACTAGAGATGAAACAAAATCATCAAATGCCATAACCTAATTTTGATGATTCTTATATTATTTTTGTTAACATTATATAATATAAGACGACTTTAAGGGATAATGGTACCACAAAAGATCATTATGCATTTAAGTTGGAGAGCAGAATGTCAAGTATATTAGAATCAAAAGAATCAGTTACATAATCAATAATCATCGGGCAGCAACTTAAGGAATGCTTTGCACCATCACTTCTCTTTTTCTTCCTTTCTTTCTTTTCCCATTTTCTCCAAAAGTCCTTTTTCAGCGCCTGATAGGCCCAGTTTTCATTGTCTATATTTTTTTGGTTTATCTTCTTTATCTTAATTGGTGTGAAAATGATGGTAGCGGGGCTGGAGTTGTTGGCAAGAAGCCTGTCAAATAACTCCTGAGACAAGCAGGAAAATATAGCATCTGAAATAAGTTCATCGGAAGTAGAAAACCACCTTTTTTTATTATATAATATTTATTCTTACTTTGTTACCTGCATCAGGTTTCCACCCTTTCCCTCAATCATTGCTGCAAATGCAGCATGACTGTTTGAACCACAAAGATGATTTTGGATCTTAAGTCTTCTCCATGTAAAATAAAAACAAATTCGGTGGTTACCAAAACGTCGTCAACAAGCAATCAGATAAAATTACCAAATTTGAAGTGTTGAGTTTTGGATCAGGTCAACCAAAGATAAGTTTTTAAGACAAGTTCTGATCGTTCCAGAATCACCCATGGCTATATTATTGATCACAGAAGTAACCATCTATGATCTAACCATGTACTCCATATTGCATAAATTAAGCAAATACAGTACATGTAGAGAAAATAGTTGGCCCTAGTTCAGAATAAGCATCCAGTCTGTTCCAAGTATCAAGGCTTCATTGCATAAAAATAAAGAAAAAGCATACAGTGCAGAACCATAATCATCCAGCACCCAATGGTCGTAAATGTAATGATTTGTGATGGCATGCTTTTTTATAAGCTCTATAAAAACATTGATATCTGATCTTACAATCTAGCAATGGCTGACATAATGTTAAATCGTATGACAATCCATGAAATGGAGTTTTTGACTATGTCTCTCCAATCACATCATGTCATTCATTTTCTGACCTTGCAAATATTGGAGGTTCAGATGATTTCACTTTACATGCCCTAACCAACTGTGTTTTTCAACTAACTGAAAATTCTCCTTGGATACAGGATTAATGTTGTACAATATGAATATTTTGACTTTGCATGATAGTATGCACAATGTTGCGCCAAAAGGAACTCAACCATTCATAAACTGGATAGATACCTCCCCTCGCTCTCTTCCATCGGTACCCTCCAAATCCATAACGATTGTACATGGTTCAATATCAGCACATCTCGCTAGCCAAATGCCTTTAGTAGTCTGTGACCTGAAGAAATATGACTATTAAATCATAGTTGAACGAAATGAATTGGCTAAAATGAGAATGATGCAGATGAATTAAATGGGCAACAATAGAAAAGCTTACCTTCCCCTAAAAGCATCCATCTCTCGAAAATTGGTGCCAAACAAATGGTTCAAAAGTGTGCTCTTACCTGTCATAGCAATAATAGTTTATGAAGGACCTTTACCAGCAATTACTGTATGGAAGCAGTGGTCAAGTCTAAAAGATTGCAGATGCTCAACCACAAGGAGCCAGTGACATATATAATTTTAATGGTGACACATAATCTTATTAACTTTGAAAGTGTAAGTATGTTCTTGTATAAGGACTTACAACAAAGCTGAACCACAAAAAACTACTCCAGATGATTGAAAAATGTATTTCTCAGGTAGTGAGCAATGTAGTGAAGCAACTTTTTGAATTGCTTAGCACAATCATAAAGCAAAATAGCACGAGAGGCAGCAGCAACAATACTGCCATTGGTGGAGCAAGTTATAGAAGATAATCTAAGCAAAGAAATATAAGTCATATGCTTTGAATTTGGTGAAGTGATTCAAAACCAATTCATAGAAATGCCCACTAAAGGATTATGCCACTAAAAATTGGATATATGTGGACCCTTAGAAACCATCTGACACCTTCTACATTACACTCTACATACAGCTGAGCATCTAGCAACACCTTATAAAGATAATTTAACCCAATTTGTAACAGGAGTGGCCAAAACCATTTCCCAGTATTAAAATTTCTTAGGTCCATACAATCCAGGCCTTAAAATTGATCAAGATCAGCCAAGTTATGTCAAGTTTGGCCAGGATATGCTCCAGCACATGAAATCAACAGGGATCACCAAAGATGGTAAGGATTGATAAGGATCATCCAGTCAGAGTTAATCCTTGATTTCTTTAAGCTGATTCCATTCCGCTGATATGATCCATTTGATTTTGCCATATCACAATTGCGACTTTCCAATCATTCAAACAAGGCTCATGGTTCCTCAATTTAAGATCCCCACATAAAGTAACAAACTCATATGTAACAAATTAATTATATATCATTCACAATATTACATAAAGATCCTTGCAATATCCACTCTACTTAGCCTCAAATTTTGAGGCTTGATGGTAAATCAAAAGGAAAAAGGATAGATGTCACTCATTTATCTAAGAAGGCTTTCAATGACAATTACTGACTTTGCTAAATGATTTTAGTATTAGCAGCAAAAAAAACAAATGGGAGGAAGTCAAAGAGCAAAGGATTGAAAAGTTTGCAGTAATAATTCATGTAACTTGCAAGCATACCACTACTTTGTGGGCCCATAATAGAGACCACAGCATAGGATAGTCCACACTCAGCCAACTTCACCATCTTAATAAAATTTTCGATGCCAGCAACATTGAATGCACCATCTCCATCAATAAGTTGGGTAGAACAATAATGTTCATCCATTTTTTTTTCTGAAAAAGAAGAAAACAGTAATTGATTTGAGATACAGATTATCCTATCCAAACTATTTTGCCACCACTTCCATTTCAATGGATTTGGAAGCCTGCAGCCACCAAAATGAACATATGAAATGATTCATGAAGGGTTTATTCCTATTGAGAATGTGCCAAATCTAGGTGCTATAATTAAGGTAGAAGCAGTGAGAAAATTGCCACCCGTGAGAGTTCCAAGGAACGACAACTTTTGAAATAATAAATACAAAGGAGACATCAGAATTTACAGTAAAATTAAAAAAGAAAAAAGAAGTTGGCCGATGCTCCTCTGCTTTATCATTTAACTCATTTCTCATATACATGAACTAGAATAGAATACAAAGTACATATATGTTCAAAATATCCATGAACCATACAAAATCTAGAAATAAACTTCTAAACAGTAAATGTTTATTAATGGAAAATGGAATTTCAAAAGCAAGTACAAACAAATGCACCCTTCAGTGGATCACTTTTTAATTTAAATTATAGGGGGTGCATAAGTAGAAAAGGAGATGTAACGATGACCATAGACAGAGAAGAAAGAAATTTCAACGACTGATCCATCTCTCAACTCCTTAATCATCACATGCAAGAAAAAAGTACCTTAATTCCAAAGTCTGACGTTGAAGTATATCGATCACATATTAGAAAAAATTATAAGAAATGCACAGTTGAAGTGTTTAATTGATTCCCTATAGGCACACATGAAATGAGATCGATCAGCATTCTTGCAGGAAATATCCAAGAACGTAATTCACGGTGAGTTATGAACAACTGTCACGGAATAATTAAACTAGTGAGATCAATAATATAAGCACTACGAACGCAGACTAGATTTGGCTGGATTCATCCCAAAACCAAAAGACTTCATGTACCTGAGATATTCACTTGAATCTTCGAAGCAAGAAATTTCTAACGCATCTACGAAAGGATGATCCCAATCAAAGAAACATCACAAAGATTATGGAAGAAAACAACAAAAAGACTAACAATCAAACACTAACCAACTGGAATACCAGGAAAGCAACAGGACCAAGTCAAACCCTAATCACGAACAACCAGTACCGTCACAAGAATCATCGTAATCATCAAGAAGGGTGGAAATCGAGAACTAAATTCTTTTAAAAAAAAGAGCAACAAATCCAAAGTCTTAATAGAACAAGATATTGAACTTATAGAACAGGCGGATCGGGCTGACGCATGCATCAAATACATCAAGAATCTTGGTGACATAATCGGAACCAAGAAGGCCGCATCGGGAACGAGAAGGGAAGATCTGGGGACGTACCTGCGGGAGGAGGAGATGGTCAGCGGAAGGCCTCTCCACAGTCGGGTTTCAGAAGAGCAGCAGCAGAACAAGATGACGGAGAGCTAAATATCAAACGGAAAGGAACGAGAAATGACGGCGGTGTTGAACTAATAATAAGTGAAACTAAAGAACGAATTTTAAGTTGAACTAATCCGATTATAATAATTTTACACTATGTTATAATATCTTTAATAATACTAAAAAATACTATATTATAATATAAAAATATTGTGTTATAGTATTGCCGTATTACATGTTTTCCTAATATTACTAAATATAATTTTTTGTATTATTGAAAATACTATTACTAAATATAATTGTCCTAATATTACATTATATTATAATTTTTAGTATTATTGAAAAAACTGTAAATGAGTGTAAAAACATAATAAATATATTTTTTATAAATTTTATATAAATATATTGTAATATAATATTTTTATACCACATTATAATTTTTTAAAATTTACTAAAAACCATAGCATAAAAATATTGTAACCGGACAGAGCTCATCATATATTATTTATAAATCCTAAAAATAAAGGGAAAAAAGCCAAAAAGATTGATTTTTTTTAGAATTCGTCAAAACAAAACTAATAAAATTATTTAAAAACATAAAAAAAATTATATCAGTTAAAAAATTAAAAAAAACATTTAATAAATCTTTAAAGTTTTCTTTATCAGTGATTGCATACTAACATAAATCGACTATATCAGTTAATATAGTCGATTATGTTAAATCGTGAAATTATTAATTTATTGATCATCTGGAGGTTGAAAATGTCAAATAAAAGAATTGATGGAATCATCGTTAAAAAATATTCGGAGATGAGCATGCAAATTACCAAGATTTCAAACATACCAAACAAAATAAAGTGGAATCAAAGGAACCGAGTGATTTGTCGGTTCCAACAACACTCGTCACGTGTTAAAGGTAACGAAAGAAAGGAAGGAAGGAAGGAATGTGTTGCGTTTGCTTCGATTGAAAGTAAGAGGAAGGTGATGACGTGGCCGTTGTAGGTGAAATGTTGGGCTATGTTGGTTCGGGTTGGGTCAGCAAAATGGAAACGGTAGGAAAAGGCGTTGGATAACTCGAAGGTCATTTTCGACATTCAAGTAGTCATTGTTGTACTTGGACGTACAGTCGTCATACCCCTACAAAGAGGATGGATGGCTCTTGAGAGGCCATCCTTGTCCGATCTTCCACCACAAGTCACCTTACTACATACGTCGTATTGTGTGTCCATAACACAATCGTATGAGAAGGAGCCATCAGAGTGTCACCGGGAAAGAGCGTCGACAACATTAGAGTCGTCACCCACTATCATCCTCGGTTAGTCTGTGAGGAGGATGTCTAACTTGAGAAAGGGTTTGGAGTTCGTACTATAAGAATAAGGGCTTGGAGAAGTTATTGTGGTAGAGAACATACAGTGGTGGACCTTAGTTGTCCCTGCAGAAGGACCATCTAAGCCCAACCCTTCATTTATCCAAGCCCTAACACCTGAACCTCTAGCTATTCAAGTAACATAAGGAGATACCAAACCTTGGTCACATCAAATGGCATGGCTCATGAGTTAACTGAAAGATTTATTAATGATGAAATATTAAATTAGTTTGAAATATCTTATATCATCCATTTTAATGAAAGTGGGTCGTATTTGTTAAGAGGTATTAAGACATATATTATGTCATTTCCTAGTAGTTTAGGACAAGAATCAATTGCGGCTCCATTCTGAAAACAGAATGAGCCACAAATCTACCCGCCCATTGGTCGAGCAGTCAAGAGTAGATTGTTCTACCCGACCGTCAATTTATAGAGGATGGCATTCGTCACTCCGCAGTCTGCTGTTAGTACAGATCGTGTACGGCAGATCTCGCATCCGTTTTCCATAGAGCACGCGGATCCTGTGTCTCGGTCGAGGACCAAACACAAAAGCGTTGGCTGTCGTTTGTCGGGCCCCACGACAAGTCAAGTCATCCAGGGCATTCTTTCCGGTGCTCGCTGGCTCGACCTGGACGCAGGAGATGCACCCGACCACCGGTAGTAGATACTGTTATAGTGCTGTGAAGCACAATGCAGTCACGAAATGAGACCATAAGTGAGTGTGAGATTGGCAAGACTGAGGATCAGGATGATGTACGAAAGTTTCTCTTTTTGTAATGACGGAGAGACAGTGGACTTGTTTTCTTTTTATGAGGTGGAACCAAAACAGTGCAGCAGAACCAGAAAGCTGCACTGGGACGGCCACTGCAAACATAACAAATGTATGCGATCTAAGGTGAGTGAGAAGTGGCAAGTTGCAACACGATCCATCTTCTCCAATCCACCGGAACCATGAAAACTTGGTATCTCGTTTGCCAGGGAACACGTTTCTGTCACCTCTGCCTTCTAACAAGGTTGGTGTTGGCAATTCGAGAAAAGAGTGGTTGTCGTCCACCTTTCACGTATGACAGATTAGGATGCTTGCCATCCATGGAGGAAGCTCACCGCATCGTCTTCCTCTGGGTTGGTCTCCGATGACGCACAGATCCTGTTCCGGGTCTGTCTGCACCGAAATTACCCCCAGTTGTCTTCCTACCTACTCGCTGCCCCATCGTGAACTGCCACTTTTATGCTCCCCTGCATGTGGGATTCATTAAGAGCTCACCCTCCCACTGCACAAGAAAACACAGATGAACGGGGTAGTAACTTTAAAGCTGCACCTACTGCAGCTTGCAAAGGTATGAAGGACTGTCACCCTATAACCTCACCTTCTCACTTAATACCTGGACATATGGGGGTTGTGCTCTTCCCGGCAACTACTTCAGTGGCTCGACCAGTCAAAAAGATATTGAAAACTAGTTTATTTATTTCATATTATTGTTCATTAACACATTGTTAAGCATCTCAATTTCATGAGGAAAAATCTGCTGATCAGTGGTTCAAATGAGAGACTAAGAGATAGGGTGACCTCTTACTGTATTAAAAACATTGAGGACAGTTCAGGCTGCTTTAGTTCTTTCCTTACACAAAGTCCAGACCTATTAACTGCACTGCGGAAAAGAATAGGATGGAGACGTAACTTCTGGTTGGCGAGGCAGAAACATAGATGCTGGTTTTGATTGCATTGTAAAGGTGATTATTGAAAGTGTCGGGGTGTCATAACTAGCAAGCGTTTGGTTTGATCCATAGATGCTAGTTCTTTCCTTACATAGTCCGCATCCAATGCATGATCACTTCTCCGTGTCATTATCCTGGATTAACTTAGTAAGCTTCGGTCATGGAAATTGAAGCTTGGGCACAGAACCGTTTCGCCCACGCTCGGTTGGATCAGATGCGTCTCCAGTCTCGATCATTACCTCAGATTTATAATCCAATTTCTATTTAAGAAACTAACTAAGCTTGGGCTTTTCGTAGATTCCATCTCTGAGAGGATCTATCCTTGTATCTGCCATAGAAAGTGATTGATGCGTGGTGCCTTCATGTAAACGATATGGAGTTCCTCTCTCTCGTTAGCGGCGGAAGAAACTTGTAGGATGTTAAAGAATTTGTGACAATGAACTCAAAGAGATTTCGTATGATAGTACTACGGGAAGATGGGATTGATGTTAACAGGTTGATGGTAGGGTGGTGGCTGAAGAGGAACAGTAATCAGGATTTTTATATTTGAATAATCCAGTTCGAGGTCTAGCATTCATGTCATCATTAAATGCTTTGTTTGATGATGGTTATGATCTTAAATGCATGGAAGCTGCATTCACATGGATCTCTGCTGTCTCTCCTACTTACATCCAAGGCAAAGAGAGGGCTGTTCGATCAAGTGGTAGCTATAAAATGGCGCTGCTGGTTGTAGGAAAAACTAAGCTTGGCGCTAGCTTGAAATCATGGCCTCTATGAAGCAAGAGTTTTTCCTCATGATCTTACTGCTGCTCAGCATCTTCAGATCATCGCAAGGTCTCGCTCTCTCCCTCTCTATTGTTTTATGTTTCTGAGGTTGTATCTGGAGCAACCATTTCCTGCCAAGGAGAAGGAGATGAAGCTTGTGTTGGGTTATGACGTGCAGAATGAAGCCAAAAGTTTGGGAAAGTATACCATGGGGACAGACATTGGTCATTTGCTGATGTCTAAAACATTGAATTATTCTTTTTAGGAAAATGATGTCTAGAACATGTTTTGTGCAAACTTCTACGTTTCTTGATATTGGACTTGTCAGGAACTCCTAGTTTCAATTTGGTTTTGCAGCATTCTTTAAGATGAAGTTTTCTATTTATTTTCTCTTTAGGATTTCTATAAGATCGAGTTTCCAGAGGGTCTTTGAACTCGTTAGGATCATGTCTGACAAGTATTAATCTGCATTGTTATTTCCCTACTGCTCATAGTGATCCGACCAATAAAGAGTGAAGCTCTGCTGCTAGAACAATTAGTTTGCAGAATTCAAGGAGATTTATGGAGTCATTTAGAGCTGAAACTTTGAATCCTGATACAAATGGGAGTTCCCATTGCAAGTTCCGAGTCCCATGGTGAATTCATTGTAGAGTGAGTGGGTGCAGGATTTTGCAGTCATTAATGCTGATCTGCTATTGCTCAATGGGCTTCAGGAAGGGGGTTCACGAAGCCGAGGTACCCTTACATCAAGAAAGCAAGCGGCTTCTCATCAGCACCAGGGGAAGCATACGACTACATCATAGTGGGCGGAGGCACCGCAGGGTGCCCCTTGGCTGCCACCCTCTCTCACAAGTTCAAGGTGTTGCTGCTCGAGAGAGGCGGCTCCCCCTACGGCAACCGCAACATCTCGCGTTTGCAGAACTTCCACATCTCTCTGGCTGACACCTCCCCCAGTTCTCCGGCGCAAGCTTTCATCTCCACTGATGGAGTCATCAATTCTCGAGCTCGAGTGTTGGGTGGTGGGACTTGCATCAACGCTGGCTTCTACACCAGAGCCAGCCCCAGGTATCTACTGCAAACCGAAGCTCTTCTTCTCTTTTTTGGTAGTTTCTCTTTGATGCAGAGTACTAAGTTTTGAGGTTTTCCGCTCCATCATTCATTCCTCGAGACGCTGAGCTATCATCAATATGCTCAATTGGAAAGCTTGGTGCAAGGCTCTGATTAGGTTGTTCGTATGGTTGTGCAGCTATGTGAATGCAGCAGGTTGGGATGGCCAGCTGGTGAACGAGTCGTATCCATGGGTGGAGAAGAGGATAGTCTACTGGCCCAACGTTGCACCTTGGCAGGCTGCGCTCAGGGACGGGCTGCTGGAAGCCGGCGTCTCTCCTTTTAACGGGTACACTTTTGACCATATCTACGGAACCAAGGTTGGTGGCACCATCTTCGACAGGAGAGGTTTCCGGCACACCGCCGCCGATCTGCTTGCTGCTGGGAACCCGAACAACCTCAGGGTCTTGCTTCGTGCTAGTGTACAAAAGATCGTTTTTGACACTCAAGGTGATGAACCGAAACCTGCCTCTTTCAGGAAGTATCATGCCCTCCTCTGTTCCGTCGGCTAACATGGAAGCCGTAGCAGGGCGACGGCCGAAGGCGGTAGCGGTGCAGTTCAAGGATGAGAATGGGCGGCAACATCAAGCGGTTCTCGCTGATGGGGCGGGCGGCGGCGACGTCATACTGTCCGCCGGCGCCATTGGCAGTCCTCAGTTGCTCCTCCTCAGCGGGATCGGACCCAAGCATGACCTCGAGAAGCTGCGGATTCCTGTTGTCCTCCACAACCAGCATGTCGGGAAAGGGATGTCCGATAATCCCATGAACTCCATCTTCATCCCCACTAAGAAGCCGGTGCGCCAGTCGCTCATCCAGACGGTGGGGATCACAAAGATGGGCACCTTCATCGAGGCCAGCAGCGGGTTCAGCCAATCCAGCGACAGCATCCAGTGCCACCACGGCATAATGTCCGCCGAGGTGGAGCATCTTCTTCTCTTACTCCTGCAACCATCTTTAACCAAGCTGATCGATGCCCCGTGTTCTAACCGCTTCTTGTAAGAACTGCCACAGATTGGGCAGCTCTCCGCCATCCCACCGGCGCAAAGAAGCCTGGAGGCGGCGCAGAAGTACGCCAGAAACAAGCAGAACCTGCCCCGGGAGGCATTCCGTGGGGGCTTCATACTGGAAAAGATCGACGGCCCGCTCTCCACCGGTGAATTGAGCCTCCTCGACACCGACGTGGACTGCAGCCCCTCCGTCACCTTCAACTACTTCAGCCACCCGTACGACCTGAAGAGGTGCGTGTACGGCATAAGGACGATCGAGAAGATCGTGCGGACGAAGCACATAGCCAAGCTGAGCGGCGTGGGCGAGTACCCGATGGAGGTGCTGCTGAACATGAGCGTGAAGGCGAATCTGAACTTGGTGCCGAAGCACACCAACGACACCGCGTCGATCCAGCAATTCTGCAGGGACACAGTGATCACCATTTGGCACTACCACGGAGGGTGCCATGTGGGGAAGGTGGTGGATCACGACTACCGCGTGATGGGTGTCGCCGGGCTAAGAGTGATCGACGGCTCAACATTTGTGAACTCTCCTGGCACTAATCCTCAAGCAACTGTGATGATGATGGGCAGGTGATTACACCACATTCCTCTTCGACGCTTCAAGATTAGAATCCAAATAGATGAGTGAAGGTGGGGTTTCATTGATCACTCGCTAAACTGATGGCTTTTGTCTATGCTCAGATACATGGGAGTGAAGATACTGAGGGAAAGACTGGGAAGAGCAGCTGAAGTATAGAGAGGAGGAAATGCATGGCTCAGATACAGGGAAGAATGATTGTAATGTTCGTTGATCCAACGTTTCCGTTTGCTCATATGTAGATCGGGTTGTGAATTGAGTGTAAATTGAATGATATATCCTTCTCGTTGAGCTGTTCCAGTGCATCATCATCCGGCCACTGCTTCGCCATCTAAATGCCATGACTTGCAGCAATCTGATGCAGTTCTGATTGGTAGAAGCTGGTGCAGAAAAATAGCATAATATACATAATAAAACAAAATCCATATAATATATGTGTCAAAAATCAATTTGGCCTTTGCATTAAAGAATTTTCATCCCTAAAAAAGCTAAAACTCTTCACTGAAATCCTTACAATAAAGACTGATTCACACTAAAGAATGCACTTCAGCAGTCATATCTTGAATCTGTTCTTTTGAAACTAATTCCGTGAAGGAATACAATCGAGTTCTTAAGGAACTTTCAGGGACTCACTTGTCCTGTTGAATCAAAATTAGACAGAAACTACTAAAATGGAAGTCACTTATATGATCTTTCTCTCTTGAGTTGTGGAGATGAGAGATGGAATTGCAGATCTAGTGAAGCTTGATATGATAAGAAAATGATATTGTAACATCCCATTAGTCTCACATCGGTAGTGGACAATGTGTATGATTAGTTTATATGGGCCTGATGAGTATATTACGTTAACTCCCGCTTAAGCATTTTGGTCCGTGGTTGAAGGACCAAAATGAAGTTATTGGCCAGTTGGCTCATCAGACTCGGGTCATGACATTTGGTATCAGAGCCGACCTAGCATTTTGGCAAAGTGAGAGGGCTCGAGTAGGAAAGGGCTACCCGTGGATGGAGTCGAGAACTCATCACAACGTGGAGCCACCACTGAGTTAAAACCTCACATGCACTGTGCTAGAGTTCGATCTGGATTATGTTGGGCCTTGACGATGACATCAAGCTGAGTTGGGGATATTGTAATATCCCATTAGTGCCACGTCGGAAGTGAAAAATGTGTATGATTAGTATCAACTTCCCTTATGCGATTGTTGTGGTATTTGATTGATAAAATACTGTTCAACATTCTCACAAGAAAATGAAAGAAGATTTAAATGAATTTATGAAGACTCGATACACATGAAGCCTATGCCTTATGTGCACTAATTACTATTATGTGGTATATCAAATGAGTATGTGCATGCAGAGCTGCACCGATTTAAAGAGGTCACCTAAAAATACAGGTCCGAAAAGAAGCCTCGTTTGAACTGCACACAGCAAGTGTCGGTAATGTGCGGTAGGAGGAGATGTTGAAGCTTGGTTTCGGATCCATTACTACCGGACGCTTGGGGTTTCTGCCATGGTGAGTTTTTGGGATTCCCTTCACAGGAGTCGTCCCCTCCTCTCACACCCATGAGGGAAGCTTCTCGGAATCCACTCCTGGAGGTGTCAGAAGAGGCTGTGGAGGTGGAGACGAACAAATATGGAATGCTCGCCAAGGCCAAAGGAATCCAAGGCTGCTCCTCCACCTACTCATCAAGGCACCTACTGGTCCTTCCTACTAAGAGCTGTTGCTATGCTATTTTGCCGAAGCAATTCGAGGAAACATATCTTCTGTTTATGCAACTCTTTTACCTGATTACACCAGCCAATATTCTTGCAAGAAGAGGAAGAAATTTTCCTATACCCATCTTTTGAGTCTCATCTAAACAAATGTAAAACCTTTTAATGGTTCAACAGTTCACTAGTAACATAAGTTTATGACAGATGATTTACCTGAGAAGGAAAGGATGTTGGCTTATCTTAGTATTAGAATGTGGAAACTAATCCTATCTCTCTCATATGCACAATGGGATATCTAATAAAAGAGAGAACAAAACCGTATGATTACAGTGGACAGTACAAAACTAGATTTGAGGGAAACGGAATATCCTTCCTGTAAGTAGAGACGTAGAAAGAGAACAAAAGAAATAAAACATTTATCTATCATTGTCACCCAGAGAGAGAGAGAGAGAGAGAGTAATGTGGGGAATCCTCATAGGATGACGGAGTCTGGGTTAAGTCTCTTGTACTCAAGAAGTCTCTCGGCAACCGGACGCCTCTCCGCTACGCCCTCCTCTTCCTTCCTCACTGAGGTTTTCCTTCGGAGAACCCGGCAATATCCGCCGGCGGCGGAGGAGGACATGCCATCTCGTGGAGCAAAGCACTATGGGTTTTTACTCCATGTAATGGAGCACCACCACTGCACCATCCAAGGCTGAAACCGGTAGCACTAGATGTATGAGCTGCCATCTGATCGATGTGTCGAGGTCTAGCCGTGACTGCACCCATCTGAGCTTCCTTTTGGAGCAATGCGGTGGCTGACAAGAAAGGAAAGGTCGTAGAGGTTCGATATGACGCAGGTAAAGAAGATTGGCCCTCACGTTGGAACTCAGATTCTAGCATTGTGGCGTAGATGGAGGACAAGGGATCCATTTGACTTTGGGACGTTGAGGCAGCTGGTGGTGGCTCAGGTCCTTGACAAGCCGCCCATGGTGATGAGATCTCCTGTTTCATGGTAACGTAGGTACCATGAGATCTCCTAATGTCGGCGTGTCGGGATCTCAACCCGTCGGGGAACTGAGGCTGCATGGTGGTGCTCTGACCAGCCGCGAGTTCATGGGATGACAAGGGTTGAGAGTACAAGTGTTGATGGTGGTCAGCCACAGGGTTTGCTTGGGTAACTCTTGCACTTTCTTCTGCCAGAGCATCACAAAATGCTCTGTGGGTGATAAAGCTGTCCCTTCTGCAACACCCAACAGTATATATCAGCATATGCGGCAACCATGGATGTATGAGAGAATAAGGTGGAAAGCAATCCTGTGCTTCCCCTTCAAATTATATTCCATTTCGTCCTTCCCTTTGTACCTCCATGTGCTGGGCCAGAAAGCTCCTGTTGTTTCCTTCTACATTTAGCTAGCTCTGCTCTCTCACTACCGTTGAATCGATGATGGGTTTCGATGAACAGTTTGCATCTTGTGAACCTATGTAATGCTTTTACATCAGAAACAGCACTTGAGTAGTTGGCATTACCTTGAGAAGAGGGTTCCACAGTCACATCTGTATTCCCTCGTGCCACAGATCTTGCTGTGGGCTCTCCAGTCTGAATGAACAGCGTATTTCTTGGAGCACTTCTCGCATTTCCACTTCTTCTCGCCGTGCTTCCGGGAGAAATGCTTCTTGATCCCAGTGAGGTCTCCGAGTGCTCTGGAGGGGTCGTGGTGCACGCACGACGCATCCGGACAAATGTACACCTTCTTCCTCACCTGCTTGTTCGTCCTCTGCTTCAGTTTCCATGGTAGGTTGTGGCCCCTCCTGTGCAGCTGGAGATTCTGGTCCCTTTGAAACCCTTTGTTGCAGATCTCGCACACGAACCGGTTGGTTGCCATCAGTGTGTTGGGCGACAGCGCTATCACTTCCGCATCCGGGTCTGAACTCCAAATCGTAAGGAAACAGAAGACAAACTCCATTTAGATTACATCAGAGCACAGACCTGGGTTTCCTGGGAGGCCCCTTTTTCTCTTAGCTGGGACCGGATTCTGTGAGGAGGCAGAAGTAGTGGGATTGGACATGTTCTCCTCCACCTTCATCATTGTACTGCTTGCAACTTCAAGCCCGGCTTTGTTTTCCTCCTCCTCTGGTATAGAAAGGGGTGGAATTTAAGCCCAGCTCATGACTTAGGTAACAAAAGATAGCATCGAGAAGACAAGTGCAAGAACTCGGAAAACAGTAAAACAGTAGATAGAATTCACAATCAGACACCAGATCTATTGTTCCTCCTCCTCCCATCTACCCACAGAAGAACAACAGGCAAAAATTAAGATTTCTGGATCCAGAAAAAACCAGAGAAAGAGCGCTTATTGCAGCTGACATATGAAACCGCATCGAAACGAAAAGAGAAGCACGAAAAAGTTTCTTATACCTCAATCAGCTCTACATACTGCGAAGCCGAAAAAGAGGGACATAACAACAAAGGCGATACTTGATAAGGCAGTGCTAAGAATTAACTGATGCGAGGAACTGATGAGCCCCCAGTCGAGAGGAAAATGGTGGGCGGGGTGGACGTGCAGATGGATAGACGGTGTGTGACCGTGGACGAGGGCAGCAAAATCAAGCGTGCAATCGTTCATCCATTGAATGCCTGCACACATTACGATGCTTCTATGACGTTCCACTTCCCGTCTTTTTCTTAGTTCCCTGCTTATTATTATATATTCTCCCTCCCTCTCTCTCTCTCTCTCTTTCTCTCTCTCTATAATTATCACTACATCTTTTCCGCCCTTCAGCTTCTCATTTCTGCGTTAGCATGATTAATTCATTGATTGAATTCAGGCAGACATGTCCCTCTCTATCCTTGCCTTTCTCTTTTCCAGAATATGTTATGGTGTCCCACCATTTGAATCATCTTGTTTCTTTCATCAGTCGCGTTCTACTGCATGCCTAATTTCTTGATCGAGTTATCAGCTCAAAGGCCATAATCCTCCACCAAAGACGACCAACAAATCCACGGGTAAAGTCATATTATTCAGTCACAGCATATGATCGTTCTCTAAAACCCCAGCAACATTAGATCCAAAAAGAATAAAGAGATGGAAACACACCCAAAACGAATGCTCGCATATATCCATGCAACATCCCAGTGAGTTGATCGATGCACTTCGTTTCTCGGAGCTGACTCACGCTGGGCCGGATCAGGTCGAGCTTGCGACTGGGGGCTGGATCGTCCATTAATCCACGTTGTGCACGGCAGAGTCATCTCAGTCATCAAGGAGAAAGTGTGAAGCTCGATCGATCTTCGCTGAAGCTGAGAGGCGTGAAAGAGGACGCGGAAAGGCTCCAAGGTGAGACGACCGCAACAAAAGGCTGAGAGACTTTTGTAGAGTGACTCGATCAGATGATCGATGACTTGCAAGACATCATTTTCTGTAAGAAACTTTCCGATTGTTTTAGGTGGAAGCGTGGTTGCTCCAATGGTTATGATTGACATGAGGAGCAACCGCATCATTACAAGTCTGACGACCTCACTCGACTAGGAGATGCAAAAGCAGCACTCCTGCATCACCCATCATAATGCGGCTTTCCTGCACCGAGATGACGCCTTAAGGCGACCCTCTTTATTGTCTACGTGTTGTCTGACGGTAAGCGTTCAAAAAGATGAAGCGTTTAGTATCTTCCTCAATTGTCCATTTGGAAGAGGCCCATAACACGTCGTTACTTGTTGCAAAATTACAACCATGACCCTTCAATTTCAGTGTACTTTTTACCCTCTAAATTTAAGCTTAGAATTTAGGTGATTTATATTTTTTAACTCAATTTACCAAATATTAGCCATGATAGAAAGTGATAAAATTGAGTCCTTTGATGTTATTTTAATAGAAGAAATATGTGAAACATCTTACTTAATGTTTGAATATATATAGCAAAATTTTTATTTAGTCATCATGTTCAAAATATATCTGAAGATTAATGATATATTATCTCCTATAATTAACTATATTTAGTATCTCAATCTCTATACTTTTAAAAATTATATTATGATCATTATACTTATGAAAATGAAATATTTAATCTCGTTTCTCCTCACGTCGTCCAACAGAAATATCGTACATACTCAATAGTAAATCGAAATGAGGCAAAGTCAGCATACATAATAGTAAATCCTATGACATTTTTATCAGTAAAGTTGATTATGTGAGGATAAATGAGTTAAATATTTAACTTTCATAAGTATATGAATACCAATATAATTTTTTATAGTATAAGATCGAGATACTAAAGATAATTAATTATAAAAAATAATATATAATTAGCCCTATATATAATGAGGTTTTGAATTATCATATTTGTTACGAGTAGGTCTAATATATCATCCAATATTTTAGATATAAAGAAAAATTTAAGCATAAATAAAAAATATTAAATCCTTTTTTATTTTATATTCTCCCAGATATGTCAAAAATTATTATCAACTTTAAAATATATTTTATTATTTTTATTATAATATATTTTTTGGTTTACGGTATCGATAATAGTTTGATCAAGTTAAAAGTCTTATAAGTATATTGTATTAAGATTGGAGTTATATTACCAAAGCTTGAAACTTTGATTCTAATACATTCTTTTTTTTTTTTTTGGGTTCACTTGTCATATTACCAAAGCTTCATAAATCTTTAATTGCAATCTAATTATTTTGCATAATCAAAATGAAATTTGTATCCAAGCTTATTAATTAATGCATTCTCATTTTTCGCTCTTTTTCCATGTTAGCAGGACAGTGAGATTTCTTACTCTTTCTTCGCCTCCATCATTGAGGTCATAACGTTGCAGACATCAGAACTTGGTCTCTTAAAGGAAATTGTACTGTATCAAACCTTGCAGTGCACGCTCTCGATCGAACGGATAGCGTTAACCAATCTGTCACTGGTGATTGTCCATTGTGCACATCCCACGGCGCAAAAGGTGGTGCTTTTTTTCCTCTCTCTGACTCTATCATCTCTTTTGGGTCAGTGAGATCAAAGTCCCAACTTTTGTACCATCTATGTGGAGGGATTGGCCACGGCAGGCGCGCAGCAGCGTGCGAGAGCCTTCGAACTTTTCTGGACGGGTGTTCCCTTCGAGACCTTTGTCTTGTTTTCCTGCTCTGAGGAAAGAGGAAGGACAGGAAGAATAAAGTAAATGGAGCGACAAAGATGGTAAAGGTGGGAGAGGGATGTTGCGCCTTTTCTAGTGCTTTGGGGTAGAAAAGGAGGAGCACGATAGGATTCCTGATACCTGTAGATTCAAAGGGAGAAAACAGAGAAGAAGACATTCGGATTTGGATTCCTGGCTCTATCCATCTTTGGTTCTTCTGTCTCTTGTGAGATCGGGAAGGAGAAGAGCGATGGGCGACGAGACCTCGAGCAAGTTCAAGCGGATTTGCGTCTTCTGCGGCAGCAACTCTGGCAACCGAACCGTGTTTAGAGAGGCAGCTCTTGATCTGGGCCACGAACTGGTACGCCCCGCTGATCCTTCTCCATCCAAGCGTTAAAAAATCATATCTCGAGGACTCAAAGGTTCGATTTTTAAAGAGCATTCGAGGGCCGATGTAGAAGATTGCAAAGATGTTCTTTCTTGATCGATAGGCCTTTGCCTTTCCTATTGCATCTCATATTGAAAAGATTCAGTCTTGGAAAACTTGTTTTGCTTGAAAACTTTATGTTGGAGTTATTAAAGCAGATGCAATGTAATTCACCGATGCTTGTTCCTTTTACCCCTGCAAAAGGTTGGAAAATCATTTTTCTTTCTGAATCGTTTGTTATGTAATCTGTCGTGCTGCTTGTTTGATGGGTTGTAGGTGAAGAGAAGAATCGATTTAGTTTATGGTGGTGGGAGCGTCGGATTGATGGGTTTGATCTCGCAGACAGTTTATGATGGAGGTTGCCATGTCCTTGGGTAAGCTTTAGCATTTCTGGCTGTGTTAATAGTTCTTCCAATACTTTTGCTTATGATCTCAATTTACTTCTGAATGGGTGCAGGGTCATTCCTAAAGCTTTGGTGCCCCTTGAGGTTTTTGTTTGACCTTTAATCCTTTTACCTCTCTGTTGTTCTTGTTTATTTGTAGATGTCCTGTGTTTATGTACTTCTTCTTTTCAGAAACCTCTGTGCTTTGTTAGGTCTAACAGTTGCTGTGTTTTTACTGCTTGTCATGTGGACTCTACAGTCAATTTTATTTGGATGGTTCTCATAAATTTTTTATCCAATTCCATAGCTACTTATTTGGTCCTTCAGACTAGTATAAACTTCCAATGAATTAATGCGAAAGCAAGCACCTATTTATCTCAATGATGGGCATTCTTAGTTACAGGGGATGGATTATCATGTAATCATTATATAAATTGTTTGGATTCCAGGAGGGTCTCGGTAATAGATCGGTCGTTGAGGTCTAAATTTACAGTTCCTATCTTTATATTGACATCAACAAACACATTTTGTTATTTTTGAGCCCATAATTTTAATTGGTTTTTGCACTTATGAACTTTAAATTCTGCCTGGTAAATTTTTTCTACATGATGTTACTCTCTCTCACTCTCTCTCTCAGATTCACAGACAAACTTTAATTTACCTGATAAAATTTCACACTCACTCTGACCGTATTTGACTAAGTTTACCATCTCTAAGAATTTCATATGAGAGAAAAAGTGTAAAATTGCTGCAGGCATCTTCTGATATACTGATTAGGAAAGTTATGAATTCTCAATTCAAATTCCAGATGAATTTTCTGCTACATAGAAATAATTGTGACATTATAAGAGAGAAAGATTCCACTGGTCCAGTTCTATACTCTTTGGAATTACTCTTACTCTCAGATATCTGGTGAAACCGTGGGTGAAGTGAAAATTGTTTCAGACATGCATGAGCGAAAAGCTGAGATGGCTCGACAAGCTGATGCATTTATCGCACTTCCTGGTATATGATTAATAGGCTCTTCCTGGTATAAATTAGTAACCAAGTGCAACCATGCTCAGGAGTTCCTCGTATATTGTAGGAGGATTTGGAACAATGGAAGAGGTGCTGGAGATGATAACATGGTCGCAACTTGGAATTCATGACAAACCAGTGTGTAAAATTTCTTTGCAAAGGATGCTACCAGTTAAAAAAAAATAGTATATATAAGCAATGATGCAGTTTTTGTATGCTCAGGTCGGCCTGCTAAATGTTGATGGTTACTACAATTCTTTGTTTGCACTATTTGATAGTGGCGTGGAAGAAGGTTTTATAAAGCCGGCTTGTAGACATATAGTTCTTTCTGCTTCCAACGCAAACGAATTGCTTGAGAAAATGGAGGTCGACTGCCTATCTGATTCTTAATCTTGCTTTCTAGTTCTAACTTCATTCTATGCTGATGTTTAGCAGTTGATCTTTTTCGGCACTTAATTGTCTTTATGACTATGAGTAGGCAAAATTTAATACTGTTTTTTTCATTTGATATTGCAGCTATACACTCCTTTGCACAAAGAAGTTGCTCCGAAACAGAGCTGGGAGATTGCCCATCTAGGTTATTCCAAAGCACCAAGCTCGCCCTGATAATTCTTTCTCGAAAATTTCAGTTCCATGTGATTCTTTGCTTGATGGATCGCAAATGAGAAACATCATGGCTCTGGTAGCTATTCACTAAGGTACTACTCTCAGTTGACTTCTTAATAAAAGTTGATATCTTCCTACTGTGAATCAAGATTCTTCACTCGCTCACCAAGAGTCATATGTGGAGAAGATTCAAGTGTATTGTGTCTGATGTAAGATGAACCTTTTCGGTATGCACATTTTGTGGAATAATATAGATTGAAGAGGGGAGAGACAAAAGTCTCTTCACTTGGTTCCTCTTTTTATGTCATATTGACTTGTCAGCTCTTTGAAAGAATGAGGCACATCAACCTGTGATGATCTCTAGAATTCTTTTCTTGAATCTGCTGGATAAGCATAAGCAGATGAGGCCATTTTAGGACCCTAGGAGGTCCTTCATTTTACTTTTGGGAAGATCCTACTGGGAAATCAGCTGTTCCTGCACAAGTCACTGCCTGCACCTGCACATGGAGTCTTCAGAGGGAAATCTTCTGATATACTGATATATATATATATATATATATATATATATATATATATATATATATAGAGAGAGAGAGAGAGAGAGAGAGAGAGAGGCTTTATGTGGATCTTCTGGTTGCATCGGACATATTGTCATTCAAGGTGCATGCAGGTGGGGGCTGTGAATGCCTCCTGGGGTGAGCATATGAAGAAAAGTGGAAGTGTGAGCTTTCGGTGCTCCCCTGTGACTTCCCGTTCACCTCCTCAGCCATTATAGCCTGTGCGTCTGTGACCTCTGCAGATCTGGAGAGGTCGGCTGAGGAGTGGTACCATCAGAGACCATGAATCCATGGAAGCTGCTGGCTTTGCTGTTGGGACCCCCTCCTACTATAATCCAAAAGCTAAACAGCATATATAAACAAAAACTTATATCTGCACAATTCCTGATGATGTCTGTGGCCATTGCTTTTGTCGTCATCAACATGATCAGCTCATCTCAGCCAAGACTTATTCTTTTTCCTTGCATCTCCATGGATCAGGGGGAAAGTTATTGGCAGAGGAGCTCACGGTCATCGTTTGACATGGCCTTGTGTTCTTCCACACCACAGCCTCACTCTCTAATCACCATTTGGCTTCGTCGGCGCAGAACAGACCAGTTGCGGTAAAAGAGAGACCTTTGCATGCCTCGCGTATCTGTGAGTGCGTACAATGATTCTTATGCATCACCAGTTTCGGCATCACCGTACGATGGCCACGTCTTCCACTACAACTTGTTACTTGGACACTTCAGACTTCTTGGCCTGATCTATCGAGGCTGATCAAATCAGCCACTGCAATTTGTCTCTCTTAATGTGACAAGCTTCATGCGTGCACTCCACCTCTCCTTGCCATTCATTAATCTAACAAAAGCTCAGTCTCTGATCAAGAGTTTAAGCTGCTCTTTCTGTTTGTTTTCTTTGTGCAACTAAGAATCAGGAATCCAGTGAAAGCCAAACATAGAATCCATGAGAACAAGACTTCGTGTTGTAGTGAGAGTATTCAATTAGGACTCGCAAGTAAGCTAGCCCAAGTTGTCAGTTCATATTACAATTTGCACGAAGGAAGATGACAACACCCTGTTGCTTTTCCTTTCATTTCTTCTCCGAAGCTGGTTAGATCCAAGTCGGTATGACTTTGTTTTGTCGAGTATCGTGAGAGCCCAAGCTAGTGAGAGACCTGATATACCGTCTATGGAGAATCACAAACGTGCAACTGATGCATGTTCATCTGAGATGGCCAACATGATCGTGTCTCCATCTCTGTCTCAAAGGCTAATATTTCTCATTCATCGACAACGCACTTCTTCGATATGTGGAGTTTAGCAGAGCAGAACATGGTGAAATGTGAACTGTTGTAACTGGCATGCTTTGGTAGAGGCATCGCTTTGTGAACAAACACTTCCTCCTCTTAGGATGGAGCTTTGGTGGATGATTACTGCATTTGGGCTACGATTCTTAGCAGGCACTGGGCCAGACTGCCTAAGATTGTGAGTCTTCTCCAGAAGAACTACCCCGAGAATAATGAAGAAGCCTTCAAACAGGTATAAGAGTTCTCTCTCTCTCTCTCTCTCTCTCTCTCTCTCTCTCTCTCTCTCTCTCTCTCTCTCTCTCTCTCTCCGTTCACACATCAAGCAGATCGATCATAGTCACACAGTATATTACAACACAACAAAGTCAACATTATCATGATATTGCTGAAACATGCAACTTAAAACCATAATGCAGATTTCGAACCCAAAGAGTTTGCATGAAGCAGGACACACATTCTTAAATTTGCGTGCTCTGCAGGCCAAACCAAGTTCGAAGGTACATGCAGATTCGGATGCCACCACTGCACCAATAAAACAGAGCATAATTGAGATGGAAGAAAAGGAGCTACAGGATCAGTGGAAGGTCGACTGTCCACGGAGGATACTGATAACAAGCCAAAAACTCAGGCGCAAAGGCGGAAGAATATATCAAGATTGAGGTGGCCTACCTCGATCAAGAAACACTACCACTCCACAAAGAAATGGGAGAAGGCACACGGAGTTCCTATGTATGTTCTTGAGGCACTGGACATGGAATCTGTGAAAGCTTAGCATTTCTGTGCCTGTGTTGGTTCGATCGATGGTGCCATGCGGTGTACTTGCCGTGACAGGAGACTGTTCAGATGCATCAGATGGCATAGCCTCTAATGGTGTATAATAATATGTACCCTTGTCATCGTGCCATCCATGATCGAGGGTCTACAGGGGTGTCCTACGAACTCTTAATGGCGATATGCCTCCATTGTCGTTGCCTCCGTTCTTGGAGGTGCATGCAGCAGCACAGGCAATCTTGGGCGTCTTCGCGGTGAAAAGGGTGATGGGGCGGTGGGGGACCGAGGCAAGCTGTCGTGAGGCTACCAGTGGAGTGATGGAGGTTGGTGGATCAATTCCGGCTGGGGATAACGAGGCAATGAATGATAGCATGAACGGGTGGCTGGGCGGTCGATGGACCGCATTCCCCGTTCCCGTTCCCGTCCTCCGCGCCCGCCCCACCCCACCCCCCCCCCCCCCCCCCTCCCACCCCACACCGCCCCCCCGCCGCCGTGATGGGGAGAGGAGGCGGGAGGGATGGTCCCGCGATGGCGACGTCGTGTCGGCTCGACAAGAAAACTTGGTCCACACGAACCTTCGCCGGCTGTAGGCGATTGCTATCTAAAGAAGAAGAAGTCCCGATTGCTAACTAAAATACTAGTGCAACGATGATCTGATGTCCCATTCTATAATGCCCATGTCATGAAGTCAACCTTTGTTCTCATCCTCTGTAGTAGAAATTCTTTCTTAGTATAAAAAAAATAGTAAAAAATTCGAAAGAGTTCAATATATTATCTCCATTAGGTAAAATAATGCACTTAAAAGTAGAAGTTCATAGTTAATTCATGAAAGTGACTACGTGAGATTGACAAGTGTCATTCAAATACGAAAGATCGTCCGAACTACTAGATATTATATTATATTATATCATTCATGTGAGTCATTTATATTGGAATGTACACCGACTAATGACGACATACATAATGTTTTGAATGTCTACTTATTATATCACTGTATTAAATCACACAAACGTATATATATATACTTTTATTTCCATGATGTGGACGAGTTGAGTGGAGGGAGTGCCCACACACACCATACTGTCGGGTGGTCCAAAGGAATTAAGGGGAGGTGGATGATTAGGCGCTTGCATTGGACCTCTTTACGGGTCATGTTCTTCAATACATCCGTAGATTAATTGGTTTGTGCGTCCTCTCATCCTATGAGAAGAATATATATAATGCTTTTTAGTAGTGCGTATGTGGTGAGAGTTTGTGCAAGTACAAGTCAAAGATATGCCCTCATTAATGAGAGCCCTCCTAATTAAGCCTCACCTACTTGTTTGACTTCCCTCTAAGAGGATTATAGTTTCCCCTCGATTGTCGTCGATCTATAAATATTATTTTTTGCGTTCGATGTCATTCTTCTCATATATTTGAGATATTGGACAATGACGACATAGCTTCTCACAAAAAGATTAACACTTTTACATTTGAGAATATACTTTTGAGAATCGAAAAAGAAAAAGACAGAAAAACAAAAAAGAGGGCTAATTTCCAAAGAAAACAAGCGAACTATTGGACCAATAATTATCTGAAAAATGAAAAAGAAAGGATCATGCATGCTGTTCTTGAGATGCACTTGTCATCCCATGTTGCAATTCATTCCAAGTGGATAATGTTGTTTGGGGGTGCATCGAATAGTGTCGAACGCGATGCCTATCAAACATCACGTCATTTCATGTTCCATGTTCACCACATGATTGATCGCATGCACACACGCTACTAAATCCCTTTCTTGCGATCTTATCTAATCTTATCACCACACCAAATCGGTGCCAATCATTGCTCAACTCCTCTCTCTCTCTCTCTAACTCATCCCACCACTGACGATTTGGTCGATGTTGCGTACTGAAGACGAGAAGGAGGACTTTGTGACGTGTGGTAATAGTGTTTTGGTTTATTTGCACCTCAAATCATTTAATAAACAAATTTAAAATATATTGGGAATAGGATATTTGCTCTCTGAATCCATAAATATGCTTTATATATTTATAATTATAGTCAGTTTTAAGAGAATAATAATATCATTAAAGCTTCAACCAACTTAAATTCACGGATATAATAAGCGAGGATAAATACAAAAAATCATTTATTTTGAGAGGGCACAGTCCTGACCAAATAAGTGCGAGTTGGTTGTACATTAATGAGGTGCACAAGGATATGTTGTTTGTCAAACTTCAAATGATAATAATAATATTATTATTATTATTATTATATTCATTTAGGAAGGCTCTGCATGAATGTTTGTGTGACGGAAATGTTAATTTGTTTCATATTAAAACATTTCAGAATTTTTTTCATGTATCAATTATAAATATTAGTAAAGAAAACACTTCCTTAATTTCCAAAGAAAACCAATGTTTTTACATACCTTTTTTTTTTGTGGCGTCTATGATGAGATCACTGATTAAGAAATCGTTGTAGACATCATCAATGTGGACAATGTTGTTTCAGATACATCGGATAGTGCCAAAGGAGGTGCCTTTCATTCATCATGCCAATTAATGTCTTTGTCCACCAAAAGAAAATGAAACTCACGTAATTGCATGCGTCGAGAACATACGACAAATTTACCATTAATTTAATAGTTACGAAATTTTGATTCCATTGAGACTCTCTCTCTCTCTCTCTCTTCCCCACACACACGCACACAAACTCACTACCATTAAAAACAAAGTAAACTTTCAAACTATTTGATCATTAAACCGATTGTATATGAAAACAAAAAGCAAAATCTTATGCCATTGCAGTAGTATTTTAATTTATATTGCATATATCGATACGGTTGTCACATCCTAAAAGTTATGGATTAGAGACCTCATTTGATAGACTCGTCATATATAAAATATTATTACGGTGAAAGCATATCGAACCTATTTACTTACCGAATGTTGAAGTTTCGAAATCACCTAAAATATTATTTTTGATAGTTATTTACCAAATTCGTTTCAAAGAATGAGGGCGTGATGTACTTAGGCTTTGATATCGTATAAGCAATTTAGGCGATGAAAAATCGAAACACCATCAAGGATTTTTGTCTTGTACTTCACGACACACTTTTGTGGTACTTGTAAACAAGCCCACCAAATGCATGAATGATCACCCAATTTTCGAAGCTAATTGCGAAGGGACAAAATTATTCTTGGATAGACTTTGACATCTCTATAGTTTTCTTATTCTTTCTAATCAAATATGTATTTTATTGTTTGGTAAGATTCATCTTAACATTCCATTCCTAAAGAGTAAAGCCTTTATTATTATATATAGAGTATGAGAAATGACCACTCGTAAAAAACATCCATATAATGCGTCACATTATCTATCCTTTTTATTGTTTGGTCCCTCACGTGCCATGCGATCTGTTCACCAATAGGAGACCTCCATGTCATCGAGGGGGGGTGTCGAACCCACGTGCCATTCATGTGCGGTCAATTTCTAATGTTTTAATTTCGATGCCTCGTAAGAAAATTCAATAATAATAATAATACTACTACAGATGGCATGCAGACCAGAGTGGTTGTAGTGTCAAATCACCTCTCTCTCTCTCTTCACTTTCTAGCCAATCGCACGGTGTTCCTCTGGAATATGAACAGTCCCTATAGATTGTGTCCGACGCTAATACACCTTTGCGACAGAATTGAACGGCTCAGTACTATCGGAAGCTGCAGGGTTACATTCCTACTGGTCCATGGACCAACCCAATCTGTACCCGTTTCGCACACGACAACACACCCAACCACATGAACATCCATTTCCGGGGTCTCATCTAGTAACATGGGTCAGACGCTAGATTCTGTACGTAAACTCGATATATTTATGGGTCCCATGTTTAGCATCGCATACTTACTGCCGCTGCCGAGGTAAAAATATGACGGAGGTGTGGAGGAGATGCAGGGAATATTAAATGCGTTGATCTAACTTGAATTAATGTAAACACGAAAGCCACGAACGTTGGCGATGATCGGATGAGTTACACCTTCATGGAGTCACAGTCATAGTTATTGGGAGGATTTAATTCGATGATTAGACCACAAGTAGAGAGATTGCATGCTCTATAAGATGATGTGCTGCGGTGGCCTCATCATCTTCTTCCTCCCTTCTTCTTGCTTCTTTTACTTGTCTTGGGTGATTCAGTTTGCCCGTGACCGTGGTGTGAATCGTTGGGAGGTTACAGGAATTCAATGCCTTGTCTGCTAGCATTTAGTCATCCAAGCTTCGGTTGCAGGCGATGACGCCAGAGATGGCTGTTCCGCTCCGCCAACCATATGAATGCCGCACTGGACCGCAACTCCAATGGGCGCTCATTCATTGGTTTGGTTTGCTTCTCCGCGTTTGTGAGGCCGACTGAGAAGCCAAACCTCCTGCGGCAGGAGGCCAAGATCAGTGGGTTCTCAGGCTTGTTTGTTGCTGCATCTCGACGAGGTACGAGCCACAGTTGTGGTAACCATTTGGACACTGTACTTTGTGAGTAGAATGCTGGATCTGATCTTGATCTGTTGTCGCGCAGGCCTCCCGCTCCAGGCAGCAGCGGAATGGAGAGTCTAGGCTGGGGTAATCCGACAGCCACCTACTCCAACTTTCTGAGTTCCAGTGAAGACTACAGCGGCGTGACGGGGAAGCTGGAGCTGGAGGCTTGTTTCCCCAGCTCGAGCATTCAGCTCCTAGGAATCATGGCGTGCGGGGCGAGTCCAGATTCCGACGGGGGCAGCGAGATGGTGGAGACGTTGGTTCCGGCTGTGTATGGAACAAGCAGCGCTCCCTTGCAACATCAAGGCGCCGTGTGGGGTGATGCTCTTCTCGCTCGAGACTGCCCTCCTTTTCCACCTATCAGCGGACCCATGATCGTCGACCAAGGCTTCAGCATAGCCCAAAACCTTGCATCGTCCGACGAATTCCCTGTCGATAGCAACATCACCAGTGATGAAGACGTTCTTTCTGCTATTTTTTCTGGCAGCGGGAACTTCGGGGAACGCAAATGGAATAAGGACGAGGTGGCCGCCGCCCATGTCTCGCCTGATCCGGTTCCCCTAAACCCCAATACCGTGACTAACTTTGAGGAAGGCTCGAGGATCGGAGGAAGCACCGAAGGTCTTCTCCGACCGAGACCCTTGCTCAAGGAAGAAGGTCTTCGGATTGCTAGTTCTCAGCACAAACTGAAGAAACCAAGATCAGTGATGCATTCAGGGTGTTCGGCCATAAGCTTGGGTCATGGAAGCAACTACGAGCCCGACACCGAGGCTATAGCGCAGGTGAAGGAGATGATCTACACGGCTGCAGCCCTAAGGCCGGTGACTCTGGTGGCGGAGGAAGCGGCCGAGAAGCCAAAGAGAAAGAACGTGAAGATATCGAACGACCCACAGACGGTGGCTGCAAGGCACAGGAGGGAACGGATCGGTGAGAGGCTGAGGATTCTGCAGAAGCTTGTCCCCGGAGGGAGCAAGATGGACACTGCAACAATGCTTGATGAGGCCGCCAACTACCTCAAGTTCCTGAAGACCCAGGTGAGGAACTTGGAAACCCTAGGTAACAGGAACTATGATAGGAACAGTGCCATGCACTCCTTCCCGCTTGCTTTGAATCAGGCTTATATAATGCAAAGACTTCTCCCCACTCAGAAACCCTAACTCAGCAGCCAAGCACATGAAGTCCTAAGCACCCAAAAGGACATCATCGTCTTCATCATTAGCTTGGGTGGGGGTTCGGGGCTCATCAAAGCTTATCTTACGTACTCAACTCACTCAGCCATAACTTCACCTAACCAAAGCCCAATAGGAAGAAGAACAATATACCAGCTTTTCGATCATTTGTATCTTTAGCCCCAGCAATTCACTTTGCCAAGACCTCTTTTCATGGGCCATAAACCAACCTTGATCTGTCACAATCGACATGCCTTCCTCGTATAGCTTAAACTACATACCGAAATCTCTTTTTTCACAGTGACCTTACCCATGCAAACCATCACCTACTACACCTCTGTCATGCCTTCCTCATCAGCAGAGGTACACTGGAGAAGATCTATCACAGAACTGGGGAGCGCATGGTGCAGAGAGAGATGAAAAGAAAACGTTTACCAGTTTATACACTCAAGTCTCCTGAATGACTATGTAACAGTTTCTCATGTCATACAAAAAGAACATATCATATGAGAAAATAAACAGGATTTCCAGCTTCTTTTTCTGACGATGATGCGAGTTGACTAGCTAGAGACAGTGCCCCTTTTTAGCTCTTTTGTGCCTTTATCTGCTCTGCCTCTTCTCTTCGCTCAGAAGGAGGGTTCTGTTTCTTTGAGATCAAAGGAACTTTTTGTGATTGGCATCGGCTGCCCTAGCTGAACATTTCTGTTTCATGTTCTTGGCTTCACTCAGAGGTTTCAACAGAAGCCACTTGGTTTGCCAGAAGACTGTCATGCCTTATTTCATGGATGTACCGCTCCATAAGCAACTGGTATGCAATCAAATCTAGGGAGAGCCGCTAACTCTAGTACAGGTAGATCAATTTGCGTCAGAAATAATGGTCATCCGCTGGTGTTGAATTGCCAGAAGACTGTCATGTCCTCTTTCATGGATGTACTGCTCTATAAACAGCTGGTATGAAATCAAAGCAGCTATCTCTAGGACGGGTAAATCAATTTGCATAAGAAATAATGGTCATCCGCTGTTGTTGAATTCTCTCTATCAAGACAGTGAGCTATCTTATCATCCTGTTAGCTACTCATGTACGAGTTTCTTCTTCTCCGGGACAAACTGCAATCAACCCAACCCAACAATTTCTTAGTTCTTCTGCTAATGGATCGATCACGATGTGCTTTCAACTGTTCATTTGAACTATATATCAGCATGAGCAGATTCAACTGCTAATGGATCTTTTTTTGTTCCCTGCTAATTATTTTCCCCTCTTGATTCGATATAGTCTGGAATTCACACTTGATATCGCCATAAATTGGATTATAGAGATTGACCACAGCCAAGATGGTATCTGATCGATCATAAATCAAATATTAAAACGATAAACACGTGAATAATTATTCGATTGCTCGTCCAATTGAGACGAGTCCCCTCATCAGCCGTCCATCCCCATCTTTGTCGAATTTGGATAGAATCCTGACATAAATGGACGGTCGAGATGTGAGAGTATCCTTAACTGTACATGGAAGCTTGTAGAGGATGCCATGTTAGGTATTTTTGACAACACAATGGAACCCTAAAAAATATCCACATTGGCCGACTGTTTTGCGCTTTTTCGATTCTTTTCCCTTTCTCTTTTGGATTCTCTACTGCGTTTCGGGATCCTCTGCCTGAATCCGTCTCTCTTTCTCTCGGCCCCTCCTGTTCTCTGTGGTCGCTGTTCTGTCCAGTGCACTGCCGTTTTCCTTCTTCCATCTCCACCTCCCGGCGTCGCACGGTTCCTGATTTCGTCATTCCAAGTTTGGTTCCTTCTCCGTGTCGCAGTCCTTGTCGTGTGGGTTCTCGACGCCTTGTTCGTGCAGAAAGATCGGTTTTTGTCCTGTTGGGTCTCGTTTTTGAAGGATTCTGTCCTTGATTCCGGGGTGCGTGTGCTACAAGGTTGGATTTTTCTTCTCCCCGAACACCAGCCAGATTTCAAGCTTGCATCTTGTTTTGTGATTCCGGTGAAAGAAATTGGTTCTTTTCTGTACTGGAAGGTGGAAGTTGGAAACTTGGATTGGGTATTAGAACGTGAGATTTTTAGAGGACCGATTTGGTTCTGGAAAAGGAGATGGGAGTTGGGATGTGTTTCCTTGAGCTTCTTCCGTTCGTTGGATGTTTTCTAGGGTCAGTGTTGTGGTAAAGTTAAAGCGATGAAAGGAGGAGAATAAGATCATGGAGACTCTGTTTCCGAGGCTCCATGTAAATGATACTGAAAAAGGTGGTCCGAGATCACCTCCGAGGAACAAGATGGCCCTCTATGAGCAGCTCAGCGTTCCTTCGCAGAGGTTAAGTCGGCCGTCTTCTGCTCTGCAGCTGCCCTATCGGAATACCTGCATGTTGGTTCCTTCTGATTCTTCGAGCCAGGTTAATTCATTATTCGAAAATTTTGATTTGTTGTTATACTGGTTCATGAAGCCTATTGAGTGAAAGACTGGGGCGAAAACCTTATGTGTGCCTGTGTTTGTGCGAAAAATCAAGGGCAGCAGACTCAGGAATGCAATGAAGGAAAGTTTCAGCTCTTTGTTCTGATTATGTTTGATAATGATGCTATGCTAGGTCGAGTCTGATATAATTTGTGATGATTTGGCTCGATGGGAAACCTGACCTACTAAATTTGTTGAACTTGAACTCTTCACCTAAAATATTTAAGCTCAAGTTAATGATAATATATCCTCTCACTTTTGATGTTGTGGGAGTAAACTAGGGCATTACAAGGCTTGTTCCGTTTGCTACTTCTGAAATCAAGTGGCCTGTAGCTTTATGAAATAATTGCATCTTGTTTAAGTCAGCAAAGACCAGGCTTTTATCTTGTACTTCATTATTTATTTCTAACAACTGTTATCGTCCTGTAGGGATATGGCCATGAGATAGATGTTCTTTATCCATTTTGTATGCCTCGCCACATGCCTGTTTATTCATCAGAAAAAGTTGACTCTCAATCATCTAATGGAATATATCACAACTCATTGTTGGAGGAGAGATCCTTGAAGCATGGAAATTCTAGAAATTTGAATGTCACGGGATCGGTTGCTCAATGTAGTCCACTACAACATTACAAATCTAAATCTTTTTATGAGAACAAGTTGGATGATGTGGATGATTTTAGGGTTCCTACATTCAATCAATCAGAAGCTGCTATATGCTCCAAGAAGGATACACCTATTCTACACTTAATTCTTCAATTCAATGCTCAACAGAAGATTCCCTATTCTACACTTAATTCTTCAATTCAATGCTCAACTTCTCATCGCAAGCCCTTTGGACAAACAGATACTGCTAATAAGAAATCAAGAAATTTTGGTGGATCTGAGAAGATGAAACAACCTGAAGAAAGCTTAGTAATTGCACTACCCAGAGAAAGGTCTCCAACCGCTAGAGTTCCTGAGCGACCAATCGTCTCCAAAGTTTTAGACAGTGCTATTCTTAGAGATGTTGAGAAATCACCCTGTGGAGATACAGGATCATGCAGAGAACCTTATGGAAATGATGATCTAAGTGGACCTAGGACTTCAAATGTAGAAAATGGAGATGCTTCACAGAAGAGACATAGAACTCCAAATGATGTAGACAGTTGTAATCTAGAAAACAGTGTAAAGGAAAATGGGTCACTGGGGGTTGGAGATGCAGAAAGAAAGGATGAAACTTCTGAGGCCTCGATGGATGATTCTTTATCTGGCTTGGAGATATCTCTGGATGATGTTGTTGGTATAGTTGGTCCGAAGCATTTTTTTGGAAAGCCAGAAGAGCTATTGTCAAGTATGTACAGTACTCTTTTATTTTTTTCGCTATTCAAACATATATTATGTAATCATTTAAGTTCTTAAATTATTGCTATGTGATAATTTAAGAATTTGTTGCGGTGCTTGCTGTTTTGTATTTCTCGAGAGTGCATTTTCTCACATATGTTTATCCTTATAGAAGAAAGGAGATCATATTTTCATCAAATGTTGATTAATGATGATGATGACCTACCAAAATGGCCCAAGGTGAAATTTGAGACATGGTTAAGATTGGTCAAATTAGGGGTTGTATAAGATTGCAGTTTGCTGTGTGTATGATTTAATGAAAGAAGAAATGTGATGTGGTTTTCATAAAAATTCAAGATGGTCGATTGGAACCTTGAAGAGAGATGGAAATTTCTAGTATTATTTTAGGATGACTATGCTGGCAGATACATTTAGATCTATAGTATTGTGCTTTGTATATCGGCAGAAAACAACGCTAGTTCAAGACTTGTGGAGCTGCAGAATCAAAATTTTGAATTTTCTCACTTGATTGAATCATTAATATAGAATCTTTAAAATGATAGAAGCATGCTTTTCTCATTCCTGCTGCAATTCTTTATAGGTTTCATTCTGATGGTTCCTGCCCCCTTTTTGCAGTCAACAGAGGGTTTTTGCAATACAAGTGTTTGAACTGCATAGACTAATAAAGGTTAGATGGTTTCATCATCAGTTATATAATGAATGACCTAGCATGTGCATCAAAAGTTCCATAAACTTTAGTTATTATGAGATTGACCCTTATTTAACAGGTTCAGAAGTCGATAGCTGGATCACCTCAACTTCTCCTTGAAGGCAATCCATATTTGTGCAGATCTCCAGCGAAAATCCCCTCGAAGATTCCACTGCTCGATTGTAAGAATTCTCAATGAGACGAAGAAAAACAGAAAGATGATCGCCAGAAATCAGACCAGAAGGAGCGACCAACTGAGAACATCGCCAGAAACAACCCACCTCTTCCTACTTGTGAGGAGGGAGCTGATGGAGGGCCTCACTGAGTATCTACCATCAGTTTCCGCAGCCCCAGACTCCAATCCAACTTCCTTGGTGTTTCCATCAACTGGAAAATCAGTGGCTAGTTCCTGTTATGTCACCTTCAAAAGGACTAATTTACAAGCCTTATTCAGGGCCTAGTGCACCAACTAGTGGTTTCTTGGCTCCCGTTTATGCAAGTTGTACACCTCTCGGTGTACCTCCTTTAGCAGGAAACTTCATGAACACTGTTTATGGTGTTGCAGCATTTCATGGGTCACCAAGTTTGGGTGTTCGTGTTTCGGCAATTACAACCAATTACTTTCCAACTTATGGTCCTCCCAACATGAATCCAACAATCTCGACCTCCCCAGTCGAACAGGTTAGCAATTTGGCTTGTTCTCGACCCAATGGACAAATCGATCAGAACTCCAGGAGCTCATGCAACATCTCCCGTTCGAGGAGTGAAGCAATCAGTGGCCATCTTCGGATGTTCCAAGCATCAAAAGACACCGAGCTACGAGGAAGCTCAGCAAGCAGCCCTTGCGAGAAGGCACAAGCAGAGGCACGAGATGTATTGCCCCTCTTCCCGATGGCTCCAGCCAAAGAGAACCTTGCTCCATCACAATTAAGCAGTAGGGATAGTCGAACTCGTTCCATTAAGGCGGTGCCTCACAATGCGAGGTCTGCAACGCAATCAGCAGCAAGGATTTTCCAGTCAAGACAAGAAGAGCAGCAGCAACATGGCTCATGATTGTGTTTGTAGAGACACATGTTCCTGATCGTTGATGCCTCTCTCAAAGGGCTCAATGGAAGTGACATCGATGCATGAGACTGTTGCAACCTTGTCTCTGGCATCAGAAGTGTCTTGCCTCTCTTCTAGTTACCTGTAAATATGATAACATAACCAAGGAGCCCTAGTGCTCACTGTTTTTGTAGCTTGTTTCAGCATATACAGCTCATTACTCTACTTCTCTCTCTATATTTTCTGCCGACCAGATTTGTGTATGTTGATGTCCTAGGCAATTTCTCTCACTATGAGATTTTGTTTATGAATGTAATAATAAGTTTTACTATGTTTCTTTCCTTGGTTGGCCTCATTGTGCAGCTAAGATAATGGTGTTAAATATTAAAGGCAATTTCTTCTGTAACATTGTTTTGTAATTTGTTTTCTTTTCGTGAATGATCATAATTTTCATATTCATGCATTTACCATATATATTTTTTGGATGGTGTAAAAGCAATTTGATGTGAAGTCATGAATTCTTTCACCAGAGGGAGACCATGGCCACTATTTAATGTGAGTAGAGGTATTTATACTTGCTTATAATACTTTGTAATTATAAGAGAGTCATATTGTTAATTGGCTGATTAGCAACACACAGTATGAGTTGATACCCATCGTGAAGGTTGGGTTTCATCAAGCAAACATGCGTTACACATCAAGATTGCACAGATCAACATCGATCACACCAACCACGACGAACACCAAAAACATGACCACGAAATCCAACGAGAAGCATTGGGTTCAGATTCTGACACCAAACGTCGGCGCAGGGTTGATACCAAACATTTCCAGATCGTCCATGAACAATGAAGAATTATGTGGATGAAAATCCATAGAGAAACCATGGATATCTCACGAGAAACAAAAACATGAATTAGAAAGATCGAGACTTCACTGCGAACCAACAAAGAATGGTGGAGCAGAACCTGAATCGTTGCTTGCTCACTTTTATTCTAAGAGTAGGCGGTCAACGGAGAAACAGAGCGTTCTCCTGCCACCATCTTCTTCGCCATATCAAGCCCAACGAATCGAACGAATCAAACTATGTACACAACGAATGAAGATTTAGCTACATGGATCAGTCCGAGAAGTATCGTCTACACAGTGTTCAGCTCTCCGACCTGTCGACGGCGCCAAAGCTCAGCTGGCGAGCGTAAGCGACGACCGCCTTGGCCCACCTCCTGATCTCATTCTTCAGCTTCTCCGGGTCGAGGTCCTTGAGCGGGCCAGCCTCCATGGCCAGCTCGAGGCCGGAGAGCCACCGCTCGTAACGCGGCCGCACGGCGCGCTCGCCACCGCCGTCCGCCTCGCCCTCCGATGCCCCGGCTTGATCCTTTTTGTCGGCAGACATGCGTGTCCGGCTCCTTTGCCTTTCTTTTGCCGACCAAATCTACCTTGCTGTTCTAATTTATATAGATGGTGGCATGCTTGGATTCGAAGCAGCATCTTTGATTTGGTCACTGCGCATGCACACGCGTGGCCTCATTATATATATTACTGCAATAATCGTAGAATATGCTTCCTAGATTGAATTATACAACATGGATTAACAGCATCAATCTCCACTTGCGTACAAGTCTTGATGGTTGACCTACTGCGGCACGTTTCCTTGATTTAGAATCCATTCCAACTGGAGCATACGAAGAAGGAACGCCTCCTTGGATTGCTCACCAAGTTCCTTGTCGGGTTTGGAGGTTTGTCAAGGAACATCGTTGACCAGTACGATACGAAACTGCTGTTGGATACTTTTCTCATGTCAGGTTGAGGTTAGAGAAGAATCCGTGGTCGCAGTTGGTTAACTTTGAATTAGGATGGTACGTAGTTTCTCATTGAGTTTCGAAGGGAAGAACTTGCTCTGGAGACAGTTGGATCATCTAGATATGGTGCATGCTCCAGTCAACCCGGCAACTGGTTCATGTGAGCACCATGAATCACCGAACGAAGGTGTTTGTGCTGCAGTGGGAGCAAACTGTCGTTCAAGCCAAACGCTAAGGATTTACCTGAAGCTAAAATTAATGGGGACGTTGACATGGAATTCTGGAAGTTGACTGAAACCAAGAGTTCGAAGCCCAATTTAGATGTGGGCCGCTTTAGATGAGCCCATTAATACCTTCGTTATTACGCCCCTCGCCCTTCTTATCCGCTCTGTTTTCTCGCTTGATCCTTATACTCCTATGGCTTCTATAGCCTCATCTCTGGCCGTCTCTCCTTCGCCGGCTAAACTCCGCCCTTCTCATTATGCTTTGGGTTTCCTATCTTCTTCTTCGATCTCCGCTTGCCAATTCCTTCGGCCATCTCCCGGAGCCCGAACCCACCGGCGGGCTCTGTCGATTCGAGCACTGACGCTTGATTTCTCGGGCTCTTTCTTTGAGGGAGGAGGGAATGAGGAGGAAGGCCCCTCGGCCTCCGCCGCCGCCGGCGTGGCCTTGGAGGACAAGGAGGAGCCGCAGTGCCCTCCGGGCCTTCGGCAGTACGAGACCATGGCAGTGCTGCGTCCCGACATGACCGAGGACGAGCGCCTTGCCCTAATTCAACGATATGAGGAGGTATTTGTTCTTTTCTTCTCTTTTAGGCTCTTGAGTTCATAAAAAATGTAATTTTTTTATGGAAATTAAGTATTGTGCTCTAAATGTTAAGCCCAAAAGCTTCAAAGAAATCTCAAGGTATGGGTTTGACCATTTTCGAAAAGCTCGCTACATGCGCCAAGATTTGATTTTTTTTAAAATCATTTTAGAAAGAAATTAAACAACCATTGGTTTTTGGTTGATTTTGATTGTTTATATAATGGATTGAATTTAAAAGGTTGAAGTTATGAACACAGATTAAGTCATGAAAGGTAAGGAGGATATGCTTGTCATTGTTATGTCACTATATCTATGGTGGAGAACGGCTACAATCAAATGCTTTAATCAATATCAAACAAGACATGATCAAAAGTGGGTTCAATGGATCTTACCAGTCGTTAATGAATCAAAGAAGTGAGCACATAGCATGGAAATTAAGATTACTGGTCCAAAATAGATAACGTGGATCTATTCTAAGGTGAGCACATAGACTGGCACCGGACAAAATTGTGCTTAATGATGAAGATTACTTTTGAAATCGTGCATACTGCAACTCCTCCATAAGACACTTTTAGCAATGTTCTAAAGTGCCTTTCAGGGAGCATGGGCCCTTTGTAGTGAACATAAGTGAACAGTCATTGTTGTCTAATTTCACCACCTGTATGGTAGGACATCTCTAGATTGATTGTTTCGGCCTTCATAGTCATTGATGTCCTTTAGGGATCAAGAAAACGTTGCCACTCTACATCTTTGACTTTATTGTCCTTGAACAAAAGGTTATGCTGGAACATGTAAAGGAAACTGCTTTAGCTATTAGCACTCTAGGTACCTTATCGCCAAGTGCCCTCTAGTAGACCACATGTTTCACTTTTTGTGATTTGTAAACAAGGGATCTGATCATATTGGTTTACTCTTTTTCTAAAGATCCTCCCTAACATCCAATTATAGATAACTGAAAATATGTAAGTGAATGCAATCCATGACCATTTGTATTACTTACAACCTTTGCTACCTTGCTTTATTTCCATTTGGAATCCACCTTGTGAACACATTGAGGACCCCTGAGCTCATTGTTTCCATGCCTGGGTGTGAACTTGGTTTCTGCACCAATCTGGTTGGTTTGGTTTCGAAAGGAGAGCTTTTTTCTTCTAACTAATGTTTCTTCGTTGCCATTTTCTTTCATCTATAAGATCAGTCTTGGCATACTTTCCTCAGATGCGGATTGCATCTTTACAGTAGAACTATTAAAATAAAGTTGAATCCTATTTGTTGTCAAGCAATTTATTATAAATGCCTTTTTTGATGCGGATTGCTTCGATTGTGAGGAGTGTCTTAAAGAGTAAATCTTTATGGTAGAACTATTAAAATAAAGTTGAATTCTATTTGTTGTCAAGCATTTATTACAAATGCCTTTTTTGCTAGCATTGTCATTTCTGGAAGATAGTTGATGCTAGGCTGATTAAGTTTTGCTACACAGCTAACCCTTTTTCTTGCTTTGAGGTTCATGCTCAAAAGTGTTGGTGTATCTTGAATATGAAAATGTTTCAAGCAATTTTTTAGAATTAGGAATGAAAATTTTGAATGTGGATCGTCCATTCTGGAAAATTTTATCTTCGAGATACTAGTCATGGTCATTTGCCATTTTGTCAAGCTGGCCTTGTGGATCCTTTGGTTAAGAGGTAAACTCTGCTTCCTTTTCTTTAGTCTAGACTTCAAATGAGATCGATACTTTTACACTGAGCTGATCACACTCGGAGCTACTTTTATTTCTTTTATGTGCTGAGTGGAGGCATAAAACTTTTGTAATGTCACTTGATTCTTAATATCATTCTCTCATCCTGTTATTATTTAGTACTTTGTACAACAAGAATGAATTTTGAATCACAACTAATGCGGTCATCTACATGTATGTTAGTTGTCTTTTGCACTTTGAGCCATCCGTTGGTGGTTTATTTTGCACTTGCGCGCCTCTCTCTCTCTCTCTCTCTCCTCTCTGCTGCTCTTGGCATGTGCCTGATTGTGATTATTCACTTCGATGTTCCTCCAAATGTCTCCAAGGTTGGATTCTGTTTAAACCTTGTATCCAGAGAAGTTCAGATTTTCACTATTGAAATTGGATTTCGCAATTGGTTTATGTCCATATCCATTGCAAGCTTGTTATAATAACATGATGAGATTATTTGGCTTTTATATCAGATACCAGGCTTTGCATTTCTCAAGCCATCCAAGAAATAAATCCTGTTTCTCGGCTTACTTCTGCCGTGGTATATGTTGCAGTTGCTTGTTGCAGGGGGTGGAATGTATGTGGAAGTGTTTAACCGCGGAGTGATCCCACTTGCATACAGCATAAAGAAAAAGAACAAGGCAGGGGAGAGCAACACATACTTGGATGGCATATACCTCCTCTTCACTTATTTCACCAAACCTGATTCTTTGGCTGTTCTGGAGTCCAGGCTCAACACTGATGATGATGTTATCAGGTCGACAAGCTTTAAGATACGGAAGCGGAAGTACTAGAATCTTTGCTCATCATCCTTGGTCGTACGGTATGATGTTTTCCTCGACCCTTTCATACGATCGAATTTGGGATGATAAATTCATACTTGGGCAGGGTAAACCACTTTATCATACTCCGACCTCGTTAATGTAGACATCGGTTGTTGAATTCATTTTCTGTAAGTGAGATTGTTCCTTACAATTGCAACAGTTCATTGTGTGTCTTGGCTTCAATGCATTACTTTGCTACAGTGCATAATTCAACCTACCAACGCAGACAGGAACATAATTCTCAACCTTTCCTACTTTTCTTCCAACATCTTGAGACATATTGCTGATTCTTCTTCCATACTTCGCAATACAAAGGACAGTCAGCCCACTGATGAGGACCAGCAAAGTGGAACTCAGTAGAGACAGGAGTGGACAACTCAAAGCAGAGTTACAAGTATATCATCAGAGGCACAAAGCTCAGGTGCTCATGATATATTCCACAAGCCCTTCGATTTGCCTAAAAAGATACCGATATGAGATGATTCCAAATCATCGAACTTCTGTTCCCGTGCAACCAAATAAGCTTCATCATTGTAGATTGACCAACCGAGTCCGGAAAGGGTTGGGAGAAAAAGAACGAGCTTTCCATGTGACGAGCCTCTTTTTCCTGTACAGAACAGTAGGGGGCTGTTCCCACCGGTCAGAGCGACAAGGAGATGCAAGCCATAAATCTGTGCCACCGGGATCTCAGTTCTCATCGGAATGGAAACTATCTTGGGATCTGCAAACGTACTACTTTTCTTCGGCATCACCCCGCTTTACGTAACTCCGAAAAGGAGACCGCCGAGTGTCGACAACAGGCACGAAGAACGCCTCCTTTCCCGGGATGGGTTCGTAATGAGCCATCAATAATGACGATGGTGATGACAAGAAGAAATGGGGCCTCGGCGAGTTCTATATTGTTTACGTAGCAAAAGGAGATGAGGCATAGGAAGAACATTCATGTGCTCTTGTTTTACGTCTGCTGAAGAATAGTACGAAACAAATACCAACATACGTTCGACGTAGACGTCGTCTCTATCTCCATCTATCGATTCCTCCTTCAAAGCGTTCATATGTGGAACAGAAGTTTACATCAGATGAAAGGACGAGTGCGTGCTACTGTCACCTGAACTGCTCGCAGCAGCAGTTCCACCATCGAGTCCAAAGCGAGGCTTGCTGCTACCGAAGCACCACATGGGCACACTGCAAACTGGTCCCGGGGCCTGCGAGTTCATGTTGCATGTCCACCACCGTCTCCTGCTTTTGCTCATGGCCTCGATTCATTGGTTTTGCTTTCCACAGTGGAGTGTGATCCTCTCTGCATGGATTTACGTGGGCGGAAAATGCCAGCTATCTTGACTGCTTTCTTTTCTTTTCCTTCTCCGATTCTTGGCTCTTTCCAAGAAGAGGATGGAAGGGGAAAGAATGGAAGAAAGTGGACGAGTAGGCTGGTCATTTTCACTGGAAACCCGGAACTCTGTCATGCAGCTTTATGCCTGCTCTCCTGACGCATGGAATCTCCGTCGTCCCTGCGTGTAGATTTCCTTTCAGGTGCCCATCTCAGGCTGTAAGTGCTTCCAGGCTCAGATGATTCGTGGGGCAGCGGTCGTGCCCTTCTCAGCTCTCAATCGTACTCGGAAGATCTGCGTAGCTGCTGGTACCACCTGAAGTTAATTTGGATGTGGTTGTCATCTGCAGCGTCAGAGACTCTTCTTGTCCTGAGACTAGCAATTAAGGCAGCGGTTCCGTTCTTGCCTTCTTCCTGTCATCTGGTTGAAGCGTGAAGCAGAAGATTTTACGGCAAATGATAGGTGGAGATCTTTTATCTTCACCTGACAAGGTGGATGATGGTGTCTATCCGCTGTATTTTGGCGTCGCGTGCTCTTTCCTTGCTCTTCGACTCATGTCGAGGACCAGAGAGCTCCGGTTGGAGCACGTCAGGTGGTCGATTGTCGGAGAAATGATGCTCAAAGGGAGCGCCCAGCTGTTGGGATTGCTCGTGGAGAGAGCTCAAAGGAAGGGAGAGGCGTTGGAGGCGAAACTAAGGGAAGCCGGATCGGAAGTCGCAGAGCTGAAGCGGAGGAGGACCGAAGACGCAAAGGCCAACGAGAAGGTAGTCAGCATCTTCGCCGCTCGTGAACATAGCTGGATTGCCGAGAGGAAGAGCCTCCGGCATCAGATCCAAGCCCAGCTCGGTGAGATGTGCGTCCTCAGGTCGAGCAATGAAGAGGCGGTCTCGAATCTAAAGAAGAGACTCGAGGAGGAGGAGAGACTGGTGGTGACTATGAAGGAGTCATTGGAGGAAGAAGCAAAGAGAAGAAAAGATTTGGAGATGAAGTTGAAATTGGCTGAACAAGCGGCAGAAGAATTGAGCGAGAGGCTTAAGAAGGAAGCACAGGCCCACTCGGAGGAACTCTGGAAGCATAAAGCCACCTTGATGGAGCTTCTATCGAACCAATGCCGAATGGAATCCGAGATGGGCCACGCCCTCGGACAAGTTGAGGTGGCAAAGGAGAAGCTCAAGGGGGCAATTCAACAAAAGGAAGAAGCCGATGCAATGGTTGAGAAGCTCTCTGGGGATGTCGCGAAGATCCAAAAGGACCGCGAGCAGAAAGACAAAATCTTATCCGCGATGCTAAGGAAATCTAAGCTTGACACAGCAGAGAGGCAGATGCTGCTAAGAGAGGTCAAGGCATTGAGAGCAAAGCAGAAACAGGCCGAAGTAGAGATGGAGAGGTGGAGAAAAACGTGGGAATCGAAGCACAAGAGGAGCTCGAGAGCTTTGCGGTCTGTGGAGGCAGGGTGCTCTCAAGAACGAAGGGCGCGGCTGCAGCTGGAGAGTAGGCTACATAACCCCAAGAATCTTCTGATGGAGTACTTGGAAGCTGAGAGCACGAGAGATCACTCCTCTTCGACTTGCAAGAGTTTGGATCTTTACTCAACTGACAGAAATGATGAAACTGGTACAATTTTCATACTGTTGTCTTTAATTTGAATCTCCTGTTCATCATATCGATCATTTTTTTTGTCAAATTCAAAGCAATTTAATGCAAAGAACTGCATCTTTAGATTCATCGTAGCATGATTTGCTTCTCTGAGCTTGATTCTTTTGCCTCAGAGATTCTTGAGGACGAGTTCCAACAGCTACAAGACTGGGTTCGAACCGGAACCGAGAAGTACGCAGCCATCCTTGAGCAAAGGCATCATGCAGAGATGGAAGCTTTCACAGAACAGATGAGGCAAACGGACGAGAAGCTTGAAGCTCTGCAACGTCAGATGTTGAGCAAGGAGCTGGAGACGAAGATGCTCCAGTCTCACATCGAAGGAGTCGATGGGAATCTATCCCACCTCAGGGAGGAAAACATCAGATTGGAAGCCAAGCTGTTGGATAAGGAAAAGGAGGCGAAGCGATTGAAGGAGCAACTCAGCTTCCTTCTTCAGCAGTACCAGAAGAGCAACCTACACTGTTCTCCCAGTCCCGAAGCTGGTCAACAAAAGATCAAAGAAAGGAAGTCAAGGGAGAAGGAGAAGGATTCAAAGGCCCACAAATCGGACGCAAAAACACCGGAGAAGAATAGTCTGATGCAGTTGGAATCAAGTAAAGACAGTGGAATTAACACCAGTACTAATTCTACTAGCTCACCGTCACAAACCAGTCATGTTCAGGAACATGACAGACACCGCACCGGTAAACTATCTGCAGAACAGCCAGAAAGAGTGAAGGAGAATCCACTGCAGGACCAAACTGAGATCAAAGAAGTGAAGGATGTAGGTGTGGATCCAGGTAATGCTAACGAGGCAAACAGCTCCCAAGGAGATGCTGCAATTTCCGACGAGTTGTCATCCACCAAACCATCGATTGCAAAGGAGGAATCTTCCTGGAAGACGGATATCCATGCTCTTGGAGTGTCCTACAACATCAGAAGGCTGAAGCAGCAGCTACTTGTTCTCGAGAAGTTGGCTGGATTACTGGCAAGCAAACAGTTGACAGCCATGGATGCTCTAAGTGTTGGATCTAATGACAGAAAGATCGATGAGAACAAGCAAAAGATGAAGGGGTTCTCCCTGACGAAATCTTTGCTCAACAAACAAGTGAAAAGATATCAGTCACTCGAAGAGAAGACCGATGATTTGTGCAGGAGAATGGTGAGACTAAGCTTAATTCTTTGCAACTTTGTTTCGATCCCTATACACATCTCACTGTTCTCTTTGTTTCCTCGTGATGTCTCAGCATGACACTTACAGATCAGGGAGCAGAAGAGACTCACAAGGTAGCAGGACAAGGGAACAAACCGAAACGCTCAAGTGCTACCTAGAAGAGACATTTGAGCTACAGAAGTATATTGTGGCGACAGGACAAAGGTTCATGGAGATACAGTCAAAGATCAACTCTAGCTTTTCTGGATCTGATGCGCATGACAAATCTATAGGCTTCAACTTGAGGCAATTCGCAGACATCATAAGAACCATATTTAGGCAAGTACAGAAAGGTTTGGAGGTGCGAGTTGCCCGAATAATAGGTGATCTTGAGGGGAAGCTGACATGTGACAGCATTCTTCGGAGGTGAACAGCCAGCAATGGACATGAGAGACATAAAGATGAACCAAAACATCTCTCTTTTGTTTGCTCTTTTCTTTCCTTTTTGCTGCTCAAAGATGCGCATCATTTGATGTTCTACTGTTGGGAGCATGAGAAGTAGAGGTTTGAGTAAATTGCCTACTTAATGATGTTTACGGCATCGCCATTAATCTGAGGATGGATGGCAAGCAATCGAATTAGAAGCGAGTGTAGAATTTGAAGTGACTCAAAGCAGCAGCTTCTCTATACACCATCAAAAATATATGATCAACAATTAATTACAAAGGCATATATTTGAATGATGTGACAATAATAGTTCGTAATTACAAAGACATACTTTGATAGTCTTTAAAAGTCATTTCCCACCACCGATACTAATTATTTTATCTTATTCGACCTTAATATCTATATCTCTCCTTAAAATGAAGAAAAAACAGAAGAGCATGGGGGACTTCCATATTCTATAATTATTATTTATTTTCTATATACTTCAGGTTGCTATCAGCAATCATTTTAAGGTTTCATTTGAGTTGCAGCAGACTTCACCAGTGATTTCCAGCAGCATTATATACTTCATCAAATGAGATGCAAAATATATAAATATATATATACATACATATATATCTCAGTAACTCCTCATTTCTGTCAGGATCATCTTGCCATCTTGCTTTACCAAATCTCAAGCCAAATATGGAGAGAAGCACAACCATTCCGAAGAGGATACACACACACACGGAGGAAGACATAAGACAACTCCTTTGAGAAAAACTCATGTCTTACGTTTCTCAGTATTTTTTTGTAACATCCCTGATTAGTCCTACATCGAAAGTGGGCAGGATTAAGATTGACTTATAAGATTATGATTAGTATACTACTATCAACTTTAGCTTAAGCATTTTGATCAGTGATTAAGACCAAACGAAATTAATAGGCTAGTTAGCCCATCTGACTCGGGTCATGATAATTAGAACATCCGAGTGTATCTATAAACTATAAGCGGTAGCAATTCATTATCTACCTCGATACTGAGGACACCTGAAGCAGTGATTCATTTATATTTACAGCTGAATTTGATCAAGACACATATCCAGTTACCAAATGGTTGTTGCTTGAGATGGTTCAGAATTGAGTATCTAATCTGTATCCCTTATCCTTCTATGATTGAACATTATACTGATAAGCATGTTTCTTGTTAACTCTGAAGGCTTTTAGTCCCTGCAAAACCAATTCAGAATTAGCTTAATGTAGAACCCATAGGTTTCTTTATATTGCTGTTATTATGATGCCAACTTTATGGACTTAGTCACACTTGTAATGCCAGAGGAGGAAGTGTGCTGAAAGACAAATCAAGGACAAAACATAAAGCACCAATTTGGAACCTGAAAGGGTTCTAAAGAAATTAACACAGAGATTAATCTCGGTGATCAAAGGAAGAAATGGTTCATGTGTTTTAGGACTTCGAGCAGCATGGAGAGCTGCAAAGAGCAATGGCAGAGTAGGAGAAACCACAGTAAACCCTTTAAGATCTCAACTATATGCTACATCTTCACGGAAGCTGCCACTAAAGATACACTACTCGGCTTACCTTGCTCACGCCTCTATTTCCAATCTTGAGCACTTGATGGAGCCCCTGGCGATGTCGATCTCGATCAGGTTATCCTCCTCGTAAATTTCTGACAAGAGCTCCATAATTCCATGTTGCCTGAACGCGGTCTCCGGCAACAACCCTCTCTTCATCTCCGGCTGTGATGGGATGAAGAGTCCATCTGACTCTCTTGGTGCAACACAATGACCATCCGATAGCGCGATCTCAATGAGGCCTTCATCATCTGACATCGAACATTCTGAGCTCTCCTTTGATCGAAAGCAATGGTTTGGCGATTCCGATTCGGTTCCAAGTGAATTGCATGGTGGACTTGAGACTAAAGAGTCGACGGATTGCTCGTCATCTTCTTCCTCTACCTCGAGGCCTGCAGATCCCGTCGATGGGTTTGTCGATCCGAGGAGCAGTCCGTCGACGTCGTAATTGCCTCCCTCTTCTGGGATGATTCTTTTCACTTCCAGTGTCTCGGTCGGTGGCATAATCTCTGAACCGAGCTCACTTTCCTGTGGCTTCTCCATTGTGTTGAACTTACAAAGCCGTTTGATCCTAGTAATGAAAAATGGAGACGTATATAGAATCGATGCTAACAAAGTAAACGATGTCGAAGGCGAAAAACTAGTGTGACAACTGAGATAGATGGAGAGGAGGGAGAGTGCAATGGCCATTCTTGTGAGCCTAACGAAACAAGGAGGGGCCATTGAATGATCGAAGATTTCTTCTATTCAAGAAAGACAGCAAAATCTGATGTCAGGTAGTAGAGAAGAAACCATATTCCTTCCTTTACACCAACATAGAACCACCCGCAACAAAGGAAGAAGAACAGAACACGCTGCTTCTTGTGACATGAACAAAAGGAGATCACAGGAGATGGAAGGAAGGAGGTAACACAGTAAAGAGGAATATATACCGAGAAGCCAGATGCAGAGAGATCTAAGCAAATGTGGGAAAGCTGGTCTTCTTTCTCTATTGAAGCAGCACTGAAATTTCTGGATGGCCCTTTCTCCTCTTCACATTTCCCACAGCTCCACTAGAAATGGATTGCCATCCTATTTTACTTCCCCCAACATCTGAGTCTTCTCCAACAACACCAGATGGGTGGTCCTGTTTCTTACTCTGATTCTCTTGGGAGGACCAAAGGTGGTGGTGTCACTGTACAGGCTTTCAGCTCCAATGACTTCGAGAGCAGGGATGCCATGTGCAGGTTTTCAAGTAAGCGCATGTCGCTTTCCCTCCGAAGTTCCATTAGACAAATCCAAAGAGAAAGGAGTAGGAAAAGGAGCCATAAACTACATATGCTTTATAGAATTCTGCGACTCCATGGTGGCCCATCAACAAGGAAGAACCTCCTCCTGCTGCAGCTCTCTACAGCTTCATAAAGAAGACCACTTGACACTTGGTATCCTTTTCCTTCCTTGTCAAACTGAGATAAGATCAGTTTAGTATAAATGCTTGCGGTACGATTGAGCTATTCTTAATAGCTGCAAAATATCAGAGATTCGTATGCTTCCGTTCCTTAATGGTCTCTGTCTCCTGTTTATGATGCTCGGTCGGCTCAAATATTGCCTGTATTCTCGGACAATGAATCCTTAGAGTGCATGATTCAGATCCAACACAGTTGAATGTTGGAGATCCAGTCAAGATAATCTGGTTCATTGTTTTCACATGATATTAATCTCGATAAATTCTTAGAAATCAGTCTCTCCAGCAATTCTTAATTTTATATTACCTCTTCTTTTTCCTGTTATTGTTTCCTGCAGATTGCCTGCAAACTTTGGAGCTATACATGTTTTGTTATATGTCTTATTTATGCAGTAAAATATATGATTTGACAAAGAATATTTTGTATTCATTGTGCACCAAATTTTGGATGTGTCTCATGTTCATGAACCATTTATACTGGATTGTCTTTTGTTCTCTGGTAGTGTGCTGTGAAGTGTCATGTCTATTGAGGGTTCATCAAGGGAGAGAAAGAGCAAGAAGGACTTGTTGGCGATTGGAAATGCGAGTATCGGATTATGAGGTCATGACTATGACATCCATTTAGAATTGAGACAGTGCCTCCTTCCCATCAGCAGGAAAGAAAAGGACTATGCCTTCCATGTCGGCCAGTTGCTAAGCTGAACATATAAAAAGGAGAGTCCTACGAACCCTAACTCTGTATGCAGGCCCTGCTAGCTAGCTTCTGTACCACTTCCATTTTAATATGCATGAGATCGCTTGGATTCATGGTTTTTGAGGACTGGGAAGGAGCTGTGCCTTGAGAGCACAAACAGTAGCACCAGCCATTGGTTCAAAGTCGGAGGGGACCAAGAGTTTTGGAGAATGTTTTGCAGCATTAACTAATGGGCATGGTGGCTGCCTCTTGCATGCCTAAAGAGGCACCTCAAATGTTTCCCTCAGAGTTGCAAGACTTCCATACCCAAACTTGAGCCATGCGAGTGGCTAAAACTCAGCCAGCTTCTGCATATTTGCCCTGGAATTGGGGCTCCTCCATTTGGAGGTGATGATGAGGAAATGACGCAAGAGAAAATGACACAAAGCAAAGCAAAGCACAGCAACAGTCTTTTATTTGTTTTCTTTTTGAGTCAGAAGACACTGTGGAAGACGACCGAAACCAATCTCTTTGAGACTACTCGGATATCATGCGATTGCTTGCTTGCTTTCCTTCTTTCTCTATTGCATTAGGTGTTTCCTTCATAAAGGATCAAGTTCTAAAGATGAGCTCTTTCTTTTGCATAGATCTCTGAAGAACCAAAGTTTTATTATCAAATGATTCACATCCAATGTGTTGCATCCAAAGTGAGATAAAGAGTTAGGCCTGCAACGATGGGGCTAATAATAATACTGCTTCGCTTCATGCTAATGGTAGGTGAGGTGGACTGTCATTAGATTGTGTAAGAACTTACACCCAATTGTTTTCTTAGATATCTACAGAACTTGCATGAAGTTTTGCCCGTATGCACGCATTGCTGTAAGGGAGATTGGCATAGGGACAACTAAATCATCTATTTCTGAATGCATACATACTCCACATAAAAGTTTGTGTATGTCCAGATTTCCTGGAGCAAAATAGATGCATCTCATCTTGAAGTCATTAGGAGTTCACACTGAACAAGATTCTTCTGTGCACATCTCATGTTTAACAAGTGCCGTGAAAATTCAGGCCTGTTGGTTTAGAGAGAGGAGTATGGACTGCTATCCATCTCTTACAGTGCATTGCAATGTCTGCATACCAAAAAGGGAAGAGTGATCAGCCTGTTGTAGGATATCTATCACTCTTTCACTCTGACTGGACTGCTGTTTCAAGGACTTAGGTAGAGGATGGAGTTGTCAATGGCCAGCCATGGAAGAAGCAATTGTTACTGGCTTCAATGCTTCTTTCTGCTGAAAGTTGAGAACCAAGGTTCCTTTAAACAATTGTTATATATGTGTAGTTTTTGGCAAGTGATGCAGAACACACGAAACTTAAGATGCCCAAGAAACATCCAGTTTTGTTTCATGTCTCTCTCCCTCACAAAGAAAAGCTAGTGGCTCAAAGTCAAGTGTGAGTTGGGTGTGGAAACTCGAGCATTATTTCTACCTGGATAGACATTGTTACCGACTGGATTAGAACTTACATTATGTTCAAGAAGACAAGTATCCTGTGGATCTAAATTGAGTTGGTCTTTGTCTATTTTGTGGTCCAATGTTTCCTCCATCCTCTTGAAAGCCACTCAACTGCACTACTACCATACTGGTAACATTGCTACAAAGTTGACATTTGCATGCACACTTTTATCATGTTATATATATATATATATATATATATATATATGCCCCAAAAAAAACCTAATAAAGCAGGATTGGCAGTGACATGTATGACATTGTTCTTAGCCACCCTAGCAGATATCAACCTATTTTTGTAAAGATTAAACTCTTTTTCTTAAAAAAAATATTTCTCACGAAACATTTCTCATTTTAAAAATTTTCTAATAATGATCTTTTTTTTTTATCTATTACTTGGAATACCCTTTTTTTATAGACCGATCGATAGGATGAATCAATCTAGTTATTTATACTATGTTATAAGATTTTTATTAATATTAAAAATATTATAATATAATATTTTTGTAAAGATTAAACTCTTTTTCTTAAAAAATTATTTCTCACGAAACATTTCTCATTTTAAAAATTTTCTAATAATGATCTTTTTTTTTTATCTATTACCTGAAATACCATTTTTTATAGACCGATTGATAGGATGAATCAATCTAGTTATTTATACTATGTTATAAGATTTTTATTAATATTACAAATATTATAATATAATATTTTTATAAAGATTAAACTCTTTTTCTTAAAAAAATTTCTCACGAAGCATTTCTCATTTTAATTTTTTTTTAATAATGATCAATTTTTTTGTCTATTACCTGAAAGATCATTTTTTATAGCCCGATCGATAGGATGAATTAATCTAATCATAATATTTTATATATTTTATTATAAGATTTTTATTAATATAAAAATATTATAATATAATATTTTTGTATACATTTTAATTAAAAATATTATATTTATAATATTTTTAGAATGTATTATATTTTTAATAATACTAGTAAATTTTCATTATCGTAATTCAACGTATTTTTCAACACGAATTATCATCACAAGCTATAGAATGTTAGGTTTCTTTTGGGGTAATCACAAACTTGTGGATCATTAGACTTAAAACTCATATAAAATGGACAATTGGGATGTGATTAGGAGGACAAATTAATTTCTACCTGAGTGTCTATTGGACTTCAGCAGACCAACAAATTGTAGCTCCCCATTCATCATGAAGATTCTCTTTTTGCTGTGGGATGCCAATGGCAGCTATTTCCCCATTGCCCGTTTCACACCTCTCACCCACCACCTCAGCCAACCCCTCTCTGTGAGAGAGAGGGATAGAGAGAGCTGTTCGTCGTCATCATCATTACCATCACCGTCTGCTCTCTTTGTGCCTGTGAACTGCTACAGCTTCACGGATTCATCCTCTCTCTCTCTCTCTCTCCTTCTTCCCAACCCGACCCCGACGAAGCCCCCTTCCCATTCCTCTCACGGTACCGATCGCGCTCCTTCGGTCGCCCCGTTTCTTTTCTTCGGTTCTTCTCGCCGCCGTAACCCTCCTCCTTCGCCCGCCGACCGTTCCGCCGCTTCTTTCCCTGCTTTCTTCCCTGCCTGAGACGAGTCCTGCCTTGGCTTGTCTTCGCCTTGCCTCTTCCCCAAACTTTGGCCGGGGTCGGAAGGTGACCGCGCCTCTGGTGTGCTGGACTGTAGGATCATGGAGCGATTCTTGCTGAACCTAAACCCTTTTCGGTTCAAGCGGGTGATCCCGGCCCCGTTCCTCTGATAAAGGTGACGCCTTTGGGGTTCTCTTGTCCATTTGTCCCTCTTGTTCTTCGATTTTGGTGTTTCCCTCGCGAAAGACCTCCTCACCGAGCTTTTGGAACCGCAGTCCTCTTCTAGGGAAGACGATTTTTCTTTTTCTAGGGGAGTCGGCAACGTGAGATTTCCCAAGTTTTTGCCCCTATTTTGTTGGATTTTTCCCTTGTTCTGTGAAGCCCTAAGTTCTGTGATGGCCAAGCTTGGTGAACTTCCTGTGCATAGGTCATCTTTGCTGTTTGGAGTGCTACCTTGACTTGTGTTGGTAGTCGGATCCATGACGATGTCAGGAGATGGTCCTGATTTTGTGAAATGGAGCGAGCAGTTCATATCACAGGAGCGTGGGCGCCGGATTGTTCATTACTACCTTGAGGACGCTTCTGGAGACTCCCATCTAGCCGTCGTCGGCACCGAACGGAGTCTCCGGCACATGCTGTATGTCGTGTCAGAGAAGTTCTGCCAGGTTTACGGGTCCAACAAGTTAGGGTTGTCCTCCCTCAAATGGAGATCGAGAAGAGAGGTTGTAGATTGGCTTGCTTCGTTCCTTCCAGCCAAAGCCTGTGATTCACATATTTCGAGTACTACTCTTACTTTGTCATTGGAAGTTCATTTTTCATGATTATGTCTGTAGATGATGGGTTTTGTACAATCTACCATGTCTGCTTTCATCTTCTAGAATTTATTCATGGGCAGGAATATTGACTTATGACTGTTCCTTCAGTATATAGCTGTCTAGCCTGCATCGTAGGAGTGTGGATTTTGTTTTATTGCAATTTTTGTTTCTCGTATTGTATGACTGTTCCAGTGGTTTGTGAAGCTGATGCTCAATACGCATAAAGATTGTTATTTGCTTTAAATTGTGTAATTGTAACACCCTTCAGTATTTAACTGATGGCTGATGATTTATGCTTTTCTTCTTTTATGTTATCAAAGATACAAGGATTCTTTCTTAGCGGAGAATAAAATGTAGATGGAACATGTTATTTTTGTTCGTAGTTTATTACAATAATTTTACACCTGAGGAATTGTGAAGTTAGCTGTCGAAAAATTGTTATATGCTGATTAGCGATAACCAGACATGATGGTGAAAATAATATTGTTAGATTATTTTTTGTTGTGCTAAAATATGGGCATGCGAAACATGATATATGCACAAATATCTTACACAAAGGTCTATTCTCAAGTATTGAACACTTTGCAACCAAAGTTTAATCGGCAGAAGGTTTAGTTCTGTATTTTGCATACATGATAACAATATGAAGGAAATCCTTCTGATAACTATTATCAATCTGATTATACTATCTTTTTTTTTGTCACTGTAAGTATCAATTAAATGTATTTTAAGGTTTTTCTTCTTTGATTTTTCTGGATAACTATACCCATGAAATCTTTCTGATAGGTTTGTGCAATTTGATTATGCCAGCTATATTGGTCAGAAACTGACTTTTAATAACTTGTGTCACACCAGAGTTGCCAAAATGCATGAAACATGATTTGGGTGTTGAGATGGAAATTAATAGATGTGGTGATACTGGAGACCACTTGGTCGAAAACATGGTAATTAGTTTCTTCTAAAAATTTTCTAGCAAGATTTGTGCTGTTTGATTTATTGTAAAGTATTGTTATTGTTCTATCTTAGGATGACAGCAACAGATCTGACATCATTTGGTCTGGTGCTTCCTGGACTTGTGGGAAGCAGCTCCGGCATTACCAAGCTTTTTGTCGAAATGGAACAACAGTGATTGTAAGCACAACATCACTACTTCCATGTTTCCATATGCATACCTTTATGGTTTGGTGTAAAATAATAATATTTGTTTGGTAGGTCCACTCTTTTGTCCTTGTGATGTCTGAGGAGGAAAATCGTTATCTTGCTTACTTGGAAGATATGTATGAGAATAAAAAAGGGGAAAAGAAGGTCAAAGTACGATGGTTTCATCAGAATCAGGAATTTGCTTGTGCGATACCTGCACCTGCTCCACATCCCAGTGAAGTTTTCATAACACCTTTCTCTCAGGTCATTAGTGCAGAATGTGTGGATGACATAGCTGCTGTTTTGACTCCTGAACATTATGAGAAATGCTTGGATTCCCTTTCATCTGCAGCAGGAGTTCGTTTATGCTTTCGGCAGTACATTAAAAATAAATTCAAACTCTTTGATCTAAGAACGTTGCGTGGTTATTTTAATCAAGCAATTCTTTCCCGCTTGGGTATTTGTGATGAGTCTGGAAAAGGAGAAGCGGAAATTGGCTACAGTCCGATCAAAGAACATGTTGGTCACAGGAGAACTCGATTTGTTAAGGTACAGGAGAAATTTCTGGCACAACATTTTGGGACTGAAATATCTGGCCTTTTAGGCCATATAACAACTTGCCAACCAGCTTATCAGAATTTGGAATATGATTTACTTGTGAGAAGGCCTCTGTCAATGAAGTTTGTTGGGCCTCATAATTGGCTTATGCCACCTTTTGAAGTCGGAGAGAAAATAGAGCTTCTTTGCCAGGATAGTGGTATCAGGGGCTGCTGGTTTAAGTGCACTGTTTTAAGATTATCACTTAAGAAGTTAAAAGTCCAGTATGACGATGTGCAAAATGTCGATGGGTATGGGAATTTGGAGGTATGAGCTTCTATCTGAGAAATCCTTCATATAAATCCAAGTAAATTATATTATCTTGCTTTTAATTAGAAATTATTTGTTATAGCTGTATCATTGTTCGTCATTATAATCAGTAATTGCATTTTAGAATTCAAAGGTAGATATAGTTCAACTTTATGTTGTAAGATCAATAAGTCTATGCTTTTTTTAGTTATGCTGGTTGATGAAACATTTTTTGGTCATCCAGCTGACATAGAAGGTTGGATTCAGCCTTGCTCTCATCCTTTTGCTAAGCAAGCACCATGTTGGAATTTGGTAGCTTCGATTATTGACCTAGATCTTGGAGGTCAGACTTGCAAAAGGAACAGAGGCATTGAGAATGGGTTCAATGGAATGTTCTTTCGATGTTTAAGTCAGAGTGTGCCTGATTTTGGGAACTTGTAGGTCAATTATTACATTGTAGGCAAAGGACAGTTTAGGGGGTGGTTCATTACTCTCCTCTTTGTGCATTTAGTTCTTTCCATAATTTCATTTTCTCAAAGAGGAGAATAAATGTGCCACCCCTTTAATATATTTGCTCCATTGTACAAAGGTCGATGACCCCATGTGGGTCGGTTAGTCATTGTCGAGGTATCAGAAAGATGGCTCATCAACAATGTGAGAGGAACTCATTCATGTTGTGAAACAGCATTAAGGATTGATTTTATTGAGGATGTGGCTCATTTATGCTGATGTTCAAATTCCTACCACCTTTTGTGCTCTGGTTAGCAGACAAAGTAGGCCTATGTGATCCTCATCACTAAAATGTCTTTAAGGAAACTATTTGTTTTTCTAACAAGAAGATTATGTTGCATGCATAACATATTAAGTAAAACAAATATTCGATTTTTGACACTTTGCTTTGCTGTTACATGTGTGTTGTTATGTTGTAGGAATGGGTTCCTGCCTTCAGAACAGCAGCTCCTGATAGATTGGGCATGAGATGCTCAGGCCGTCTAACAATTCGTCCATGTCCTAAATGTATTTATTTGCTTAACAACATTGATCTTAAAAAGGGAATGGCAGTGGATGTACAATGGAATGATGGCTGGTGGGAGGGAATTATTGTTGAGCTGGCAAACAGTAGAGATGATAATGTGCAAGTATACTTGCCAGGTACTTCCTCAATTCTTTGTATTGCTGTATTCCATGTTCTTGACTACTAATTTTGGTGTTTATGGTTTGATCTCTTGATGGAACCATGCATTTTTAAAAAAAATTCATATTGATAACACCTACAGATGATTTTTGGGATTATTCAATACGCGTCATTGGTTATATGGAAGAAAATTAGTCACAAGAAATTTTAGAGAAGGGGCAGTGACCAGGAAAATAATAGATGGTTGAATGGGCTGTTAGTTCCTCAAACTAGATAATTAGTTAATATTATGTATTTTTTAATGGATAGGAACTTCCTGTTTGCTACAACTTGTACCCTTGATTCATTCTGCATCCTTTTGCAAAGCTCATCTCAAGTGTTTTTTCAGTGCACATGCTCTGGAGCAATTTGTTATGTGAATATTCTTCCCAAGTGGTGCATCTGTATACAGAACCATGCTTGCTTCACAGAACCAATGATCCTACAAAACCCTTAATACTGTACTATCTGAATTGTTTACGTGAATAATTTAATCTATTGACATCTGAAATGGTACAGTGATCAATAGACTTTAATTACTGTTTGAAGGAAAATGAATATTAATATACAAATTAGGCACTCATTCTTGTTCAGTTTTTCACAGAATGGTATTTTAATTAAGCAGCAATGGACATCTAGAAGATTGAATATGTTTATGATGACATCAGGGCCTGCAATAGATTGTTCCGAAGAGACTAGAATCTTAAAAGCTTTCTGGTTTATGTCAAGTTCTTTAATAGGAAGACAACAAATGAAATATCGTTAACTAGAAGTGAAATTGCATATTGATGTTAAGTAATTGTTGGTTGAGTTATTAGATGATTTTCCTATTTACTAAGATTAATCATGCTTAACGCTTATAATTTTAGTTGAAGAATTTACCAAACAACATAATGTTTCAAGCTAAGTTTTCTTTTTATTTTTGTACAAACGAATGCTTTCATTTGAAAGTTCGGTTAAATGACTCCTTTTATTCTCTTTCTTGCTTTTTTTCGAATTTCCTGATGGAGCTGATCTTTATCATTTCATTTAAAATATTATTCGACTACATATGTAATCAGCATATACAAGTGGAAGCTCAAAAACATTGCTCAAAGGTGGATACTTCTGTTGGTCGATTGACTTAGATCTCAAGGGATGGATTTCTTTTAGCACTCAACAGGCTGCCGGCAAGTTATTCAACTGATGGCCATTTTTTATTCAAGCTTGTTACAAAAATGATGATCCTTTTAAAATTTTCGTAAAATCTGTCATTGGTATATTTAAAGGAATCAAAGAAAAGTGGAAAAAACTTATTCCAAGCTACTCATAATAGGAGTTAGGACTACTATCTGTCATACAAGATTGTTGTAGTAAGGAAATTTCTGCATTTTTGAGTAACAACTAGCTTCCCCTTATACTGCAGTTAATTTTTACAGTTTTTAGGCATCATTTTTCTTTCTTCACTAATGAATCAGATTCCAAGGTTAATGACTGTTATTTTCTAAATGTTTCTTATGATCTCACAGGTGAAGACATCTTCTTAATTTGCGAACTGAAAAGGCTAAGGATATCTAAAGATTGGGTGGGTGATCAATGGGTCGATATCAATGCTAAGCCTGATATCTTATCGGCAGCCTCTTCATTTAGCCCCCGAACAAAGCTTGCTTCCTGCTCTGTCATTATCAAGGGGGCAGAATCTGGCAGCTCAGTGATGTCAGATCAGGAATTCATCACTGCACAGCCTAATTTGGTTGAGGATAAGCAGGCAGAAGCTAGTTTGAGTTGTAGGAATTCTGTGCAACTTGACAATGAGAGTCAATCTAATCCAAGGAAGCGCCACAGGGAGGAAAATGCTCAGGATGGCTGTGGTGTTGGAACAGGTATTGGCGACGCCGAAAGTTAGCTTGGCATTTGTAGCTCCATCAAGGTTGGCTTTCAGGTTTTCTGTACATAGATATATAAGTAGTATATAGAATGATTTCCCGACTTTGGGGGCGGGGGTGGGCGACTTAACTTCAATTTGACTAGGCAGCCCCAGGGTGACTGACTGAAGACTCTGTTAGCTTTGTATCATCAATGTGACTCCTGGACATTGTCAATTAGCAGTTAGGTCAAAATCATATGAATCCAGCAGACAGCAGGTGCATTTTGAGCTCTGCTCAAACTTTGCTACTTGTCATGTCTTGGCTGCTTCATGAATAGTTTTATGGTGTCATGTATGATTTGGAACAGACTTAGGAATAGCGAGTTTGTTTCAATTTCAGTGAAAGCTTCCAAGTAGTTTGTTTCTCTTTTCTTTTCTTCTCCTCCTTTGAGTTAGAACAATGCACACTCTCTGGTATCCTCCTGCTCCCATTGTTCTGTTAATATTGTTTGGCTCGTTCTTCAAGCTTATGTTATGGCATTAATCCAAGAAATGCTTGTTCTCTTGTCCCTATTGCTGTTTGTTCATTAGATTGCTGCTGTCTTAATGCTTTGTCGAATGCTTTCTTCCTGCAACCCTCATTGGTTAATTTGCTAAATTGAAAGTGTTGATGGTTTGAAGGCCCTTTTTTGTTGCACCCATCTGCCAACAAAATCTCAAGTGATTAGACTCGATACGGCCGTTCCCACCATTGGCTTTATCTGGTTATTCATGGAAACAGCAGCAACCATGACTTTGCAGTGATCAGTAGTCGACAACACTTTTGCTATGACTGATAACAACATTATGTTTTGCAATACAAACAATACTTAAGTACATTACTTTATGGAACATCTTTTGCAATGTATTTGGTCGTTTACGCGTGGATCGTGTACAAGCCCGGTTGCAAGTCGCAGCTTGTTTGCCAACCGATCGAACACAACGTGTTCTGGTTCTGTGTGCCTCACTTCCATTTCCTGTAGAATCGGTGGTCGCTCCACAGCAGCATCCGCTGCAATGGAATCCGAACCCCTCTCTCCTTCAGATGCAAATGCCTCGGCCTTATCTTCTTCTCCATGCTGAAGGCAAAGTACTGCGGGAACTTGTTCACCTCTTCCATCGACCTGCCCATCTCGCGCACCAGGTATTCGACCTTGGGCCTCAGGTTGTTCTCCACGCTGTAGCCAAAGATCGCTGGGCATCGGGCGCAGACCTTGGACGCTTCCTGGTGGGAGAGCCCCAATCCCTCCAAAAACCGGATCTTGGAAGCCAGCTTCTCGACGGGGGTGTTGAGGAGGTGGGCGTTGAGATTGGTCGGCGAGCTGAGGCTTCTGAGGCCGAGCTCCTGAAGGAAGAGAAGCGTCGGCCGGAGGCGGTAGTCGACGCTGGCCATCAGGAGGTCAGGGCACCGGAGGATGAGGTCCCGAGCCTGGTCGGGGTCAGCGGAGAGCTCGGCGACGAGGAAGGCGAAAACGGGGGCGAGGGTGCGGTTAACGTCGGCGGAGGAGAAAATTGTGGGGCTGGCGGAGGAGAGCCGGGGAAAGTGGCGGTCGGAGAAGCCCTTGGACTTGAGGAATTCGACGACGGCGAGGGTCCAGGCGATGGACTCGGGGGAGGTGGCGGTGATGCCGAGGGATTTAAGGTATCGCAGGTTCTGGCGGCGGGAGGTCCGGAAGCGGATGACGAGGGGAGGCGACGGAGAAGAGACTGAGGGTGGTTTGTGATTGCGGTGCGGGATTTGACTCGAAGAAAGGATTGGAAGACGGATAGAACAAAGTGCGATGGGCATAGTTCGTGTGTGCGGTTATCCCCGGAAACTTTTGATGCAGAAATGTGTTTTTATAGAGTGGAAATATAAGTTTCTTCGAAATTCTGAATTATAGATATGAAAACTGAAAATAAATATTTATAAAATTCCATTTAGTAGGAAAAGTAATGTATATAGAAATAAAGAGTGTGCTCTTTAAATGCGATGATGAAATCTAAAAAGAGCTTCCATTGCCGGGATTTGAACCCGGGTCGCCTGGGTGAAAGCCAGGTATCCTAACCGGACTAGACGACAATGGAATTGGTAATAGAGTGACTGATTTATAATTTAAGTAAATCTCCACTACTGATATGATATTATTTTAATTATAAAGATATATTATAAATTTAATTAGATTCTGATTATAATTATTAATTAATAATATAATTATAATAAGATTATTTAAAAATAATCGAAGATATTTTTTTATGTTATAAATTTTGATGTTATGAGTCAAGCCATCATATGCTGTTCTTATCATTGAGTGTTCATGTTTATGTTAAGGATCTCTTCTCCTATCATGTAATTTGGATTTGAGCTGTCTTAGGTTTTCTTGACCTTTCGTCACCTCTATCGATCTTATCAGGTAGTTTTAGTGTTCTCTGGAGAAGAAATGATTATGTGAAGTTTAGGGTCTCTAGTACTGCAATAGATTCTTCCGTTGGCAGAGAAAAAATGAGGCAAGGATTTTCTCAGATCCAGTTTGGATATCAGTTAACCTTTGTCAATCTAATGATTTTAATGATCCAATGTGTTTCATAGAACATAAGTGGGTTGTGATGAATTTTAGATGTAATGGAGAATTTATAACTAAAGGCGAAAAGAATTATATTATATGTGGCCATCAAACGTGCACGACCGTAAAAGATTTTTTTTTTTTTTTTTTTTTGTTGAGTCGTTTATTTGCTATAGACTCAAAAAATGTTGTGCTTTGATTTGTAATGTTCTATTGGAGTTTTTGTTCAAAAGTAAATTTTCGAATGTTTTAGTTGTATGGTGTTATCAAGTGATCCTTGAGATTGGTAATTTTGTTTATTTACGTATGGTTCTCTTGTAATATCCATTTTAAAGATTGCATGTAATAGAATATTGGTGTATTTCTAAGTTCGAAAGGGTTGGTTGTCTGAATCAATCAGGATCGTTGTTTTCCAAGGAAAGAGTGTATTATTCTCGAACGCGGCCTTTTTTCACCTTTGACGTAACATTCAATACGATATAACAGACGTAAAACACTATGACATAACGTAGAGCAGTCAGTATACGGACTACGGAATCAATAAAACCACGTACCTCCCAATTACTGTTGGAGCTCCCTTTTCCTCACCCGCACCACCAATCCACCTTTCATCCTCAGCAGCATCGAGAATTCCACCTCCCTCTCTCGTCCTTTGTCCATCACCTCCATCTCGAACCTCTCCATCACGCTCGCCACCACCGCCTTCATCTGCGTGTACGCCATCTCCTTCCCCAGGCACGTCCTCGGCCCCGCGTGGAACACCACGAACCGGAACGGGCTCACCGGTCGGAACGCCCCCTCCTTGTCCAGCCACCGCTCCGGCTTAAACTCCCCCCAATCGGCGCCCCATATCCCCTCCATCCTTCCCATAGCGTACGTGTTGTACGTCACCGACATCCCTGCCCGCACCGCCGTCCCGTCCGGCAGCACATCGTCCGCCTCCGCCCGCCGCGGCTGTAGCACCACTGGCGGGTACAGCCGCAGCGACTCCGACACCGCCGCGTGCAGGTAGTCCATCTCTCTCAGCTCGTCCAGCGTCAGCGTCCCCGCCCGGTTTCCGTGCCGCGTCCGCACGGCGCCGATCTCGGCCAGGATCCTCTGCTCCACCGCCGGCCGCGTGGAGACGAGCCAGAAGAGCCACGCCATGGCGGATGACGTCGTGTCCCGCCCGGCCAGCACGAAGCTTGCGACGATGTCCCGGAGGAACTCGTCCGAGAAGTCGTCGTCCTCGGCGATGAACCGCGAGAGGAGGTCGCTGCTGTTCCTGATCTCCTCCGCCGTCCGGGCCTTCCGCTCCCTGACCACCCTCATCGCGAAGTCGTCGATGACGGAGACGTCTCTTTTGAGCTGCCTCTCCGACCCCAGGTTGAGCGCTCTACGGAGCCTCCACAACAGCCGCGGCTGCCGGAAACGGCTGATGCATATAGCGGTCGCGGACTCGAAGGCGCGGAAGAACTCGTCGCATGAGTCGTCGCCGGCGAGCCGGGCGGGGTCGACGTCGAACGCGACCTTGCAGACGTTGTCGAAGGCGAGGCGGTCGAGGAGGTCCTGGAGGTCGACCACCTCGTCGTTGGCAGCTGCGCGAGCGAGGCGCGGGATGAGGCGGTCGGCGACCTCGAGGTGGACGTTCCCGAGGATGAAGGAGCGGATGGTCTTGGTGTTGAACTCGAGGCTGGCGGTCTTGCGCTGGAGGCGCCAGTGGTCGCCGTCGGTGTTGAAGATGCCGCCGCCGAGGAGGTCGGCGAGGACGGAGGTCTGGTTGTGGCCCTTGGGGTAGTTGTGGAAGTTGGCCTTGAGAACGTGCTCCACGTTCTTGGGGTTCCCGGTGATGACGGAGGTCGGGAGGACGATGGTGTTGGTGGGGCTGGCGAGGATTAGCTCCGCCGTCCACTCCACGAATCGATGGCCGTTCTTGACGATCTCCGAGAAGCTTATCGTCGTCGAATTCTTGCTCTTCGAGGAGAAAGGGGCTGAGAAGAACCTCCGGAGGAAGAAGGTCAGCAAGGCGAGAAGGAAGATGATCAGAGTGGGACAGAGCACAAGGAGGCCGTCCATTTCCATTATGGTGTCTTCAGATCTGGGTTTGGACGCCTTCAAGATCGCAGAATAAATCGAAGAATCCCGAGAACACTTCCTTCGTCAAGAAGGTGTCTCAGTGCGCCCGCTTAGAAGCGAAAGCCACACGATGCCGCGTGTCACGCGGGGGGCGGGGGGGGTGTGGCGGTGGGTTTCTTGCTTCGGTTGGGTTCACCGTCTCCGCGTCGTTCCTGTTCAACCTTGACGGTGGTCAACGACACGTGGAGGTTTCACGACCGACATCAGGCCTGTTTCGGCGCGTAGTTTTGGTAGCATCTGAATCCCCTACAAACTGCGCGGGAAATAGCTTACTAACAAAACTTCTGCCAGTTCACCAAATCTAAAAGCAGCCAGTGACACCTGTGATTAAACTATATATATATATAGCCCACCGCGCCAGGGTGCTGCTGGAACGACTCGTTTGGGGTGTCGCAAGCAAGCGAACTATTAGTGTAAACAACCTTAAGTCGTGGTCTCGAGACCAACGTGACTCGATTCGGATCCGGATGACGGAGATCTTTCTGTGATGCTCCTCCCGACTGCTAAGGTGGTCGATCACGGTGTTCCGATTGGGATGAGGTCGCTATTCCCTCCGGGCAAGAACTCCCTGCCTGCGCGTTCAGTAGGGACCTTCGGCTTCGCACCTGCACAAAGGTCGGGTCGGGGAGCTCGGCCCAACCCCTCCGACGATCAAGTTAGTGAGTGGTCGTGGGGGGTTCGCTCTTCTTTAGCCCAGTTGTCTCTACTTCTCGTGCACCCCTCTTTTCTTCTCGGCGTGCGAGGGTTTTTACAGTGAGAATTATCGCTGCATGATGTGCCTGTCTGCAGGGACTAGGATCATACTTCTGGTAGCGTCTGACATTACCGTTGGCGTGACGTGGGGGATCGAGCCTGGGCCGGGTGTTAATGTACCTCAGTAGGCATTCCGGTCCGCGTTGATCGGGTGCCTCATCAAGTCGACAGAGGCATGATGCGTCACCTGGTGCAGCTAACGTCACGTGAGTCTTATCGCAATTATTACTCTCATCACGAATCTTGACCGTATATCCGCGAGCGTACAAGTGGCATTTTCTTTATTACGCAAAGGAAAACTCCTTTACGGATGACCGTGCGTGCAAGAACGCTGAGAGTTCTTTCCTTCTCTTCACCTCTCGTCTCTCAAGCACAACAATTCAGATGTGAAATGAATTGATTAATTTACAAAAAGTAGATCATCTCGTCACCAAATTGTACTATATATATATATATATACATATACATATATATATATATATATATTAATTTTATATTGAATAAAATGTAATTGATTATCAAGAAAAAAGCATTAACTATTTGTTGACGTGATCTACTTTTTCTAAAGGACGAAAAATTCTTGTTTTCGACTCTACCCTCTACCCTCTACCCTCTTCCCCATGATGTGTCATCTGGTCCCATCCACTTATAAAAGTAACTCACTATTAGCGAGTTGTGATAACAATAGTCATACATCAGTCCCATTACACGCTGATCTATTCTTGATATCTTTGCCATGGCAAAGGACTCACTCCAAATATGGAACACCAATGGTTTTCATTTCTTCTTATAGCAATAACAAAAAGACTGTTCTCTCTCTTTCTTTCTGTAATTTCCACAAAGAAATATTTCTACAGCAATACACGTCTTTTATTCCTAAATTCATTTTATTCATGACAAATGCAAATAAATTAATTTCGGAATTCATGATTCTGTTTGTTCCCCACCCTAAAAGCAACTCCAGAAATCGCCCACGATCTTTAATGCTAATGGTTTTCTTACAATTCGACTGCGACAATATCAATCTTTAATTCCTCATTGTCAATCTAGTCGCATTTGTCAAAATTCATGATTCCAACGATCATGATTCCAAGATAATCAACCCCAAAATTCATCTCCCAAATTTCCAGGAAACAATAACTTAAATAGGAAGAATGGATCAAAATTACAGTTCGATACATCTAATTCCTGCGATCAAGATTCCAAGATAATCAACACCAAAATCCATCCCACAAATTTCTAGTAAACAAGAACTTAAATGGGAAGAATGGATCAAAATTACAGTTCGACACATCTAATTCCTACGATCAAGATTCCAATATAATCTACCCCCAAAATTCATCTCACAAATGTCTAGTAAATGATACGGCCTATTTTGGGCCCAAGACACGCCACACGTCAGGTCAGAAGCACACGCCAAGTCAGAACCGTACCAGGAAGCTCTTCTGCCTGTCTCGTCCTGAGAGCTCGGGGTGGTGCCGTTTGACGCTACTTCGCACGCTCCGAGACGACGGCCGATCAGCAGAACCGACCCTCGGGCAATGGTATAAAGCCCCCGTTTGGCCTCCGGCTAGGGAAAAAGTAAAACAATCAATCCTATTCCTGACTTGCTCGTCGAAGGGGCCACAGTCGGGGATCACCCAGCGAGGGTCGTTTTTGCAGGCGAACAACCACCCGCGAGCGGCGAGTGTCTCAACCCAGGGGATGCCATCCACCGCACAAAGGAGAGTAGTCAATTAGCTCGGATCCCGACCAACGCAAACCTACACTCCTTCCTGAGGGCGCGGCCACCTCATCATCCAGCTCACTTCGCAGGAAGCTCCCGATATCGACCCGCGGACCTAGTCGTGCTGACTCATCAGCCACGGTATATTTGTTCGCTAACATTTTGACGCTAGAAGGAGGGTCATGTCGTAGGAGCATCTAGCGGGAGCTCTTCCTGGGGGAGAACCACTGACCGACCTCCCTTCCATCGAACCTGAAAGTCAAGCCCTCCCTGCACCGGGGGATCCCGGCCTCGACGCCAAATCGCTACTGGCGTCTGTTCAACGACCCGGGGTTGTCACCTCCTAGGCTCACCACAGGATCCTCGGCCTGCCCAAGCAAGTGCAGGCCATGGTAGGCATGATGCAAACGCTCACTCCGCTCATTCCTCAGATCATGCGGTTAGTAACTCCCCCGACAAACCCAACTTGGCAGAGGCCGAGCGAGGAGCAAGTCAGGATCGGAGAAGCCCGAGAGCAAGCGACGGACCCGAGAGGTCCACCCGGGCAGAATATACCCGCACCCTGCTAAGTCACATTACCCCACTTCGAGCCTGACACTGTATCATCCAACTCGGTAGACGACTCGCTCAGGGCTCAGTTGTCCCGGGTCAACCAACGCCAGGATGCGTTCCAACACGAGTTTCGAAAATCATGGAGCAAGTCCAATGAAGGCGGCTCAGGCGGGTCCCCTTTCACTCAGGAAATACAGGACAAGCCGGTGCCCCTTAACTTCAGGTTGCCTACATTGGAGACATACGACTATCACAGACTTAGCTGGTTTTGCCTAAGTCGTGCGGCACCCTTGCGTGTCCGTCCGCAAAGGTCAGCCTCCCTGAAGCCTCCCATGGTCCCTTAGGACCTACAAAAGAGAAAACGGGTTAGAGAGAATGCCTCACTCAAGATCCACAAGCAAACATTTCTGAAAACACTTCATAGACAATGCAAATTATAAACATACTTTACAAGCTCTGAACAGTTACACATCAAATGGTCAAAATGGTCCATTATAGATCAAAAATCTCTCACAAGTGTCCACATGACACAATCTTTATTTACAAGCCTAAAGCGGCCAACAAACTCAACTAAAATGGGACTATTAAGCCTTCGGTCATCTCTCTACATGTTGTACAAAGTAATGAATATACCAAAAGACACGGACATACATAAGCATTACATCAACCATCCTGTTTTAAAGTTTGTCTGTGACATTCTCCCCCACTTATTCCTTCGACGTCCTCATTGAAGCCTTTGCCGACACTACAACTCCTCGCCTTTGTTGAGTCTTCAATCTTCTGCTCCAGCTGCAATGCGCCTCTTGACTCCCAGTTGCTCTCCGCTGCTATTTTTGAGTAGTCGAACCTTTGATCCGTCATGCTGCTTCAACTTACCAATGACTCTAACTCTAGTGTGGGGTTGACTGAGTTTTGTTGATCCTTATTGGTTTCTATGGATCTTCTAGATGAAGGAACAGACCATCCTTACAATACGCCAGTCTCTCAAATGCCTCATGCTGCTTGAATTGGGTGGATGCTTGTTGGAGCTTTAACGAGAATCACCTCGCAAACTTCTGAAGTTTTAGGTCCTTCATCCACAAAATTTATCGATTGACTCTTCTTTCACTTAGTTGTTACTTCCAAGTAGGTTCGCATCACTTCCGCTTCCGATTGGCATTTCATTGGGAAATGAAGCAGACAATCTACTCTCAGTAGTACTAATCATCGTTGGTGAGGATTTGACAACTATTGTCTTCCATTATCTTTGAAGGGTCTTTGAACCTGTGCAGAGCTTCTCTGCTGGATAGATAAGAGAATTGGGGTACTCGGTTTCGCCCATTCTCTTAAGAGTTGAGAAGGTAAAGGTTAATTGACTTCGCCCGCCTCCTCGAGGTTATACTCCATGCATCGAGCTGGTTACTAGCCTTCGCCTACTCTTTGCTCACACTTTTGAAGCACTTGAAGTGTTTGCACTCCTTGCATTGAGTTAGCTACTGTGATTCACCTTCTCAATGCCATCGAACTTCTGAAATACAGGAAGTTTTCACCCCAACTTAGAGTAAGTCTTTAATAGTTTTGGTCGCCTCTGGGATTGTACCATCTTCTCCATCAACCTAGCCGCATACTCCACTGAGTAGCAAAGGTACAGCACCACGTACTGCCTACTTCATTCCCGAAGTCCTTCACTTTCGGGCTATCTTGATAAGAAGCTCGTTGACACCGATCTTACGAAGTTCCTTAGCCTCTGCCCTTCGGCCTTATCTCAGTACTTGGAGTGTGCCTCTGCATGCTTCACCTCCTCAGCCCCTTTCATGAGCAAGTGCTCTCTCTCCATGAGAGCAAGGGATCAATGACTTTCGCGAAAGTCCCGCCTCTGTGGTACCATGGCGTTGCCATGCCCATGGCTCTACTATCCGTTGCCTCGCATCTATATCCCTTTTCTTCACAATCAGTAGATATGTCTCTATGGCACTCCTCCGCGTTCACCTCCATTCTAACTGATGCTTGATTTTGGGTAGCTATGTCCCTCTGGACTAGTCGTCGCTTCCTCGCCCCTTTCGACCCCCTGCTTTAACACATCTGTATTCTCTAAGCAGCTCCCTTTGGTCGATGGAAAGACAGACAGACTGCAACTCTCATGCATGGCCTCTGCCATCACGTTGTAGGGTTTGCACCGATTCTATTCTTCTTAGCTTCCTTGGTAGCAACGTTTGCTTACTCGATCTTGTCCTATGACGTGCGACCCACCGGCATCGAAACCAAAACCGATCTCAATCACTCGGCCCCCAGATTCAGTTCCTGCCTGGGTCGCTCAAGTTCACTCCCGACGTGCGACCCACCAGCATCGAAACCGAAACCGATCTCAATCACTCGGCCCCCAGATTCAGTTCCTGCCTGGGTCGCTCAAGTTCACTCCCGACGTGCGACCCACCAGCATCGAAACCGAAACCGATCTCAATCACTCGGCCCCCAAGTTTAGTTCCTACCCGGGTCGCTCTAGTTCGCTCCCGACTTGCGACCCGCCGGCACTGAAACCGGAACCGAGCTTAGTTACTCGGCCCCCAGGTTCAGTTCCTGCCCGGGTTGCTCCAGTTCGCTCCCAACTTGCGACCCGCCGGCACCGAAACCGGAACCGAGCTCAGTCACTCAGCCCCAGGTTCAGTTCTTGCCCGGGTCACTCTAGTTTGCTCCCAACTTGCGACCTGTCGACATCGAAACCGGAATCGAGCTCAGTCACTCGGCCCCCAGGTTCAATTCCTACTCGGGTCACTCCAGTTCACTCTTGACTTGCGACCCACCGACACCGAAACCGGAACCGAGCTCAGTCACTCGGTCCCCATGTTTAATTCTTGCCTGGGTCGCTCCAGTTCGCTCCCGACTTATGACCCTCCATCACCGAAACTGGAACCGAGCTCAGTCACTTGGCCCTCAGGTTCAGTTCCTACTCGGGTCGCTCCAGTTCGCTCCCGACTTGGGACCTGTCGGCACCGAAACCGAAACCGTGCTCAGTCACTCTGCCCCTAGGTTCAGTTCCTACCTGGGTCGCTCTAGTTCACTCCCGACTTGCGACCCGCCGACACCGAAACTTGAATCGAGCTCAGTCACTCGGCCCCCAAGTTCAGTTCCTTCCCAGGTCGCTCCAGTTCGCTCCCGACTTGTGACCCGCCGGCACCAAAACTGGAACCGAGCTCAATCACTTGGCCCCAAGTTCAATTCTTGCTCGGGTTGCTCTAGTTCGCTCTCGACTTGTGACTCGCCGGCACCGAAATCGGAACCGAACTCAGTCACTCAGCCCCCAGGTTCAGTTCCTGCCCGGGTCGCTCCAGTTTGCTCCCGACTTGTGATCCGCCGGCACCAAAATCAGAACCGAGCTCAATCACTCGGCCCTTGGGTTCAATTCCTGCCCGAGTCGCTTCAGTTCGCTCCTGACTTGTAACCTACCGGCACCGAAATCGGAACCGAGCTCAGTCACTCGGTCCTCAGCTTCAATTCCTGCCCGGGTCGCTTCAGTTCACTCCCGACTTATGACCCGCCGACACCGAAACCGGAATCGAGCTCAGTCACTCGTCCCCCAGGTTCAGTTCTTGCCCGGGTTGCTCTAGATCACTCCCGACTTACGACCCACCAGCCCAATCCAACACCCGAGTTGCATCTCGCTTCGTTCCAACGCACGAATCGCATCTCGGTCGATCTGACAACCGAATCGTTGGCCTAGTCCGTTATCTAAGTCGACCACATCAGTTTCGACACGTCGTTTTCACCTCATTGGTTTCACCATGTCAGTTTCACCTTGTCGGATTTTCCATGTCGATTTCGACAAGTAGGTCTTGCCTCGTCAGGCCCCTACCGCCCAATCAGCATAGTCAATCCTGCCCGAAGCACGGGGTGCCGCCCCTCTAAATCGCCCCTCGACGAGTTAATACGACTTCCCCCCATAAACGATCAGCCTCACTTCGACCCAAGCATGCCCGACCCTTTAAGGACCCCACGACACGCCTTGGGGGGGGGGGGGGGTGGAGAGAAGTGATACGACCTATTTTGGGCCCAAGACGTGCCACACGCCAAGTCAGAAGCACACGCCAAGTCGGAACCGTACTAGGAAGCTCTTCCGCCTATCTCATCTCGAGAGCTTGGGATGGTGCCGTTTGACGCTGCGTCGCACGCCCCAAGACGACGATCGGTCAACAGAACCGACCCTCGGGCAATGGTATAAAGCCCCCGTTCGACCTCCGGCCAGGGAAAAAGGAAAATAGTCAATCCTATTACTGACTTGCTTATCGGAGGGTCCACAGCCGAGGATCACCCAGCGAGGGTCGTTTTTGCAGGCGAACGACCACCCGCGAGCGACGTGTGTCTCAACCCAGGGGACGTCATCCACCGCGCAAAGGAGAGTAGTCAATCAGCTCGGATCCTGACCAACGCGAACCTACACTCCTTCCCGAGAGTGTGGTCACCTCATCATCCAGCTCACTTCGCAGGAAGCTTCTGACATCGATCCACGGACCTAGTCATGCTGACTCATCAACCATGGTATATTTGTTCGCTAACAGTAAACAAGAACTTAAAAGAATATATCAAAATCACAGTTCGATGCATCTAATTCCAACCCAACAAAAGCGGAAAAAGCATAGAAACGATTAGCAATCGCAGGTGAATAAACGAATCGAGGAGCTTTTATGTAATTAGAGCATAACAGCAACCGAGAATAACAGCGATGAGATCATATACGCGGATTTAATTGATCCTTACCATAAACGATGGAAGTGGAGAAGTATCGTCGCTATCGCTTCGAGAGACCAAGAGCGCTGAGCGGAGCGTGTCACGGACGCGAACCCCAAATGATTTCGTGGTTGATATAGGCCGCCGTGGGTTGCGTGGAACGATCACCCGTGCTCCAATATTCGTGCCGATTAGCTTTTGACGCTTGAGATGCGTTCCCATGGATGTTTGGTTTTGCACCCTCAGAAGAGATTAGTATTACACATAAGTCCCTATAAATTACTTGCCCATTTGAAAATTACGTCTAATTAAAGGCTCTAATCGAAAAGCTCACCGGCCGTTGCCAGTTGCCACTGACCAGCACGTGAGGAGTTCGTGCTTTCCCCGTCGTCCGTGCCCTGTGAAAACCTAACCCGGGCCTGCACCAACGCCCTCTCCGCCGCTTTCTGACACGACCCACCTCGGCCGTCGCCATCGTGGCTGCCGTCGAGGCCTCCGCCTTCGCTTCTCAGGTAAGCGTCTCTAGAAATATCTAATCCTTGATAAGATTTATGCTTGTATGTCAGATATGTCATTTTTCGTCTTGAATTCTGGATTGATCCGAGAAACTTGATTCAGATCTTGGAAATTTTTCCTATCAGTTTAGGAGAAGAATTGACATTCTCATAGATAGGGTTACCAATTTGTGCGACAGGAGAGGTTTGTGCTGTTTAGTACTTCTGCTCTTCGCCATCGTGGATTTACTCGCCTTTTGGAACATCCACTTGTTCATTTCCTTCAAATTGCAGATTCTTATTCAGTAATCAAGGATTGAAGAATATGATGGCAATGATGGGAATTTATTTTTCTTTTAATACGTCTATAAGGGTAAACATGAAAACATAATGAAACAAAGGAAAGAACGTAGAGGTGGTCTTAAAGATAATTCTTTGCTGTAAATTTAACCGATTGTTGAATTCTAAAGAATGTAGTTTTCGGCTTAAGGAGACGATGTTGATGTTAGTATCTTTCGCTCGAATCATATAGTCAATGCAAAAATCTCCGGTAACATCACACGGTTCCATCTCTGTTAGGTTGCAATGAACTGATGGTCAAAGACAAACATCTGAAGCTAAAATGTGCTGTGACTATGGCATTTAGAGCACTGTGATTTGTTGATTCTCTTGCCATAACACTTCACTTGATCAAAACTGTAAGTGCCAGCTAGTGTTCTTTTCTTTTCTGAATCTGAAATAGGAGGCATAAAATAATTGTAACAAGTGACTGAGAATTTATCCCTTCTTCATGCAGACGACAGTCTGATTACCAATCAAGTAAATCTGATTTAATTTGGAGCATAGCATTTTTATCTGAATCTGCTTGTTCATTTGTTTTTTGATTCGTAAGCAATTCCATTGTCATCAGGGGGTCTTTCACAAACCTGTTGTTAATGGAGGCGAGGTTCTTTCGGTTCCTCAAAATTGTTGGTGTTGGGTTCAAAGCAAGAACCGAGGCAGAAGGTCGTCAGCTGTTTCTGAAGCTGGGTTACAGCCATGAGGTCGAATTCTCCGTACCTCCAGCCGTCCGAGTCTTCTGCTTCAAACCGAACGTAATATGCTGCACTGGCATAGACAAAGAGAGGGTGCATCAGTTTGCAGGTGCTGTTCGTAGTTGCAAGCCTCCTGAAGTTTACAAAGGCAAGGGCATAATGTACATTGATGAAGTGGTGAAGAAGAAGCAAGGGAAGAAGTCAAAGTGAAGCAAAGGACTTTCCATTTCTTCTTTTAGGTTCACTTGCCTTGTGCTAACAATTTCCATGGTAAAAACTTGTATGAGGAAGCTTCACGAGCTATATTTCCAATCAAATTTTCGGACGATGGTCTTCTGGATGTAATTAACATTAATTCCAAATAGTTATGTTTTCTTGCTTTCTCTATCTGAATGATCTCTAGTAAACAAAAGCAACCAAGTTCCTGGAATCATCAATTATGTGTTCACTCAATAATCAATTGAGTGAAATATGATAACAGAGAAGAACAGTGGCAGCTTGTTGGGCACAGTGTCTGCAGTCATCTGTCAAGGAATAGATGATTGTTCAATTTAGCTCTATTCATATATATGATTCTAAGCTTTATGTATGCTTTGGTGCTTTGCAAAATATAAGTTCCATCTATTTGATACACCCTTCGAGGAGTGATGCTACTGTTGTCACAATGAACTTGCAGAAACAGTAGTTAGCCTATATGATACATTTTGGTTCCATTTCAACCAATGCGTTGAAAGAAAATAGGTCTTTTCAGAAACCAGAATCTTGAGATGCCAACAGCAATGCACTAAAGAATCTAACTTTACTGCATTGTTATAAAAAGTAATAGGTCATAGGTTTTATATTTGAGTCCATGTAGGAGCATTGTGTATATAATTCAATGTAATAAATTTTTTTATTTTTAAAAATAAAAAAAAAATTGACTCTTTTTTAAAATTTAAATAATAATATATATGATGAATTTTCAGAAAAAAAAACTTTTAACGTTCGGTATTCTACGCGAAGTGTCTTAAGCTTAAAATTTTTTAAAATGATACTCTTTTTTAAAAATAATTATTTTAAAAAATTTTGCTCTTGAAAAAATATTTAACTACTTATCATGCCTTTGCCCCACCATTGTCTCCCTTTCGCTTATTGGTGAGGAAGGAAGGAGAAGAGTCTGAAAAGGAAGAAGGTGACGATGGGTTTAATAGGACCAATAGGATATGTGGAGATTGTCACAATCTTCTCTTGTCTTGTGTCAGGGTTAATGGGTTGGATAGTCTAACGACATACAGAGATTGTCATAACCCTTGTATCTCCTCCTATCTTGTGTGAGGGCTAATAGGTTGGACAGTCTAACGAAGGTAGGGCTACTACGAAGATAATTTTTTTTTAAGTTATAAGGATAAAATTCTCACAATTAAAGAATTATACTGGGAGTTCGTCCAATTATATATATACACTTTATTTTCTATTTTAGGGACCGGCGCTTCATCTATTTGAGTATCGATTGAAACACCCCTCTACGTTGTCTCTTTCCCTATTCCCAAACTCCGACCTTTCTTCAACCCCCAAACTAAAACCCTGCCCACCATGCCGGAGATGGCCTCCGCCGAACCTCCGTCCACCGCCGCGGCCCTTTCCCAGCCATACGTCCTCCAACAGACCCTGACGGGTCACGAGCGCGCCGTCTCCGCCGTCAAGTTCTCCCCGGACGGCTCCCTCCTCGCGTCCGCCTCCGCTGACAAGATCCTCCGCGTCTGGTCCACCGCAGATTTCTCCCTCCGCGCCGAGCTCTCTGGCCACGACGAGGGCATCTCCGACCTGTGCTTCTCCTCCGACGGCCGCTACCTCTGCTCCGCCTCCGACGACCGCACCGTCCGGATCTGGGACCTGGCCGCCTCCGTCGCCGTCAAGACCCTCACCGGCCACACCAACTACGTCTTCTGCTGCTCCTTCAACCCCCAGTCCAATATGATCGCCTCCGGCTCCTTCGACGAGACGGTCCGCGTGTGGGAAGTCAAGTCCGGCAAGTGCCTTCGCGTCCTCCCCGCCCACTCCGAGCCCGTAACCGCCGTCGACTTCAACCGCGACGGGACCCTTATCGTCTCGAGTAGCTACGACGGGCTGTGCCGGATTTGGGACGCCGCGACCGGGCATTGCGTGAAGACCCTTATCGATGACGAGAGCCCGCCGGTTTCGTTCGTCAGGTTCTCACCAAATGGGAAGTTTGTCCTCACCGCGACCCTCGATAGCACATTGGTATGTACACGCAACCTGTTCCACTGGTTAATGTTTCTTGTTGTGAATTATTATATGGAGATTGAAAAGCAGCTCCTTTCTTTTCATTAGTTAATATATCTTCATTGTTTGTGTGTTCTTTTGGTGCTGTTAGAGATTTAGCTGTTGGAATTACACCATTTGAAGATGAACAGAGCTCAATGAATTCTTAAAAATTTTATTTGTATTTCTGATCATCTATTTTTCTTGGATGTAAATATCACTTTAAAGACTTGTCTGGCTTGGATCTGAAATGCAATTGCCTTGTCAATTGCACTTTTCGGTTTACTTGTTTGATTTTAGTCAGTATATTTCTGTATTCACATATACAAATATATGTGATTTTATAGATGATACATATGGTCCAGGGGAGCATATATAGCCTACACAGCCTTAAGTTTGTTTACTACTCAGGCATTAGCTCAGGTGCCCAGGCAATCACCAGTGACATCACTGTAGGATTTAAGTTTTTTGACTCTGACTATTCTGTTCCTGAAAATTGGACTTTGTTGAACTCGAGTTATCACTAATGGGCCTGTTGATTGTATCATCTATCTTTTAGTCTCCCAAAAAAAACCTGAAAAGTTATGATGCTCAAGAGATTGTCTTGCTTCTGGACTTGTTACATAAGATTGGGAGAAGTTGTGCATCACTCGATTTGTGTTATAGATGCCTATGAGACTGTTTTGCTTTTGGACTTCGAGAAAATGTATATCAAAGATGTTATTGACTTTCGTATAGGTTGGTTGTATAATGATGCAAAATATTAGGATAAATGGCACTAGGTAAAACCTGCCTACACCATCCATCTGTTTTGTGTTGGGTGGGTGTTGACACCGAGCGTGGTTGCTTATTGCTAGTGCGACCATATAAAATTCTGGGGGCATTCATGGCGGCACAGCTTGCATATTACAACACAGAGTGCTTGGCACAAGAGACATTTCATGGTAACCTAGTACTCTGACGGGCATGATTTTACCCAGTATGACAGGACATAACATAAACACGTGTGAGTTGGAGATGATTCTGATAAGTTAATAGCCAAACAAGTACCCTTATGGAAGGTTTAATCCACTTTTTTTGGGTGGTTAAAATAACTTCTCTAATGGTCACCTATGTTACTTTGCTTGGTTGGCAGCCTTACAGATAAGGAGGCTAAATTTTTAGTTACTTAGAGTATGATGAGTCCCAATTATTCTTACACTATATCAAAGGTAGCTAAGAGTGAACTTCTTGAATATGAAGTGATGCGACAATTACCAAGAAGCCATATACTTGGCTTTCTCATGAGAAATTTCTGGTTGGAAATAAATTAATTAGAGAAATGGTGGGATGATTTGTAGAACTTGTAGTCAGATGCTTTGACATATATGCAACAATACTTTCAGGCTAAGTTATTCCTTGCTTGTGGATATCAAATCATATCCATTCAAACCCGGTGTTTGATAAAAGATGGGCAATGCTGTCTTTGCTTTGCTTTACCACAACTTTTTTTTTTCTGTCATACTACTGAGAATCCAGTAGGTATAATGAAGTCTAATTTATCTATTCATCAGTGTAGAGAGGTGAATACGTAAGTAGGCATATAAATTCTAAAAAAAAGCTTCTTAGAATTCTTTTTAGGTATTTATTGGGTCCCTCCCTTTATGCTTGTATGTGTCTTTCTGTCCATTTATATATATTTCTTGTCAGGTTGAATAGATTCATCCAGATATTTTTCAAACCCATTGTTTAAAACCTTCTAAAGAATTTATTGCTGTTCTGTACTTATGTTTTAACTAGATGCATGTGTTATGTTACATCGCGGGACTAAACTCATACCCAACCATGTAAATTGATGTTACATTATATTCTTATGTTTTGACTAGATGCATGTGCGACATTACATATTGGGACAAAACTCATACCCAGCAATGTAAATTGATATTGCATGCAGAGGCTATGGAACTTTTCGGCAGGTAAATTTCTCAAGACATATACCGGACACGTTAACTCAAAGTTCTGCATTCCAGCTACCTTCTCGGTCACAAACGGGAAGTACATTGTCAGTGGTTCGGAAGACAACTGCGTGTACCTGTGGGATCTCCAAACAAGAAAAATTGTGCAGAAACTGGAAGGTCATACCGATACTGTTATTGCAGTGTCGTGCCACCCATCTGAAAACATGATTGCTTCTGGCGCACTCAGTAATGACAAGACCGTCAAGATCTGGGCTCAGAGGAGCGAGGGTCAACTCAAAGACTGAGTTTTCCTCTAACAACCTATTAACAGTTGGATGAATCCAACCCACTCATCTTTGTTATCAATCAGTTGTAGGGCTGGGGTCTGCGCCCCGATTTGTTGTATTAACTTTCTTTTACATGTGATGCAACAATCATTATCTGGCAGACCGTATGGTCTTTCTAGTCTCCGGCATGGGTTATCGTCTAATGGTAGTACAACAGAGCATATCTTGCAGGTTTGAGCTTTGAGCCTATTTCTGTTCAATGTCTTTTGGTGGTTCCTTTTACTCGTCTTCTTTGCATCATTTCGAAGTTGTGGGTTAAGTTGTTTAGCTGCTAAAACATCCGAGTAATCACCATGTCAATCTGATATCAAGCTGCCAGAGTGTAGCCATCTTTGTTGAGTGGCATTTACTTACAGCTGATGCAGATCAATTCAGTCTATTGCTTGCGGGTCTTGGTTGTCCACTGTATTTAAATGAGTTGATATTGAAGTAGAACACCATTAAGATGATACTGGAAGAGAATAATCTCCATCAGTGGTGCAATTTATTGTTTTGCAATGAAAATATTGGAAGAAATTATATACTTGTGTGTACTGAATATTTTGGCTAACCTTTTAATTCTTAATGATTTATGCTTCACTAAACATTACAAGTCAGATAGATTATTCTATCATACACAAGTCCGATAGATTAGACTATCATACCCAAAAATCATCATAAGCCTTACTACAAAAAAAATTATTTGAATCCTATCGATCAACAAGCGGTGGAAGAAAAAAAAGAAGGGGCATCAAAGCAGTCGACTTGCAAGCAGAATGTGACAAATGATCAGCTACAAATTGAAAGTTACGTATTTTCTTAACGTTGACTAAGTTGGCCAATCATTAAGAGGAATGTTAGCGTCAATCCAAATGATTGTGCCGTCACCAGTGATCGGCGATAAGTTGCAAGTTGTGACGAAAGGACGGAGGAGTGAGTATGGACGGAGAACACGACGTTGTGGAGTTGAATTCGTGTGGTGGCCGAAACTATCACGAAAGGGAGCGGTAATGAGTCAGTCAATCGGCCTCGTGGCCTAATGCGTTGCAATCACAAAAAGGAGACGAAGACGTCTCGCCAATGCTCCATTTTAACCCATTCTTCCATTCGCGACGAATGCGTTACCAACCAATCGTCGATTGCCGTTAATTCAGCCATAGCGATAGAGGAAGCGAGGAAGGAGACGACCGCTCTTTTCTGCTTCCTGCAGGTTATATATTTCCATCTTCTCCTCCTCGAAGACTCTCTGAGCGTTCTTTGGGTTCCTCCTCTTTGCCCCTTCCTGTGTTCCTGTTAGCTCTCTTCTCTAAGTTGGTGCTCCGTAAAGTATTAGAAGCATTCAGATAACCCGTCGGCATTTGCTTTCGAGATTTGATCATATACAACCAGAAGCTTGAACTTTTGTACTTGATTCAGGTTGTCTATTTCTCTTGCAAAGCAAGAATCTGTCATCACCATGGAAGCATTAGCATCCCCGTGCTACTCTGACATGGTAAGGAGCTCGAGATCGAGTCCTTCTGTTTTCTGAAAGATAATTTACGGTTCCTTCGTTTGTGCAAATGGGCAGGGAATCGATCAGAGCTCCTTCAAGCGGTGGGAGCTGTCTGCTTTAGATCAGTTCAGTGCACAACAACTAGAAGTGGCACTCGGATCTCCCTCCTCTGAGAGCTATACTTCACTCCCTTCATGCCATCCACCCAACGAAATAGTCACTGCGGCATGGCATTCGGACTTACATGACGGTGCTGCAGCGACGGCGAAGATGAAAGCAGAGATGAAGGATGTCCTGGTTCTTGATGGCTCAAAACGGAAGTGGGACATCATGATTCGCCATGGAACCAAGAGGCCGAGCATGGGGAACAGCTCGGCCTCCCACAACCAGGAACACGTCATGGCCGAGAGGAAGCGAAGGGAGAAGCTCACGCAGAGATTTATAGCGCTGTCGGCAGTAGTTCCCGGCCTCAAGAAGGTACATATGCTCCATGTCGATTCATCTTTTCCTTCCGATGTTCTTGATTCTGTAGCTTTTGTGGAAGATGGACAAGGCCTCTGTTCTTGGCGATGCCATCAAGTACCTGAAGCAACTACAAGAGAAGGTCAAGAGCCTGGAGGATCAAGTTGCCAAGAGGAATACCGAGTCAGCGGTGCTTGCGAAGAGATCATACGACGAACGCCAACGTTGTGGGTCGCTCCTGGTGGAGATCGAAGCGAGAGTGTTCCAAAAGAGCATCCTAATTAAGATCCACTGCGAGAACCAGAAAGGAGTGTTGGTGAAAGCACTCTCCGAGATCGAGAAGCTCCACCTTTCTGTAATATGCACGAGTGCCATGTCCTTCGCTATTTCTTCTCTCGACATCACTGTGATGACTCAGGCAAGTCTGGTTGGTCCGTTCACAGGCCACTGCTTTCTACACCTCGACACAGATGAGCCGATGGTGGCCGAATTGCTTTCGGGATTAGAATTGTTAGCGCTTGACGAGCTTTACTCTTGTTATCTTCTTGTTCTGCAGATCGAAGAGGAATTCTGCATGACAGCGAAGGACCTGGTGAAGAAGCTGAACTCAGCTCTCATGTGATAGAAAAGAAAGGAAAGGAGCTTTTTTCTTTTTGCTTAAGACTAGGCTGATCGGAGCTTATTCTCCTTCCAAAGACACCATTATGGACTTGTACTTTCGGGTTCTTCTCTTCCCCTGAGCTACTTGATGCTGCTTTTGGGAAGAGAGCAGTGAGAAAATTAGTCCTGTTTTCTTCCTCCTCTTTTTCTGAATGCTATTATGGGGAAAGTTGTTCTGCCTTTCTCTTCATGTGACGCTTTTTCCTCCGAGGAGTTTGACAATTTAGATCTGCATCTCACTTCCCAATCAATCTCCAATCATGAAAGGTTGACTGTGATAGGAATATGGTGACTGCAAGTTTGTGTGTCCTTTTTGCTTTGTCATCATCTGGAAATCATGCAAGGCAAACAAACATGATGTACTACTGCAGCAAAGAATTTAGATACAGAATAGTTATCTATCACCTCTTTGTGTGCTGTATCTATTTCTTCTGCTTGGTTTTCTTGAGTATTAGAGATCTAATTCCAGGCAAAATAGGATACTGTTGTTGACTTTATCTTGATGGTGATAATTTCCTTGGTAGAAGAATAGGATGCCAATCCCTTTCCATCAGTACAACCTAATGTGACTTTAACTTGAAAGTCTTTGATCTTTACAGCAATAGTGACTTCATGATCAGTAACTAATGTGATTATAAATGATTGGCGAAAAAGAAATCGAAGTTAGTATTATATTTCGACAAGAATGTTACTCATGAAACTTAATGATATTTCAATCAAAAGTATTTTTCGGATAAAATTTATTTTGCAGAACAAGCATATGAAAAGATCAGATATCTCAAGACATTAATTATTATGGGGTGGGTTAGGTGGTAGAAAATCTCCAATATATTATTGTCCACATCCCTTTGTTGGTGAAAGCTACTCTTTCCAAGATGGTGACAAATAACTAACTATAATATGGGAAACCTGCCTCACAATCCCCAGAACAATTATCTCCATATGAAGGTGACAACAATGGTGACAACTTGAAGGTGCATTCTCCTCAAGGGGCCCAATATCATGATCATTGAATAGAAATAGGAAAATTGAGAAGATTGACCTCAGGATCAAGTTGAAATAGGAAGAACAAGAACTAGTATTCCATAACTCTTTGATGGATCAATTTGAGGCTGTGCACTGGCCTAAGCAACTTTTGCAAACCACATTTTATATATATATATATATATATATATATATATAGGTCAGTATATGAATTTTGCATGTTCTTATCAGTTCTCCTTAGGATTATTCATGTGACCAAGATCACATGGTCAACTGCTTTTGCCCTAAATATGTCCTCATTGAATAAATTGATGCTTTTGCTTAGTCTTGTCAAAAGTGTTTTCTTGCAAAGTTGTTGATGAGGAGAGTGAAGCACTAATCATCGGAAGCTCAGATGTGAAGCTAACGGAGAGTGCAGAGAGGAAGGAAGGAGACACTATTGACAAGGTTAGTGAATTGCTTGAAGACATCAATACAGAACAGAATTCAGAGATGGGAATATATATGTTGGCGAACAGGTTTCAAGCACATAATGAGAAGAAATGAACCTGACACAAGTGAAGCTGAGTTCCAAGAATGACATGATCAGATGAACAGAAGTTGCAAGTTTTTACATCAGTGTCACACAACAACTAGTGATGCTCAGGCTAACATGGCAGAGGTGAGCAAAGCTACTAAAGTGTGTAGCTCTGCAAGTGGAGGGCTGGGTTGGATTCAATTCAAGGCCAAAAATGCTGCAGCCAAACCAGGAAAGACATGGGAAACAAGAAGATAAGTAATTGATTGTTTATTCTTAAGACTGATGACATCCTTAGCCTGCAAATCCTGGATGTCTGGAATTTCATCTTTCACTGAAAGCTGGGCAGCAGTAGATTTTCTGTTTATTTAATGATCCAAGCAGAGAGCAACTGGGGATGTGGAACTACAGATTTTGTGATCTGGCCACAGTTCCTTAGATTAACTTCTACAGTTTCATCAACTTTGGTGTGAAACAAGTTGATTCTATGTTTTATTGACTATCAACTTCATAAACTTTCCAAAAGGCAAAAGGCATGCTTCAAGCTTTCAAGAAAGCTTTTGCAATACAGATCAGTGTCAAAAGCCTGGAAGCAGTAATAGTTACTTCTGACCAAACACTAAGGATACCACTGTCACTCTGTAACTGTAGCACAAAGTTCACTGATATTATGTTTTTACTTCATTTCACACACAAATCAACAATTGATGATGAACGCAATGCTATAGCTGGAACAGCAAATGACATGGTCAACAAGGAGCTGACCGACCAACAATAATGATAAATGCGGGCTTTATTGGATTATGCTGGAGATGATACGGTCAATTGGGTATTGACCAGCACTTCCACCGTTGACAAATGCAAATCCCATAACTGGACGTGCATTACTTGGGGGGGTCAGCAAGGTGCTGACCAAACAAGAACATGAAAGCTTTTAATGGTTTATGCTAGAGATGATCTGATCAACTAGGTAATACAGGTTGCAGTCCCATTTCTATTTCTCGCAGAAGCTGAGAAATCCCATGTACTCATGGTTCTTAATCATGGTAATCGACTTCTCAGTGCCAACAACACCTGCCACAGAAATAAATTAAGAGTGGTCAGAGGATATAAGGTATATATATGGAGAGAGAGGGAGATTAAGATATAGATTTCTGCTTCTTGCACATACCCATGGTTAGAGCGCTGGCAAAGATGACCGAGGAGAGAATGAAGACAATGATTGATGCTCTTTTCAAAAACTTTACCAGCTTCCTGACGAAGAACTGTCCCCAGAAGCCGGCCATCACAGACACAGAAATGAGATAGAGAGCTGCCACAGGAAACACTGCTGTCAGCTTCTGCTCAGCCTAGTGACTTTGCTGAGAGAGAGAATGCGATAGGTTGACGTACCATAGGGGATGGGAAATCTCTTCAGGAAGTAGAATTCCACCACTGATAAGGATGAGGAGAACATCATCACGAAGGTTGCTGTGGCACTGGCTACCTGCAAAGGAATAAGAAACGGAGCACAGCATTAAGATCAAACTTGGGTAATAATAACTCTGTGAGTTCGTCAGACAGCTAATGGCCACATTGTTCTTTTCTTGTAATCCTTGCATTTAAGTTTCGGTTGTAATAAGTTTTATGCGCTGCCAATGACTATCTTCAACTTTAGGTTTAGGAAAACTCGACTAAATTACAAGGCCAATTGTGATGGATCAGTGAGGCATTTTCACGAGAATGTTGCAGACGATTTGGTCCCCAAGCTCAAAAGTGATACTGATCCATCCAAGTTGGCCACAGGGCATTGCATCATGCAGGACGTAATCGATAGACCAACATGTGCTGCAACTGATCGCTCTACGTTCTCAACCTCCAATCGATTCCTTTGCCACCGAAGTGTTTGACGGTGCAGGTGATGTGTCGAGCGAAGCAAATGCAAATGCAAGTGTTGTTGAGTGGAGCAAAACATCGAGCACCTTGGGTTCGCGCACACGCACCTGCGGGATGACTCCGATTTCGAGGAGGAGGGGGCCCAGGATGAAGCCGCCGCCGGAGCCGAGCAGCCCGCCGACGGTGCCGCCGAGAAGACCGCAGAAGGCGCAGAACACCAGCTGCATGCCTGTCCACTCGATGGAGGCCTCGCAGACGGACTCCCAGTTGCCCTGCATTCGCCGCTGCCGGCTCTCCCTCCACAGCTTCGTCGCCTCCCACGAGAACACGCTTAGCGCCACCGGAAACTGAGGGTGATCAACAAAAGAACCTAAGCACGGTTGGAGAAACACATCACATGAATCAGAAACGGGGATCCAATGAGATGAGGTCAGCCACCTGCAAGATGTTTACAACCCAGTAGAAAAGGCTGCAGGTCTCTGAATTGTTCTGCAACAGGACACTAATTATGAGAGCATGGTCCAAAACAAGGCGAAGGAATCTGTCACGATCAAAGGTGAGCAAGCGAACAAAGACAACACCTTTAGGATCTGAAGCAGTAAAAATGAGAACCAGACGACCAGCAGGACCGAGATCCCCTTCCACCTTATGTTGAACCGCAACGCCTCCTTTAGTCCATCGACAGCGTCGGAGTAGAGTAATATTAGATGGTAAACAACATAGTACAAAGGCAGATTTATTTTACTCGTCAGAGCATATGAATTGGCACTTACAAGCATGGATTTCTCCGGCCGATGAAGGAGAGGCTCGCTTGTTGTGTCGATGCCCTCTGTATCGATAAAAAGATGACATCTTTTAGATGACGCTAATGACTCGATGATTCCTGCATGTGTCTACTTGATACATACCCACTTCCTGATTGGATTTAGCCTCCTCTTGCTTCCGCATCTCCATCTGCGCTCGCCGTATTCACAGATTTGCAAGTCAGACAATGACCACACCACAAAACTATCATCAAGAACGGAAACCGAAAGAAGGGATTCAACCTTGAAGAGAGTTTCCTTCTTCCACATCTGAACTCCCTTGAACATTGACCTTGAGGAAGTACCTGAACCACACTTGGAGTTTTATCACCATGTCCATGAAAGATGACGAGCCCTAGGCGAGGACTAAGGACCAACCTATGAAGAGAATTATGATAAGGATGGTGATGAGCCAGAAGGGGAAGACCACGCTGAGCTCCACACCGATGGTGATCCCCAGCATCAGCATGGGCTGGAACAGCAGAGCCAGGTTGTAGTCTATGATGGGCACTTCCTTGGAAGGGTGCGCCACTCTGAGGTTGTACCACACTGATGAAGCCGATGCCCCCATGATCATACCTGACCAAGAACACACAGTTGTCGATCTCATGATGATGACTAGAAAGTGGTCTAGCAGCAGTAACCGTGGTGTCCATACATTTTGAGAGGGCAGCAGCGGACTTGGCATCGAAGCCGACGACAAGGGTTAGCATGGGGACGAAGATGCCGCCACCGCCGACACCGCCGACGGTGCCGAAGGCGGAGCCCAGGAAGCCAATGACGGTGGCCAAGCCGCTCCTCCAGTTCACCTCGAGCTCCTGACGTGTATAGGCAAGGTTTCGTTAGATCCAAACGCCTACAACGAAGAAGACGGAGAAAGATAAAGATGAACACGGGGGACGGTAACAACAACTCACAGGCCAGACTCGAACGGATCGAGAGGACAGGATGACGTGCTGGTCTCGGAATCCATAGGGAGAGGAGGGGCCGTGGGAGATGAAGAAGGTGGAGGCTACAGCGAGGGATGACGCTGCGAGGAGGTATACGACAAAGCTTTTGCTGCTGCCGCTGTTGATGACACCGTACCAAGAAGGGCCGTTCATGCTGCGCCTCTCTCTCTTTTCTCCTGCTGCTTAGCTCCTCTTGGGCAACACCAATAACTGGAAGGGCTCCAAGCCTTTGAGGCGACCTTTCAGAAGGGTTTCTACAAGGAGAAGAATTTGCCGGCGGCTCTTATTTATGGAGAAGATCCTGTTGTTTCCTATCTATCTACGGTGGCTATACATACATACATACATACATGCATACATACATACATCAATACATACATACATATATATATGAATAGTCATTAATTTTATTTTAAATATTACTCTTGTTTCACATAAATAAAGTACATACTTATCTACTCGTGCGAGATCCTCTACAATAGTGAATTAAGTTGGAATCGTCCAATTCCTAGAACTCGATGAACACGGCTTTACATCCAATCATTGTGTTATGATATCAATCGTCAGATAGTAATTGGATCCGGAAAAGAACTAAGGAGGATTATATTTGAGCCAAAGAAAAATTACCCACACTCAAATTGTAATCTTTGTATAAAAAATAATAAAATCATTGTATTTATTTAGAGCAAGAAATTCCATGAACTTTCTATGATGTTGTTTTTTAATTGATCTTTGTTTTTACTCTCATTTATTTTATAAAGAGGTATAGAAAATACCTCTTTATAAAAGAAAAAAAAACATAAAAAATAATATTTTATTATTCTATAGATATGCCTTGTTGAAGAAGATATAATGAAATACTTTAATTATTCTCCGATATAGTCAGAGGAAATTTATGCTTTAATGGATGGTTAACCTAATAAAGTTTTTAGTTCATCTCACATAATAAAAAACTTGATTTTCGTCGAGATATAGAAAAATGATTGTTGGACTATGTAAATCTTTTTTTTTTTTTTTATAATTATTGATCTATGGAATTTCTTTCTTTTAAAATCATCCCCGAACACCATCATATCATCCAATAATTGTCAACACTAATACTGACGAAAATATTAATCTACAATAATCTATAAAATATTTATAAGAGTACATTATAATTAAAACAAATCATAATTCTAATGTAACATCGATATTATCTCAGGAAATCAAAGCCCAACTATCCCTATTTTCTTTCTCCAAAGAAAAGTAAATAAAGGGTAATTGTTAACAAAAATATCATATTTTTAGATTTTTTTTCCGGATAGTACCCCTTTTCAAAATTCTCAAATCATCGCTCCTTATTTTTAATATTTCAAAAATGCCCCTTAAAATTATCAATTTTTTCGCCCGAATTCAATTTTTTTTAGCTGTTTACCGTGTTTTGTGTTGATTTTTATCTACAAATTACTGTATAAAAAATATTTTAACAAATTTATATAATATTTTTTAAAAGAATATTGTAAAGTGTTTTTGATGTCAGTATTTTTGAAACAAAAATATTATATAGTATTTTTAAAAAACTATACATCATTTTTAAAAATACTATATATATATTTGTGAATAAAAAAATAATAAAAACTTTATAAAGATGAGGAAAAACTTTTTGAAATTGCTAAAAAAAATTACTATGAATAATTTTTTGAGGATCTTTTTGAGATATTTAAAATGATTTGAGAAAACCCAAAAAGAAAAATATTATCCTGGGCAATAGCCATCAAATAAAATAAAAGCCCTTGTGTTTGAATCATAATAAAAAGAATCTTGTCTCTCCAGGTAAGAGTTTTGTTGCTCGGAGATCTCGCTTTCTAGCTTTATGTTCATCATCAGAGGTTCTTTTTGACCCGGAATTCTTGCCAAACATTCCAACTCTTATTCCTGTTGCCACTTCATGTTTTCGTCACTGGAACGAGCAAGTAATAATGCCAAGGAACATATCCCGTTGGAATTAAATAGCAAGTCTTGTGTCTATCATTATTGATATCCTCAACTCCTTTTCCTCATACGAGTTAGGTGACACTTTAATGATTCAGATTCATCTAACTACCCCGCGAGTAGATCTATGTCGTTTGCCCTTCATTGTGCTGTTCTTCTGTCTCGGTTGAGTGAGACACTCACTGCTTAATGAGGAGGTTGAAGAAGGGAAATTTACAGCACAATATCTCTTCACTTGTTTGGCAATCATGTTTAGTGCTTTCATCCGATACATTGAAAGAGATAGCTAGAACAAATGCATCTGCAGCATATCTCATCGGTGGAGCATCATCACCTCTCTACCTTCTGTTCCAGCTCTCAGTTTCATGATCCCCACCGAAGTAGCCGGGAAGAACAGTTGCATTTTTTAGCTAGAATTCCCGTGGCATGTACTCTTCCCTCTCATCATTAGAATGTGATCATGGCATATCCCAGGGAAGTCAATTTGATGCCACACTCGTCCTTGCTTCGTGTGGCACAACATGGGCCCTCCCTCCTTGTTCATCAGTACGCTCATCAGTCATTCTCTCTCGACCAGTGAAAGATGAACTCAACCTATCATTTTGCTCTCCTACGACTGTTTTCATTTCATGATACTGAGGTCGGCGAATATCTTGTAAGAGATCCACATCCATCCACCGACGAATATTCCACATTATCCCTTCACTTGCTATAAGACAAAACGGCTACGCCGGGAGGACTTGTCATCCATCAGTGAGCATTACCACTCCAACTTCTCTTCTTCCTCCTCCATGTAGGAAGATGGCCAGTCCAAGTGTTTGCCTCTCCCACCTCACAAAACCCCCGCCTTGCCTCCACAAATTATCCCTTCAGGTCGAATCACATTTTAATCATTCTGGCATGCATGTCACGTCTGCTTTATCAGTCTTTCCGGTCTCCTTTTCCAGTGAAGCTGTGGTAGGTATTTGTCCCTCCAGCTTTGTCAGCTATCTTAGATTCCTCCAGCCCACCTATGTGACGATTTACGCTACTACTGTCCTTTTGAATTGTTGTACAATTACATTCATCAATCATTCAAGTGAGTGCCTCCATACTCGTGTCATTTCATTCATGGAAAGAGTACCCACAGAGGCATACAGAATCATTCTCCGACCACGGTCTCCAGGGACAACTGAAACCCACGAGTCAGCGGATGTTGCTTGGAAATTATGATTAAAACAGCATATATGAATATGATTTGGTGTTCATGACATCAAATCTTGCTTCATATTGTCATGCCTTCTGAGAGCCATACCAGCTAATCCGAAGAGCCAATCTGTGAGTCACATGATCAGAATATCTGTAGATCAAGTTAAAAAATGGTCTGATGGATCACATGATAATGATTTATTGGCGGGCAAGATGCTAACAAATAGATATATACGTATATACTCATACAGATGAGACTGATTCTTGATGAGGGTGACCACTGTGTTTGTAGACAGTATGGCAATTGGAAGCGGGCAGATTAGCAATAACTTCGATGCAGATCATCTTCTTTCTCTTTCGAACGCAGAGAAAATTAAGAAAATGTCACACTGCATGTGAGTGACTGGAAACTAAAGAAATGGACAGCATACAGTATGAGCAATCTGGAAATAAAAATCAGAGACTGGTGGAATGCAATTGTATTTTAGGCCTATTTAATGGCAGAGCTGACTCTGCTACAGCTGCTTGCGTGCGAATTACCTCTCTCATCGGCCACAGAAAAGATCTCTGCTGCTTTCTTTGAATTGGACATCGAGGACCAGGACAAAAAAAGCTACCTTAGTAGATGGTGAAACTACTGAGACCAGGCGTACGTATTTTCTGGATGCAAGCACACGATAAGTACCGCTTTCCATGGATGGGCAGTAAAGGCTGCTCCAAGTCAAGCAGAAGAAAAGGAATCATGGTGATCTTTTTCAGAACCATGACAATGTTAGCATCTCTATCTGCGTCTTTGGGGATCTGAGCTGATGGTAGAAGGGAAAAACAAATGGTTAGTGACCTAAGAAGCTGTCGCATGCAGGAACTATGACTGAGGCGAGAGAATAATAATTGCTTCCTCACAATCATTGCAGCAGATATAAATACTGGATATATTCATCGATCTATTGCAGACGCCATCAAATCGATCAGTAGGAGAGGAAGTTCTCCACCTTAAATCAGGTAGACATATATACATATATAGATAGATACTCTGTAATAGCCACGTAATATACGATACAAGAGGGAAAATAAAATGATGTAATCAGATGAGGACGGAGCAGCCAGCGACAGACAAAGTACTGTGAGGAGAAGAAACAACAAAGATTAAAGCAGAGGTGCAGATCGAGAAGCAGCTACATGTGGTCCACGAGAGTCACTATGGACGCGTCCAGGCTGGTCACATGGCCGACGAGGAGCTACCTGCTTGCTTGTCTCTGCCATGCCATGGTTTCCGAGTCAAATCAACTTCGCAGAACCTCTGTCGCCCTGCCGGAGCTGCTCAGCTTCTGCGTCAGGGCTTACGTTACGGAGCCATGTGACCTAGGCGACGCAGATTCTGCTGATGTTTCCTTTATTTGATCTGGAATATATTATCAATCTTAACGCAAACATCATGAAGATTTATCCCGATGGTATCATCCTTATAGGGAGTATAGAAGAAAGTATGTCGGCTCTCAAAAATGCCTACAGCTTCATATATGGAATACACCTCCTTCATCATCAACATCCTATTTCCACCTCTCTTTACAGCAACCCCACCTTACTCTTCTCTCTCTTCACGTGTTCTGCTGGCAGAAGTATATCTCATTCCCTGTTCTTCGATGACAGCCTTCAATCAACGACAAGTCAACAACACGCACGGTGGTTTGATCGCTCGTGCGACAGAACCACTCTTCAATCATCGACAAGTCAACAACACTTGTGTCAGTCGTCTCCACCGGGAACTTTGCTGCCGGCTTCCACATTGCAAACACATCGGCTGATCTCTCTCATCCAATTGCTGGACCAAGAATAGGTACGTTTTGGTCCGACACTAAGTGCAGTTCTTAAACATGTTTCTTTGTCATCTCTCTCTCTCTCTCTCTCTCTCTCTCTCTCTCTCTCTCTCAAGAAAAATAATTTCTCTGAACTCATCTTTTGCTTCCAATGATATGTATGTTCTTGTTTGGAGAAATTGATATGCAGATCAAACTGATATCAGGGTATGTTCTTGGCAAGCAACTATGTCGGAGAGAAATCCTTGTTTTCCGTGGATGATTAAATCTTCTTGTTTGTCCATAGAAGATTATTACGTCACTGTTCGTCAAGCTATTAGATCACTGTTCGTCATGCGGCTTGTTTCATCGACATCGAGTTCCTTTGAAATGTAACTGGACAACCACGCATTCCGAATAACCGAGAAGAGGATCCATCTATCCGTGGTTGTCTTCGATATTCTGGAACCTTTATGATCAGATTGCGCGATCCGATTTACCAATGGTGAAAAAGAACAAGCTACACTGTGGGCTTTTCCTGTAGGTTCACGGTGGACAGTAGGCCAATTAGGGTTTGCAGAAAGCAGACTGAAGCCAATGCATGTCTATCAAGGTGAGCCTATGGAATGGCAAGATACAGTTGATTGGTCCAAGGCCACTTCCATGGCCTCACTCGGGGACTCTCCGATGGCGGTGTTTGGACGGGCAGTTGTTAGGTAGTTATATGCATATCCTAAATACTAAATTTTATTCTAAAAAGTTACAAAATAATAACTCAATTTATCATTAGTTACCATAAATAGGATAATAGTTAAAGTAAGAGAGTTTAGTTCCTATAAATACGATAATAGTTCATAAAGTAAGAGAGTGTGTACACTTACAAATATCTTGTAACTCTTATTTAATATTACTTCGATTTTTTTAAATTTTTTTATTATATTATAATATTTCGTTTTTATCATTTATTTGCTTACACATTCCCAACATACTCTCCATGGCTATCATATTTGAACATTAATGATGACATGAACACTTCGCATACAAGAAAACAAGAGCGCACGTTAACTAATAAATTGAATGCCGATCGACAACCATGCCAGAGGAGGATTCAACCAGTTAAGTTACTGACTTCTGCACTTTGTCATTATGTTACTTATGCCAGTGGAATTCAAGCCATTAATGCAGGCACCCATGCCTCGTGTATCTACTCAACTATCAAACCATTCTCTCTCTCTCTCTCTCTCTCTCTCTCTCTCTCTCTCTCTCTCGTGGACCTGTAACATGGATTTTGGTCTGAATTTGAGGGATTTCCAGTCAAGTTCATGGAATCAAGAAATAGCAATATATCATGCATTTAAGCTAATATGATAAAGTCATTGCTCATTATAGTGGTAGAACGAGTAAGCAAACCAATGTCGTACGAAGGACCATTGGGAGATTTGTCATCTGATATGATGTGACTTTGAGAGATTATTTAAGTGTCTTAGGCATTGTAAATTCGATTCCACAGAGAGAGAGAGAGAGAGAGAGTTTAGAAACCCAAAGTTGGCTCCGACAAGCTTCCTCGCCCTATGTATGTGGCTTTCTCAGAAGCCCAATATACGTAAGGCCTTAGATAAGATAAATATGGTGCTCGTGAATGAAGTCAAAGACAACGTATGTAAAGTATAGTTAATTAAGACTTATCATGCCCATACACTAGTCGTGAAGAGTAAACAACAACAATCTCACGTACAAAAAGAGTCTGTCACCGTCAAATGGGCTGTGGAAGTACTCACCATGTCTTGGCAACACTCTGTACCCTCTCTGTGCGATCTGCTGCTTGTAACAAGCAAACAAAGTTTTCGATTGATTGAAATATTCTTTACCCGCCGACACGACAAGCACATCAGACCTACAACGCATGTGAATCGCCCAGAGGGCTGCGGCATGCTCAGTTGAGGTGTTTATGCTCCAACAATCTGCAAAGTCCCATTCCGACCGGTTTGTTCTCTTCTTTGATCATCCTGTCTTTGATGAGTAGGTATAGTGTAAAAGCTTGAATTCTTTGGCCTAGGAAGATTTACGGCTGAATCTGAGACTGTTGGTGACAACATCGCCATGTTGTTGTCGGGAAATGCTCCGTCTTCTCTCGGAGAAATATCGACACAAAGGAAGGTGGTGTGTTCGCGTGAGGGCGTCGGCTCATGTGCACGCGTAGGCTTAAGTGGAGGCCAGACATGTTGTTCGACAAGAGCAGTCCGCCTGACCCAATCTACTGCGTTGCTAACGCAAGTCTTTTGACATGCGTCGTCTCTTGATCCGAGGAACACAACACGAAAAGCAAAGCTTTTGACGTGACGTCGACAACCGAGACAGCAGATGTCGACGATAGTGACCGAGTGTCCATCTCCATCGCCGGGTAGAAGTAAACACGGCGAGAGATCAGCATGATGTCTTGATCATGTTCTCGTTCCAAGCTAGATGAGAACAGAATGCACCTCATCTCAAAAATCCGTCCTTGCCTCGTTCGGCCGCCATTCATGTTGTAGCATCACCCAGTCTGGATTAACTTACGGCACAAGTAAAATAGCATCAAAACCAGAGACCAACTCTGACTTGACTTTGATGGCACAAGGCATCGTAGTAAAGGAAATTAGCTTCCCGCAACGGTCCCAATCAACAAAGATAAGTTCACTAATAATCTTACAGAACATATTGCTTATAGAATCAGTAACATTTCATATAATATTGACTGTTCCATTAAGAAACAGGAATCAGCAAAGGAAACGCGTTTGGTGAGCCAAGATGAGGCCACTGACAGCTGGAGATTCAACCATTTTCTGGGTTCATGTAAATCAATCAAAGCAGGGGTCCAATGGGGCTCCTATGGATCAACTTGTTATTTATCTATGGTCGCAACAAGAACAGTGTCATGTTCCATACTGAATGCTTTCTTAGAAGAAACAAGAACAAAGTTATCGTACATACTGTTACTGAGAAATCGAATAACTTCATGGAATGAGGAAGTGAACAATCTCTCTCGATCATGAAGCCTTGGGCACTCAAAAAACCAGACAGATCGCGTGGTCCAAGGCAAAAAGACACGAGGAGAAAAGAAACATGCTGTTTGGCGTAAAAATGTAAAGAATGATCGACCGTGCATTCGCTGCAGCAATCCGGTGTTATCATCGCTCGGACTTGCGATCGGTGGACGACAAGCGGAGGACCCACTTGGTCAAGAATGGCTTTCTGGGGCGCTGATGGCCGGAGTCATGGTTACTGCCGCAATCGCCGGAGTCAACGAAGCTTTTAAGCCGCTGCATGGCGAGGGTTAGGGTGTCCTCGGACATGTTAGCGAAGCAGACGCGGAACCACCCCGGTTCGTCGCAGTGGCACGAAGAACCCGGCGAGATGTTTAGTCCCACCTGATACACTATCTTCTTCCACAGCTCCATCTCTCCTTTGAAGGTGTTGGACTTCAACAGGTGTCTCATGTCCACCCAGCAGAACAAGGCCGCACTTCCTTTCAAGCACCCGATCCCGATCCTGCGCAGTCCTTCGACAAGCATGTCGTGCCGCTCTTTGAGTCTCTTCTGATTCTCGAGAAGGTACTTATCGGTGAATTCTTTGTCGGATAGCAACGCCGCGAGGAGGTACTGGGTTTGAGAAGAGACCATCCCAAAGCTTGACATCTTAGTCGCAGCAGACACGACTGCTTCATTCTCCGAATAGATTGCACCGACACGAAAACCTGGGAGGCCGAGATCTTTAGAGAGGCTGCACACGATGTGAATCCGATGGGAGACGTTGTTTCTGTCCTTTGTGGCCTCTGCAATGCTGATGAACCCCGGCGAGTCGAAGTTGGTCCCTGAGTAGATCTCGTCACTGATGAGATGGATGTCCTTGGAGACGACAAAGTCGACAAGAATGTCGAGTTCGTGTCGGGTCAGCGTCGTCCCCAATGGGTTGGACGGGTTGGTCACCAGCACACCTTTCACTCTGAGGCTACGCTTCTGCGCATCTTGGTATGCAGCTTCCAGGGCCGGTTTGGTGATCCTGAAGCCGTTAGAGCTCGAACAATGGATGGGAACGATCTCCGCTCCGGTTCGCCATTTGAGGTCTCTGTCGAATCTGTCAGACACACATGGGAAAGGTGAGTGTGTCACCATGGCAATTCAAGTACATGGAACCGATCGCGTGCATGGGTAGAGTAATTGGTCGACAAGGCTCTGTTGTGGATGTGTACGTACCCTGGGTAGTATGGAGTAGGCAGAAGGAATGCTTCTCCAGGTTCGGCAAGACAAAACATGAGAGTCTCATTGGCAGAAGTAGCACCAGCCGTGAGGACGAGCCTGTTGGGATCGAAAGCTACTTTGTTTCCTCTTACTTCTCCCATGTATTTAGCCAATGCCTGCAGATGTATGCATTGCGGACTGCAATTAGGAACCCAGCAGATTCTGTTGATATATGCGAGAATGGATGTGATCCTTCTGATATATCCCCGGTAAATTAGTTTAAGTTTATGGACTTACACGCTTGAAGGCTGGCAAGCCATGGTAGTCCTGGAACAAAGCGAGCTCCCGGAATAGTAGTGCTCCATCTTTCTTGAATGCAGCTGGGTCGGGATGGTTCTCAAGCCACGATTCGATGAGATCAAAGCAGAGCTGCAAGCATGAACGAGAGGCCTTAATATTAGTTACTGTCACAAGTGACTTGAGTGAGGAGAACTTGTCTGAGTGAGAGAACCAACCTGGTTCTCTGCGAGACCCATCTGAATGATCCCTGTCGGGTTAGTGATTGGATCATAGGGGTTCTTCTCGTACTCCTGCCACCCCAGGAAATAGGAGGAGTCCTGCCCATGGATGTTGCATGCAGCTTTTCTGGAGAGCAGCATCTGATTCATTCTGGTAGGCTGAGAAGAGATTGAGAGACGCTGTATGTACAAAAGAACGAGAGAGAGAGAGAGAGAGAGAGAGAAAGAGAGATTTTGGTGATGCTTGGAAGGTGGAGGAGTAGGCATTTATAGAATCCTCGAAGTAACACAATCACGGATTGTTTTTACAGACAGATAGAATGGTGCTGGATTTAGTTCAGATGAAGCAATTTAGAATACACCTGCCGACACAAAATCTACTGGGCCCCTGATGTTGGACAAGAGACCTGCTTAACCCTCTAGTTTATATTGATGAAGGGAAAAGAATACAAAACATACCAGAGAATACAGAATTATGCAGCTTCCGAGTCGCAGAATGGACGGATGTCATGTTTAGTTGATCTGAAACACTAAGACCCACCCGAGCTAACACCCATCTCTGCTTGCTCCGACACACCGGCCTCCTCTGTTACATCATCCGAATCCCTGCATGGCACGGTCAACCAGAGGCTTCCTCGACGGAGGTGGGTGTACGCTTAGCCTGGATAACCAATATTTATGTATATATAAATATAAATCATCGTGATCAGTAGACTGGGCTAATCAAGCTTTGACTCTTCCGAGCATAACCCATCGACTGCTCTATCCATGCAACTTCCTCTCGCCTTGGTTTAATTAGCTTCATTTCTCCACTTGCTTCCGATGAGTCCAAACGAACAGCCTTTGATTGGTTCCAAGTCCCTTTCTCTGTTAACTCAGACCCCCCCCAATGTGACTCTTAACTCAGAGCCAGGAGGACTGCTGATTCTTCCTCCTGCATGCTGTTAATTATTACATTGTTTATGAGACAATTGACATTAATTATTACTCCCATTGCATCAGCCTAGCAAGTACGTAAAACTTGCACTGCCATGCAAGCACCAGCTCTGTTTGTATATTTCTATGGAGGGACTACAGAGAGGAGGTCGTCTACGAGCTTTACCCAACGACTTGTAAGCAACCACACAGTCTGCATCAGTGACCGGAGAGAATGAATCGAATTGCTCACTCACTTTATAAACGACAAAATTAGGGTCAGACGTGTGAGAACACCCGCATTATGAAGCCATAAACTGGTTTTAGACGCAACTATATGAAAACACCTCTAGCTTAAGCAGTAATGTGGATCATGGATTAATCTCATTTGATTCATATTTATATACATAAGAAAATTCGAATTATTGCTCGAGAGGTCGATGAGTGATCGGATGTTTGTTCCGCAACTAATTTGTATGAAGATCGAAATCGAAAATGATTTTCCAACATGATCCCTCTTGATGGTTAACAGTTTGGTGCACCCATGCGGTCCATAAACCACTTGGATCGAACCCGAGGCATCCATGGGTTGCTTTCTACTTAAAGGAAATAGAGCCCTTCTTTGTTGTCTATTGTTCTTATCGCTACATATATTCAACTTCAACGACAACATACATCAAACGTGACGGGTGTGGATACGGAACAATGATCCACGCGTTCAATGGGCCGTGAGATCGTGGAGTCCAACGATGGTTGGGACGTTGTTTTCTCCTGCCAAGATCATGAGTTAGGATTTGTCTTCCCCGGATGGACATCGTCGGCCTAGCAGGCACTTCCACCTGTTTGACATCAACAGCATTTGATGTTGTAGCCTCTTCGTTCGACATGAACAGCATTTGATGCTCTCCTTCTACGGGATGAGAAATGAGAATGACTTGAAGTTGGAGGAATGGTAAGTGTTCCATTGCGAGTCCCCCCACAGCAACTACACAGCACAACGAAGGATCGGATGAGATAGAATGGCAAGATGGGCTTCCAGTATCCATATGGGCTGCCCTCACTCACATACGTGACTCTGTCCCTTCTCGCTCTTCCTCTTTGCTTCCGAAGATTTCTCACCCCCTAATGTTCGGCTACTCTGCCATTTTCCTTCTCTGTTGTAAAGCTTCTTCAAACCCTCGATGAGCTCTGCAATGCATCGAATTGAGGCATCGGAAAGAAAGTTTGCTATCGAGAAGGGTATCGAACGGAAGGAAGGAAGCTTACTGGGATTGGGAATCGAACTCATAGCCAAAAATGTCTAAAAAGATCCAAATCGAATCCAACCGGTCAGAACACGGCAAGCCCAACACCATTGGCTTCTCTTTTGTGTAGCTGACCAGCGCACTCAACCCCACTGAGAAAAGGAACTCTACCTCAGCATCACCTGCTACACTCCTACTACCATTTGCAGGACAAGGAGGTCTGAAGCCAAGAGAGTGGAAGGATGACAAGTTGGAAGCCACACCCGAAAGGCAAATCAACCATCAAGCTTCCTTGTCCCCTCAACCCAAACCTTTTGGAATTGGCTCCTCAATTTAGCCACTCCATAATGCCCAGGTATGATACTAGCTAGCTGCGACCGATCTTAATCTACGAGTGGAGAATCCTCCACCAAAGTGGACTCCTAACTAGGCATTTGATCTGCACAAAAGCTGCAGCTAAAGAAGGTTTCTGTGAGCAGTGGCCTCACGAACTCCTTTCATTGCAAACTTAAGCTGCATAATTGATCCTTGGACTCCTGTATATCGAGGGGGGACAATAATAGTTTTATACCTGAGCAAGCAATAGCAACTTACAAGCAATTATAAGCCTCAGCCACATTCATCTTCATGTGAGCAGTACATTTGATCCAAACTCTGTGTGCGAGTCCAAAGAAGGATCCCGTGAGGTGTTCATTAGTTCCTTCCGACAAGAAGCAAGATCACAGTTCATGACACCCCTTCTCCCGAGATGATTTGAATCCATTATCTTCCACCCTCCAAACAGAAGAAAAAAGGCTCACTAGACCCTGCCTCTTCATCTTGCTAATCCCATTTCACAGTAGGTCAGGATTTATATCTGAACTTGTCCGAGACAAGCCACAGACACTCAATGTAAATTAAACATAAAAGATCTGCTTCATTAGGTTGCTCTAAACTGGGTTTCACAGAATCTACAGGGGACATACAGTTTGATATTGCCACTTGAGCTGCTTAGACTTGCCATCCTTTGTGACTGTATCCTTACTCCACAAACAAGAAAGAGAAGCATAAAAAACAAAAGCAGGTAGGGTTTCCAAGATATAATTATGTCATTAGGCCAAGACAGGATAGCTGCATAGGTTAGGCCTGGAAGACACAATCTCAGACTTTGGTTTAAACTAGTCAGAATGCCCCATAAATCAACTCAGAATCACGTTCTCTGCAGCTTCCTATCGTAAGATTAAAGATTAAACAGAGCAGAGCATCAGGTCTCCTTGTACGAATGTCCTCCCCATCCATCACATAAAGCTCTGTATTGAACAGAACAGAGCTACTCAATTAGTTTTTTGTCAAGTTTTGGTATACATTCTCGTTGTCAAGCTTCAAAGAACTTCTTTTCACAGAGAAAACAAAAGAAGAAAAGGCAGACAGATGGCTAAGTAAAACCAAAAGGCAAGAGAAAAGAAAAGAAAAATAACAAAAAGGAGCGAACTTTACTCTTGGAAGAATGAGAAGGGGAATCCAAGATGGGATTTTTGATGCCGGATTCATGGCGGGACAGATCCGAAGAAGCGAACCAGTCAGTAGTCGGGCATGAGGTGGGAGACCTTGCCCTCGTCGTTGGTCATCATGGCCGCCTGCTCCGTGACCCGAAGCCAGATGCAAACCGCGGTGAAACTGAGCACCAGGCTAAGAAGACCACTACCGAGCCCAATTCCGACAATGGCGAGCACCGACAGTCCCTTCCCTCTCATGGGCGGCAGGGGATACCCATAGAGGTCCCTGTTGCCGATAAAGGAGCTGGCGTTGAACCGCGGCAGCCCCGCCGCCAAGCCCGACCGGTTGGCGAGCAGCACAGGGATGGGGCCCTCGAGGCGGTTGTAGGAGACGTCGAAGGTGGAGAGGCGGACGAGGAGGCCGAGCTGGTCAGGGATGGGGCCGGAGAGAAGGTTGGCGTGGAGGTCGATGACGTTGAGATAGGCGCAAAGGGCGAGCTGCGGGGGTATGGGGCCGGTGAGGCGGTTGGAGGAGAGGTTGAGGACAGCGAGGTTGAGGAGGGCGGAGAGCTCCGACGGGACGGGGCCGGAGAGCTGGTTGGAAGAGAGGTCGAGGGACTGAAGGTTGGTGCAGTTGGAGACGTAAGGGGAGATGGCACCGCCGAGGGCGAGGCCGGCGAGCGAGAGCTTGTAGATGCGCCCGTTGTTGCAGGTGACGCCCTGGAGGTAGGAGGTGAATCCATTGCAGGGGGCAGCGAAGTTGGCGCGGGTCCAGTTCCGGAGGCTGCTGTTGGGGTCCGTCAGCGATCGCCGGAGGTTGGAGAGGCACGCCTGGTCGTCAGACTCCGCCAAGGTCGGCGGCGGCAGAAGGAGCTCGACAAGAAGGAGAAGCCCCACGCACAAGAGCGGCGGCCGCGGCGGCTCCATTAGAGTCGAGGAAGAACAGGTGATGGATCGGGAGGAGGACGAAAATGGACCCCTTTGGATGCTGCTACTTCTGCTGCAGCTACTCGTTCTCTCGTTCGAGGGAAGGTGGCATCTTTGCTTAAGGTATCATCGTCACCCAAAATGGGCCGCATCTACAATTGAATCGTGGCCCATATGCAACTCGCATATTATGTTGGATTCGATCAAATTTATTGTCACGGATCGAGGCCTCAGGTTGGGCACGAGCCAAAACTTCCTACAGCCATCAGCCATCCCCTTCGCCGGCACCACCACTTCCCATGGAAGACTCATGTTGCTGTTGCTCGCAACTGTTGATTCTCATCCCGCAAACATCTTTTTCGCCTCCCTCCCTCTCCTTTTTCCATTTCCTGATGGTATAAACAATTCTTGAACTTTGGACGCATGATGTGTTGAGTTATGGACTTTGTCCTGCTCGGAAAGGCATCCGTCCATCACTCGTCTTGTATCTCTCGAGAGGACATCTGACTTCGGGTGTGTGTCGCTTGTTGGAGGTATATGGAAGTGGGAAGCGTCCCAGTTGCAGGCAGGTCGACATCAAAAGACCCTATGCGGCACAGCACCGCCCCACTATAACGAGAAGGACCCCTCAAATGGCACATTGTTCTGCGGCTGCTCTCCGCTCGCGTCGCACTCACCCCTACTGCCACTTTTGGTGCTTGCATACGTAAAAGGACCGGGGCTCGGGCTGACTCGGGAGGCTGGCCATGAAAACCACCACCTCCACCGCAACAGTAGAAAAGGACTGGTGGCCGCCTTGTCGTGGGAGCTTCGAGACAAGAGGCTGCTTTAGCTGGATTAGACACTGGTAATGTGATTTTCGTGCTGTACAGTGACTACCTTCTTTTCACTCCCAACAAAGAGCTTCTCCTCTCTCCCATGGCAGCCAAGGGAAACAGTGTTTTATTAAAGGCTGTTGTTTTATTAGTTCCATGTCGAATAGCTTCTCTTCTATATCGAAAGCGAGAAAAGAATCCAGGACACCAGAAAATTTAGTCCCACATCGGTTGTTCTGCCAGCCTCCGGTGCAGTACACACTATAAAACAAGTTTGCATGAGACATCACAGATCATACCTTTCTCGGCCTTTTGGCTAAGATCAAGTGTAGTATCTGTTCTTATCAGTTTAATATCTGATACGTGGGTCATCGACCCACCATGATATTAAATTAATTTCTTTTGGGGGTGGGTCCACTACAGTGGCTTGCCACTGGGGCCCTCACGCGTCGCCCGTGTGTTGCACTATTGCACGGGCCTGGCGCACCCCGACCAAGTCTAACTGCATAAGCTTTCTGTGCGAATGGGCTTATGTGAAGCGTAACAGAGGCCCAAAGTTAGGCCCATGAACGTATGTTTCGACTGTCACTTGTTCTTAAGACCAAACTTCGGGCCGCCGAGAGATGACCTTCAAAGTGCCCCCACGAAAGCCCAACTCCACCGCTGAAAGCCCAACTGCCGTGTGTTCGATCGACGGACCATTCTGTGACTTCTAGTAATTTGGGCGGCTGAGCTTCTGTGCTACTTTGAGTTCTGTGGTGTGGTGTGGTGGTGGTCTACCGTCCTGTTCGATTCTCCGTTTCTCAAAGACGATCACAAATCATTCTTGGATTCAATCACAGTTGCTGCTTTGCGAAACCAAAATAAACAACCACGAGAATCTTGGCTACAGATCTTTCGAGGCGCAGCTACTTGTCCTTTTCGATCCAAGGATGCGTCCTTTTCTCACTTGTTTATACTCTCTTGTTCTTTTGCAGCCGAATCATGAAGGCGGATGCAACGAAAATAAAAGTAATCGTGCCACCAAAATCTTCTCACTATTTACTGAAAGCTGGTGGATTTCTATCATGGAAGACAAGAAGTGAAGATGATATGGATCAGCATGGGTCGATGAAGGTTGGATCCCCCACCTGTTCCTCAGATTGCTGGGAGCTCATCTCGACTGGCATTTGTTGGTACCCAATAAAACCCTTCCCTGGCCACCATGACTTATTGCTTGTTGGGGGAACAGCCACAGGTGGTCACACTGGCCCATGCCCTGAAAAGAGTCTGCACTGTCAATTCGCCATGGGGCCGAAGCAGTCCACTGAGCTCCCACCTTGTGACTGCCTACTGTGTCGTAAGGCACATCATTGCGTCCACTCTCCGGATTCAAACTCCATTCCTTCACCATCACCATGATCTTCTTTTTCTTTTTGTTGATCTCTACTCCGTCGTGATCGTTCAAAACTATCGTTCTGTTGATTTGGTGCTGCACCAAATAATCAATCATTCATGCCATGCGGTTCCCACCGTGAGCTCTGGGCGTGTCAGATGACTCAAGACTCGTGAGAAACCCACAGAGGCAGAGCCATCCAACACAAGCAATGGTCTGCAGCACTGGAAGTCCACCAGCTGCTGCGAGTTGCGAATGACCGATCGATCCTACCAGGGTACTCTGTGCATGTCAAGCCAGCCCACGCCTCTCCATCTCCGGTCTTGTCCTCCTTCCTTTAAGTGGCACGCCCTGGAAGAAACGTCTCCTCCTTGTCCACGGAGCCCTGAAGCAGTGTTTGAGTTGTATGTCATGGGAAAGTTACTGCCGGTGAATCTTTAGCAGTCTGCAGCGGTCCATGGCCATCAAAACCTCAAGCAATAGGGGCACCTGCGGTAAGACCTAAACCTTGGCTTCGGTCACTTCCATTATCACCTCCGGGGGAGTGGATGGGGGGAGAAATAAATACGAGTGTTGGCGTTCAACGAGATACAGTCAAAGCTTTAAAGCTCCATCAGCATCAAACGATATGGCAATGGATAAGATTCTTCGACACAACCAACACTTGATAATACCTGCCAGCTGAAGGCTGCAGCTTGGGAACAAGAACAGATATGAAAGATCGACTATGTGAAACAAAAATTTTGGTATGAATTCTCGCAGTCTTAACGATAACAGGAAGAAGATTTACAAGCTCTTGCAGACACACAATCTGGAATATAATCACATGGGAATGACCAAAATCCTCGATCGACAAGCTTATTGAGGACTACAACCTCTACCTCACCGAGCAGTGGATCGATCCAAATCCCACACCAGCTTCGCTCTTCACCACCGATCATCCACATTTAGATGCTCCTTCGTGTATGAAGAATGAGAACTGTAAGTGTACATACTATACACACAAGACAAGAGCTCATATCCCTCCAAACTTCCTGTACACCCACCCACCCTGTTGGCTGCCATGATCATCTTACCTCATTCTGATATTGCAATGTAGCTAATTCCAATCATGCATCATCCGACCAGTGGCCTCGCTCACTCCCGATTGGAACGACTAGTACGGTGATCGCCTTCTTCCGTCATTGAATCGTCCTCGTTAGCTTGCACTTCGAAATGAACAGAGTCGTCGTGTAATTGAGACTGCAGAGCTTCAATAGCTCGGCCGCCCGTTGCTTTAGCTCTGGATTGTAACCGCTCTGAATGACGAGCAGTAACTTTGCAGCCAACCCAGCCTCTACTGCAAGAGGAGCACATTCGTCGGGTGCGAGCTTACAGACTGCCCACAGTATAGATAATGCATATTGAGTACAGGCTTCGGACACCCTCATCAGAAGTCTCACTGCATTGGGAATGGTTTGGGCGCAATCCTTCAATGCCGAACAGCCTCCGGCTATGGTGGAGAGATCATCCAAGATGTGCAAAGCCAGTTCCAAGCACTCGGCAGTCAGATTCGGCAACAGCTCGACGAGCTGCGGGACTGCTCCAATGCTCACGATTAAGCTTCGGACTTGCTCATGAAAGCAGATAGCCTTGAGCAAGCTAAGCCCTGCCACAATGCCGTTTGGGTGTCTCTTATCCTTCACCAATCTCAGCAGCGCCACCAAAAGACTCAATCTTGTCACGACCTCGGAGCGGAAACTCTTCTCCTCCATCAGCATTTCGATGAATCTGGTGCAGTTGATCTTGGTATCGATCGTTCCTTCGTTCAGCATGTCAACCATGAGCGAGATCTTTGCGGGCTGCATCAAATTAGCCTTTGCGTCCGAATCCAAGCTAAGATTGACAAGAATGGCGATCACCTCGGAGCCAACGGCGTGGGAGGTGAATGGACCAAGCAGAGAAGAAAGAAGCGCGACGCCGCCGGAGTCGGCCACGGTCTTCTTAACGGCCGGGTGGGCGGCGAGTATCTTCTGGAGATCTTTGAGAGCCTGCACTCTGGCTTGCCCCTTGACCTTCCTCAGGGTTTTGACGAGCTCGGCGGTGCGGCCCTGGACGTCCTCGGATCTCTTCTTCAGGCGGAGGTATCGCTGCGAGAACCAAGCGTGGATCAGCTGGTGGAGGGTTTGGTTGGGGGTGACGGCGTCGTCCCAGAGCTCCTGCATGGTGGTGGGGCAGGTGAGGTGCCCCAGGGAGAACCACTTGAGGATGTGGACGCGCTCGTAGGTCTGGCCGGTGCAGAGCGTGACGGGATCCACCATTGGCTCGAGCGAAATGGGACAGATGAACACCGAGGGCACATCCTCCTCCGCCGCCGAGTCGAGCTCCTCGATCATCTTCTTGAGGTCGAGCTTCTCGGCAGAAGCCCCAAAACTCCCGTCTTTACCTGCCGGGAGGCCTCCGCCGCTCTCGCCGCCGCCCAAGATCCCATCTTTGACGGCGGTCTCCAGATCTATGACCTGCCCACCGCCCTCCAGCCTCCACGAAGCCTGCTGCTGGTATTGCGGCATCGTTCGGGGCCTCAAGAACTCAGCTTTAGATTCCAAGATTCGACTTTTAAGCCAAAACAAGAGAAGAAACGGGGGAGGAGAAGATTAGCAGCAGGAGGGAGAGGAGCAAATAGGACCGGTGTCGAGAGTGCCCTTTTGCTCTGCTGGAGGCGTCGCTGCGGACTGCGCTCCGGAGGAGGCTTGGGTGGCGCCGGTCAAAAGAAACAACTCGTCATCATAACCACCATTATGGACTTATGATCGATCTCCGCCCCTGTTCTGGAACCCCAAAGCCCCCTTCTCTCCCTCCGTCGCTAAAGCTCTCTCACACACGCAGAGACCCACACAGAGGGTAGAAAAAGGCGAAATCATACGCGAGCAAAGGCCCGGATCGGGAGGTAAAAAGGGGAGAGCAAAATAAGAGCGAGGGGACGGAGATCTAACCCAAATTTAACCTTCCCACAAAAGAAGAGGAACTCAAAAATCAGAGAAAGACAACAACTTGGCAACTTTTGAGTCCAAAAGATAACGTTAGAAGACTGATGAGGGAGATAAGGAGGAGTCTCAGAGGGGGGAGTGTAAGATCTATCTCAGCCTGGCAAGCCACGAGGACACGCAGAGACAGTCACTGGGAGAGAGAGATGCGATTAAAGGCGAATAAAAAAAAGATTTTGAAAAGAGGAAGAATAAAAAAATAATTAAAGGGGCCTCGAGAGAAATAAAAGTTGGGCACGGGGAAGTCGGAAGGGGAGGGAGGGAGGGCCGAGTATGACCGGGTGAAGCCGGTGGTCGTGGCGTCTCGGCCTGCGCACCGCACGTGCATTCCGGCCTTCTTGTCGCCGTCGTCTCCCCCATCACTTTCTGTTCCAGTGAAACCACGGACGTTTCCCTAATGACATTTTTGCCCTCATGAGATATCTCTTTTTTCTTTTACCCAGAAACATCGTCATGTAAAACAAAGCCTCTCAGATTAGCCAAATATCAAGTGATATATTAATTATAAAAAATAGATTTCTTAAAACAATCTCCTTTTTTTTCTGGTATATTTTTTTTTCTAAGAGATAAGATTATCCACTCTTCACTCTATTTATTGTCATTTTTATTATTTATCCATTTATTATTTATCCATTGCCTCTATAATCACCCTCAATTATGTCTTCATCATCTTTTTTTGTCTGTTATTATTATACATCATCTCTACAATAGGTTATAGTGTTATTATAATTTTCCTTCTCGTCTCTACCTTGACATAATTATATAAATATGAATCATACGAGAGAGGAAGGAGAAAAAATCTTAATATGATAATCTCCTTCAAGATTTTACGAGATGATGACGATAATATCAAGATTAAAGATAATTTTACCTTTTAAAAAACTAAAAGATCCTATATGAAAATAAAAATAAAATAAGATACTGTGTCGGAAGAGGTAACAACTTAAGGCTGCGGAGAGGGGATTTCAAAAAAAATAAAAAATTATATAGGAAATAAACAGAATGGTAAAAAAAAGTGGCTTTTTGGGAAAAATAGAAGGAAAGAAAAAGAAGACGCCGAGTGCAAAACGCATGTTCGAGACCTTGACCTATTTTACGTCAATTGTGACAGTAATTCCTCTCTAGGGCGTAAAAGGTAACGAAAAAATGGTGTGACTTAACGTGGGATTGCAGTCCTCCGGATGAGTCTTGGGTGGACTTCTTTTTCGCCTACCAGGAAGAGGGACTCTCCCACGTAGCGTTCGACAGTAGATGAGCAGTGTACCCATAGAAAGAATCGAAAGAAGGTAAAACCTACAAAACTCAAAAGCATCAACTTCTCCAACTTGTAATCAAGACTGCAATTACACGCTATTCATCGGCTTAAAGTGCCTGTCGTGGCATGAAAAGAAGAGGAAGCGAGAGTATCTATCTACCTACTGTGACATGGAGGCTGGCGACCTAACATGGGTCCCGTGGCTCGAGCCACTGATGCATCGACACATGCCGCCCCAAGAACTGTGCACAACCTTGCGTATGTCATGGTGGACCGGAATTCACAAGAGCTGGAATTCCTCTTCTTCGTTAACTCCCTCCGAGATCACAAGCGTAAAGCATCGGATGGAGAACACTTGCAATACGACATCGGTTTCGGTCTGATGTAAGTTACTCACGAGGTAACATGCTGTGTGTCCTCGAATATTTTCATGTTCGGAAACATCACATCTTATCATCCATCGTTTCTTATTGTTTCCAGATCAGTATTCTCTTCCATATGCTCCCACACAGCATGACCCGTTGATGGCTTTGCCATTCGACATGAGGTTTAAGCATGCAGTTTGTGGATGCAAGATGATGCCCACTAACTTAGGAGCAGGCCACATCTCAGTTTGACCAACATCGTCTAAGACTGATGGTGCCTTGGGACTGCCCCACATTAATGCAACTCATCTCCCCCGATGACCGAGGCAGCATAATCAATTTGTTCTTGCAGATTCAGGATCCCATTTCAATTTCATCTGCTGTAAATGGTGACTGGAACTGTCTACACTCACAATGGAAGTAAGAAATCCTCATACTATAAGTAAATAATTGTTATAATAATTAGTCAAAAAATAATTGAGGATGGAAAACAGTGATGGAAGAAGAAAAAGCACCTACCACTTGGGTGACTGAATGGTAGAGTGGTGTAAGCACTGATTTCCACTCATAAAGAGGGGACCAAATGCAGTGGCCACCTCTTGCCGGGCTCTTGAGACAACAGGCACATGAAGGACTCCACACTCACGAGAGCTCTCTCTTGCTCTCCAATCTATTCTTCCACCATCCAAAGGTAATCCTTCCCTTCTTTATTTGCACGCATCTTTGATCTCTCGATTCATGTAATGTAAATCCGTAATCTCTTCGATCGAGCGTGGGTTGTGACGTCGTCGTGACTAGAAGACAAGCGGTTTACAACACACGCAGACTGTGGGAACGGCAGAAGGAAGCAATAATGTAAGGGTCGCAGTGTCGCACGAGTTTTGCAGTACTTTTGCGGTGGCTGACCGGTCAAAGGCGGAGGAGCAGAGGCAGAGCATTATTTGCTGGTGTTGCCAACAAACTCCCTTGACCATGACCTCAGGCTTTGTAGCATGCAGCGGTAGGGCCCGATGAGAAAAAGAAAGCGAGGAGGAGATCCCACGAGGGGCCCTGTGTCTCCCACGGGATGATGGCCCCACAGCTAGAGAGAGAGAGAGAGAGCAGGGATTAGTAGTGCTACGTGCATGATCTTAATTTGATCCGAACCGTGGTGCATGAGATGCCACCGTTGCCCGAGCTCGATGCAAATGGGACCCACGATGAACAAGTGCAGGAGGGACCCACAGGCCCTGGTCGCATCTCCAAAAGCGGCATACGTATGACGTAAAGCTGGAAGGATGTGTCGAAACAGTGGCCGTAATTTTGGTATCTAGGAATCGTAGAAGAGAAGGTTCCCTGCTACTCTTCGTGACATCATTGCTTGATTAGAGAGACTTCTTAGTTGGTGCTCCCCTACGCGAACATTTCGGATGGTGAAGTTGATCTTTACGGAATCTAGTTTTTCGTTTACACTATTGGTCTCGCGTGTTAGGGGTTGGAAGTCGATCTAAGTCTTGTCACAAGTTTGAAATTGGGAGATGAGATAGTTCCCACAAAGACAACGTCAACCAGTAATTGTTTCAGTTGAGTTTGGAGTTAATTCATGGAGTAATCGAGTAGAAATATTATTGATCTTTATTTAATTATGAAAGTATCTATTGAATCGTCAAACATTATGATTATCATGTCAAGATGATACTTAGTTGGGATCGATGCATGTGTGATGTCAATTCAATGTGTGATGAGATGATGTGATGTTGGAACATTCATATGTTAGACCCAATATCGAGGCTATAAAATAATATTTGATATCATTATATTATATACATTGAGTTACTTTATTTTATTATTGATTATTTTTCAAAAAGTTGATGGGCCAATATTGAAGATTCCAAACTTCATCCATTTGCAATAAAAGTTCTCGATATTATAGTCGTACTACAATATCGAGAACTTTTATACTCGACGTTATATATGTACAGTAAACGCAAAGCATCACCATGCAACTTGGAAATTATTCTGCCGCCGAGAAGCCCATTTAGGGATTCTACACTAATGTTTTAGGGATGCCGCAGAAATCTTTTCTTGTGTGTCATACTGATGTCTACGATTGCCATGCACGACGATCCTACACAGAAATTATGTTCACGTAAGATTGTTTAGGTACAAGCTTGGCGTAAAGGGTACGTGACGTAGGGAAGCATGCAAACGCTACGTCCACTCGCATGTTTCGTTCGTCAAGCTGCTGCCGTTCAACCAAAGCAAGGCGTGGTCGATGGCGGTCAAGCCCATGTTTGGTGGCCACCGAAGTGGCTGTCACTGCAGGCTCCACCATCATCGACCTTGCGTGAGTCTACAGTCCAGAAAAAGGGTGGCCATCCACCAGTGGAGGTGGCAAAAGTCATGGAGTGCTCTTTGCACCAATTCTTTTAGCCAGTCATATTCATCCCAATCCCAATCCCTTTTGGTCGTTATTAGTCGATTGGGTCTGTGCAGTTCAAAAATAGGCAAGACGAATCCCACCAGGTACTTCACTCATGTAGGGTTGATAGTATACAAGACAAGTACAGCGAAGTCGAATCTGGGAGAAGTTTGAATATACACGAACATATTCGCGATTAACATATCTATTATTTCTGATTCCGAATCATCTGCCCTAAGTGTATCTTGATGCACAGATCTACACGTCCATGGGCTGGGCTGCAGGCTGCTTGGGTCGTCATCGTAGTTCTCGGGTCGTGCCAAGTTGGGAGCTAAAACATTATCCATCCTTTCTTTGTTGATTCCTAACGCCGCCGTTCCTTTGTTTCAGCTTCTCGATTATGATTATTAAGTCTAATCATGTGTTATTGTGTTGATTTTTGAGTTGTTGATGAAATTAATAGAGAGGAGATGTGAACCACAAAAGCTACTACACTTCCTGCACATGATTAGAACTGAGGCCACAGTCTCCATCCCTTTCTTGCATGTTTTCACATTAGGGAGCGTCTTCTTCCTGCACGCGATTAGAACTGAGGCCACCGTTTCCGTCCCTTCCTACATGTTTTCACATTAGGGAGTCTTCAAATGCTGGGGATCCAGCCAACCAGGTCAAAGGCATGTGGTCAACGCCCATTGTCCGCTCAAACGACGTCTTAATTCGGACAGGACTTTGAATTGAACTATTCTTGGCTTTGTTTCCACATTACGAGCAGATGGAGAACCTAATGACGAAGACCAAGAAAACAGTAACTTCAATAAAATATCAATGGTCAACCGTGTGAAAGACCGGTAATCTCTCCGCCTAAATTATGTCCTCCATGACAAATTCATCGATACTTTCTTATCTGATCATTGGCTCTAACGTCGCTGTTCCATCTCCCATCCAAATCTGCAGCTACGAAGACCACAGCTTTTACACTTCACGTTATTCCATTGGCTTGGATGCATTCTTCAACTTTGGAGATAATTATCATTAGAGTCGAAAATGATCGGTCAACCCTTGCAAAGATTCCCACTGGATACAAAGTCGCCGAGGAGTACCGTAAGTGATCTGGTAGATTTGGTTGAAGTCAAACGTTTCCTACAAGTCGAATATTGCCTCCCTAGAATTAGTCTATCTACTGCAGTGAGCCTTCCTCGATCCCCCCAACCCCAAGAAGCTACTACTCTATATAAATAACTCCAACTCCATTCTCTTCTACGGCACAGAATCCAATCTTCTGTTTGTTCTTTTCTCATCCTCTCAGTATAATTTAGAGATACCAAGTGGTCGCACCATGAGCAAGGGAAACGGCAGCGAGAGCAAGCTGAGCCAGTACATCAAGGCCCCATACCGAGCGCTGCGGCATGCCCGGGACTTGTACGAGAGTAGCATGGCCGGGATCGCAGGCAAGTCGCAGCGTGGCCCCATCATCGCGCTGCCTCGCTCCCGTGGATTCGGGCAGTTCTCACGGACGAGCAGCAGCGAGGAAGAGATCAACGAGCTCATCCGCGCCGCTTGCAAGAGCAAGATGCGGGCCATCCCGGTGAAGGAGGACGGGACGCTGGTGCCGAGGAGCCACAGCGTGGCGACGATGAGGATAGACGAGGACAAGCCGTGTGACTTCGAGGACGACCTCAAGGGGGTCCTGGGCCCAAGGAGCCGTAGCTACGATGTTGCCACCAAGAGGAAGGTGGGCTTCTCATAACCTTCAGGTTAGCTTGTGCAGTGATCAACAAGAACTGTAAACATCCGAGCTTATATAATTTACTGCTTCCGAGGGAGGAAATAAGCAATTCTTTTGAGTCGTCGACATTCTTTGGAGATTAAAACTTATTATGAGAGAAATCTAATAGTGAATGTAGAAGAAGATATTCTTCGCATCTTCTGTGAAGCTTCGTTGTATTCATGTCTCGTGATAATATATGTATACATGTCTTGTGACAATCTCATGAACGCTCATTTATCGACAAGGAATGCTTGTTTAATAGACCACAGTGTTCATTTCTTTTTGCCATGAATGATGACATGAGAATTTGGCGTGCTTGTTTTCATCTACGAAAATGAAAGCAAGAAGTGGAGGTGCGTCCGACGAGCCATAGGTCGATCCGATCATTGGTCTTGAAAGACGATGGAATTAGAGGAAGCCTCCTTTCTCGTGAGGAACAACGCGCTCGATTGAACTCACAACTCTCTAGCAGGGAATGCAGTAACATTCCCTTTTTTTCCCTTTAAAAATGGTAAATTTCATGACTTCTCATATATTGTCTATTATGAGGGATTTGGTGGACTACAAATATATGAGAATATGGACGACTGATACACGCAACTAAGTAGGAGCGCAATTACTCAAATGCCTATTAAGCTAATACAAAAGAAGGAAACAATATATGAGAAGTCCGTGAGTGATGAGGTATACAGTTTTTGCCTCTTGGATATGCCAGAAATCGAATGACAATGGGTCTGATCTCTTCGATGCATCAAAAGTTGAATAATAAGATTAACATATATTAAATTTGATATTAATCCAATTCAAAATTTTAGATTTTTGGATTGTAGATCAAGTCTAGTATATATATTAATTATTAGTGATATGAGATTAGGCATCGACCTTCATTAACTATCATCTCACATGAATCACAAAAATAAAATCATATTCGACTCTCGGTCAAGCCTTGATCTCATTATTGGTCCAGAATGAAATCTTGACTTCCAGTTTGATTTGCAATTGGGGCTAAGAAAAATGTAACTTATGCTTAAGATGTCAACAGCTGCCATTATCCCCTTAGATTTTTATAACTGAAAAATGTGGTGAAACAGTACGCGAGTCGGTCAGGACCGGCTTTGTTCCACCGACTGACACCAGCATGATGTCATTAAAAAAATCTTTATTTTGAAATTATTATAATAAAATTATATTTAAAAAATAATGAAATAAAAATAAAAATAAATTGAATCGGTCGATTTGGTCTAGTTTTAATTTAAGACCATGCTACGTATTATATTTCCTTTTAGTTATTTTGAGCCGTTAAATGTGTGCCAAACTTAGTGATTAATTGGATCAGCAAAAACGAGTAAAGGTCAAAGTCAAGTACCCATGGCCAATGGAATTCACGATTGGATTGGGACACGTAGAGCGGTAGAGGCAAGAAAGCATCACAGCAGACTCGAGAACGAGACAACTCAATTGTCCCATTAGAGGCGAGTCTAGTTGAAAGAAACAACGAACGATAGGAGCAGCAAATCCATGACCTGGTAGCATTCTTCTTGCTTCGAAATCAAATCATAAATTTAACATGAACAGCCAAATAGGACCGAACACTTGTGATCGAGAAGCATAGGAAGTCGCCAAGTTCGTACAAGTAAATGGTTGATTTGATTGATATGAGAGCACGGCATATAAATGCTGGACATGTAAATGGTTGCATCACTACAAGGGAACGTCTCTTACAAGCTCTCCATTGACTGGTTCTTCCAGCTTAGAATTGGTCCAATGTTTTCTGGCTTCCCCATACCTCAGGAAATCTAGTGAAGAACTCTATTTAAGCGACTTCAAGTCGGCACGACTCTCTTCGCATCCAATGTTGGTGTAGCACTATGACCAAGGGAAGCAGAAAAGGGAACAAGCTGCTGCGGTACATCAAGGCCCCTTATCGGGCACTGCTACGTGCCCGGGACTTGTACGTGAACAGCATGGCCGGATGCGCCGGCAGGGCCCAACGCGGGCCGACGATCATCGCGATGCCGCGCGCCCAGAGCCGCAGCTTCCACCGCCCGCAAATGAGCAGCGGCGAGGACGACATCAACGAGCTCATCCGCGCTGCGTCGAGGATCAGGCAGCGGTCCGTCGAGGGAGCGGCGGTGCCGAGGAGTCACAGCGTGGCGGCGATGACGATTGACGAGGACAAGCCATGCAACTTTGAGGGCCACGTCAAGGTGGCCTTGGGCCCGAGGAGCCGGAGCTGCGACGTCGTCTCCAAGAGGAGGGCGGGGTTTACAACAAGCGCCGTAAGCAGCATCCAAAGCTTCTAATACGAAGGGGGGAAGCAGCAATTCCATGTCGTCGTGGTTTCTTTTACTTGTGTTCGTGAACTCGATTCAATACTTTTTCTCCTCTTCTCCTCATGTCATGTTTCTGTTCACTCGTGAATGTTTGGGCTGCATGCTTACCCCATTCCATCTCCAAGAATGGAATGTTCATATGGCATCTCGGTATCATTTCCCTCAAAATTTGAGCCTACAGTCGAAGGATTTCATGAAATCTCCAAGGAATCCGTTCTAGTTTTGATTCTGATTGACACACGGACAAGTTTAAGAGGCCAATGCCTACTTTATCTCGGATCAGAGGAGCACTTTATATGTCAATCACATGAATAAACTTTGACCACGAAAGTTGCTTGCTAGTCCGGGAAAAGTCAAGTCAAACTCTGGAAATCAATCGAATTCTTTCACGCAGACAGTCTACGCTCAAGTTTATAATCCTGATTCACGGACAAAGGTGAACAAACCCCTCAAATTAGATTAAATCCAGGCCATTGCAGTTTGCAACTTCTTCTTTCTGTTCCTCCAATTCTTACAGTTGTTAATGATCACCCGCAATTTCTTCCCAATATATGTTCCCCTTTAGCTCAAGCAATATCTGAAGGTAACTTTAGCTTTAAATTTTGTGTGGTTTGGAAGTTCCAGAAAAAAAAGTTGCATCTTATGTCCCGAGTTAATTACAGAAATGAGGTTGTCTCGTCGACTATGCATTGATACTTTGGAATACGATCAAGAATTTGAAGCCGTCTGGCAACATTTACAAGTGAGAATGGAATGGATAAATGAAATCAAAAGTACCCATTGGGACTGCACAGGAGAAACCTTTATGACTGACTTTTTGAACAGTTCATATGAGGCAGTCACTGTTAACTCACATCTACACAGATAGCTATGTAGATAAAGAGAACATGTTGTCTTTCTGGATGTGACAACGTCGAAGAGTAAAGGTTGGCCATACATCGAATACGTACTCTGTTTTCGTGTCGATTATAATTGACCTACTGCACTGTTCGACCATTAGTGTCATGTATTTTTCTTCTCCAAGTGTCAATCTCCATGCCAGCCAAATGGTGATCATTGACAACCTTTTATATTTCGTTTAATTTGTAGAACGTGCTCATGCCACACTAAATCTTTAAATCTCAAGGTACTTGAAGAAACTGATCAATGCTGCTTATCTGACTCATTAAGGACTATATCAGCTCAGCAATGTTTCAATCAACAAATGCGAATTACTACTTCTGTTGTGGTGTTCAAAAGCTGAGGAAAAAGATGAGCTACAATCTCCTGGTGGTGGCAATTCCATGATTGTCCACAGAGGATGCTAATTCGCATGCAGTTCCTCTGAGAAATTAACTCAGAAGCCTTATATTTGTGCTTCTGCTCAACCAAAGAAAGAGATCAGAAGTGGGGATAGAAGGCCCATGTCGGAGGCGGACCCCAATTACCTCTTCCAGGCCTAAATTGTAGAGTAAGTTAATCTCTGTCATAACCAAGTCTCGGCAACGATCTCCAAAATGTTCCATGCATCTCTGCCATGTAGTCAGCAACACCATGTTTTCACACCGAAGCAACGTTAAGTCGTTGAATTCCGTCGACTACTCTCAGTGCAAGCATCTTCCTCGGCATCCATGCAACTGTTTCTCTTCCTTTATGTTCAGAGTAATAAGGTATATTTTGGGTCTGGTCACGTCACAACCAACGCAATGTCACACCATCGCCAGGTCAGCAAGAGGAGTACTCCTACGTGCTTAGCCAAGATTCGTACTAAGACATTTCTTGGTACATGCTATCCCGGAAAGCTCGGGACGGTGTTGTATGGCGCCGTTCCATGCGTTCCGGGACGGGCCGTACAAAGGTACCTACTCGCCTCTGGAGGATTGATCGTCGTGCCAAACCTGTGTATGGCCGACTCTCTACAGTAGTATAAAAACCCATGGCCGACATCTAGCTAGAGAAGGCAAAAAAAATGAAGAGAACCAAGCACTAACTCACTCGTTGAAGGACCAAAGTTGGTAACCACCCGACAAGCGCCTTATATGCAGGAGAGCAGCCCCCCCCCCCGAGGCGTGATCGTCCTGACCGAGAGATGCCAACCAGCATCCCGACGCCAACATCCTAACTCGTGGGTGTGATCAATCCCAGAAACCCGTTCAACCGAGCGAAGACTCCCGATATCAGCCCGTAGACCAGGCCGTACTGACTCACCAGCCACGGTACATCAGTTCACCAATTTTTTTGACGCTAGAAGGAAGGCCATATCACAGGAGCACCCCGCATGAGTTCCCCACGAGGGAGAACCATCGGTCGGCCACCCCCCTTCGGAACTCTGGGATCATCCCCTCCCCGTCCTCAAAGACGAGAGGATCCCGGTCTTGACGCCAGATCGCTATTAGCATCTGTTTAATGATCCGGGATTTTCTCCCCCTGGATATACCACAGGACCCTTGGTCGTTTCGCCCGAGGCGTTCCTTAGCCTAGCCAAGCAAGTACAAACCCTGGCGGGGATGATGTAGACAATCGTCCTGCTCATTCCTCAGATCGTATAGCTAGCAGCTCCCCCCACCGATCCGACGAGGCAAAGGCCAAGCAGGGAACAAGTCGGGATGGGAGAAGCCCGAGAGCATATAGTAAACCTGAGAAGCCTTCCTGAGCAGAGCGCACCCACACCCTGCCGAGTCACTCCGCCCCACCCTGAGCTCGATACCTTATCATTGGACTCGACAGATAACTCATTCAAGGTCCAACTGTCCATAGTCAACCGACGCCTCGACGAGTTCCAGCGCGAGTTCCAGAAGTCACGCGACGAGGCAGGCGAGAGCAGCTCGGGTGGATCCCCATTTGCTCAGGAAATACAAGACCAGCCCGTGCCGCTCAACTTCAGGCTACCGGCATTGAAAACGTATGACAACGACTTCGACCCCATGGAATATGTCGTCGCGTTCCAAGCACAGATGGCCCTATATAGCACCTCCGACGCCCTGATGTGTCGGGCATTCCCGACTACCTTCAGGGGACCAACACGAGCATGGTTCAGCTGACTGTGCCCGTCCTCGATCTCATCCTTCGACCAGCTCACGAGGGAGTCCGAGCAAAACTTCTTGGCAAACGTGCAACCCATGCCTTCCACGACCACCTTGCTCACATTATCCCAACGTGAAGACGAGTCGCTCTCTCAATTCGTGACACGTTTTGCCGCTGAAATCCGAAGATTCTCGAACGCTCATCCTTCTTTGATCATGCAGGAGTTCCTGATAGTCTTGAGACCTTCGAGGTTCTTCTGGTTGCTAATAGAGAAGCCACCTGCAACCATCCCCGAGATGCTCCAACGCGCTAACTAGTACATTGCTGCTAAAGCTCTAATGGCGGGGAGGCACGAGGATGGAAAGAGGCCAAGGATGGAGCAGTCCCGAGGGACAACTTCAGCAGCACCGGTGCAACCCCGTCGGAGGCCTGATTGACCTGAGCAACTACTCCAGAGGCCCCCGCCTCTCCCTCTAAACATGTCTTGTACTGAGATCTTCTTCCAGATCAGGGAGAAGGGCCTCTTGCGACAACCCAACCCTATGAAGGCTACTCACAAAATCGATCTAAATATTACATGTTCCACCAGGACTACGGTCATGATACAGAGGACTGTCACGACCTCTGAAACTAGATCGAGGAATTGATCCGGAAAGGTCACCTCGGGCACTACCTCAGGGAGCCGAGAGAGACATCTCTGCATCCCTGAGGGCTTATCGAGAAACAAATCGATGTCATCATCAATGGACCGATAATCGACGACAATAGCATGACGATGAGGAAGGCCTACGTATGTAGCACGGTGGAGAAACGTCCCGGACCCAAGTGTCGAACATGAGGAAAAGAATAGAAAATAAGAACAATTACTGAAGAAGCTTTATTGAAGAAATGAAAAATGCTTCAATACATTAACATGTTCCCTCTCCTATTTATACAAATTAGGAGAAAGGATTTTCCTCAACAGAATAGAGGATTTTTCTTAACAGAATAGAGAGATTTCCTCATATAGTTGGGGAAATCTTATCTTCTATCATGCCCCCGCAAGATATGGTACTCCTGATAAGGATACCAATCTTGGATCGATGCAAAGAATGATTTACAAGCGATAGACTTCGTGAGTAGGGCAAGAGCCGCCCTTTGTTCTCCTTAAGTCCACCGATTTTTGGCAGATCAGCGAAGGCAGCGAAGGCTACCATGGTGAGGAAGATTAGGATTGGCCGTGGAGCCTCTTAGAAATGTGGCTGCAGTGGCATTGGTCATTGGCCGAAGGCTTCGCTTTTCTCAACGACGTTGGTCGCTGGCCAAAAGCAAGAGCGAAACTTTGCTTTTCTCATTGCTTTGATACCATAAGGAAAAGAATAGAAGATAAGAACAATTACTGAAGAAGCTTTATTGAAGAAGTTAAGAAGCTTTATTGAATAAATGAAAAATGCTTCAATACATTAACATGTTCCCTCTCCTATTTATACAAATTAGGAGAAAGGATTTCCCTCAACAGAATAGAGAATTTTTCTCAACAGAATAGAAAGATTTCCTCATATAGTTGGGGAAATCTTATCTTCTATCAGAACGCTCCCACCACGACGATGCATTGGTGATCTCCATCCGAATCGCCAACGCCCGGGTGAAAAGAGTAATGGTCGACACCGGGAGCTCTGCCGATGTGCTATACCTCGACGCTTTCAAGAAGCTCGGCCTAACCAACATGGACCTCACCCCCATGGCGCCAGCACTCACTAGGTTCACAGGGGATTCCATCTCCTAGCTTGGGACCACCATCCTCCCTATCACCATCGGGGAGGAACCCAAAGCCAAGACAACAATGACTACCTTCGGTCGCCCGACGCTCAACAAACTGAAAGCAGTAGTTTTCACCTACCACCGAGCCATCACATTTTCAACTTCGGCAGGGGTCGGGGACTCCCGAAGTGATTCGAGAGAATCAAGACGGTACTACCTTACAACGGTTACTCTCTTGGAGAAGTCACACCCCTGTCAAGTCCAAGATCCTCGTGGAGAAGGTGTGACACCAACGCACTTGGAGCCCCCTGAGCAACTCACCGAAGTACCCCTAAAGAGGGATCGACCCGATTTGACTGTGAAAATTGGGATGACACTCCTCGAAGCAAACCAGCTCCAGCTCATAGATTTCCTGAAGGAAAATGCTGATATGTTTGCATGGTCCTCGAAGGAGATGCCCGAAATCGACCTAGGGGTAACCCAGCATGACCTTAACATTCACCCTGAGGCTAGGCCGGTGAAGCAAAAGCCGAGGAAGTTCGCTCTCCACCGACAAAAGGCAATCAGTGACGAGGTCGACCGCCTAAAAAAGGCAGGATTTATAACCGAGGTGAAATACCTTCGGTAGTTGTGTTGACTACACCGATCTCAACCGAGCATGTCCCAAAGATTGCTACCCACTCCCGAGAATAGATCAGCTGGTTGATGCCACTGCAGGCTACAAACTCCTCATATTTATAGACACATTCTCAGGCTACAACCAGATCCGGATGGCACCATAAAACCAAGAGAACACTACCTTCATCACTGACAGAGGAGTATATTACTACAAAGTGATGCCTTTTGGCCTAAAAAGCACCGGGGCAACTTACCAAAAAATGATCGACAAGCTATTCAAGCAATATCTTGGGAGGAACATGGAAGTGTACATAGACGACATGATCATGAAGAGCAAGACAGCAAGCACACATCTGGCCGACCTGGCAAAGACATTCCAAATGCTCAAGTGGTTCAATATGTGCCTGAATCCCTCGAAGTGCGTCTTCGGGGTCAGCTCGAGAAAATTCCTTGGGTTCTCATCCACCAGAGAGGGATAGACGCCAACCCGAAAAAAGTTCAGGCCATAATAGAGATGCAGCCTCCCTGTTCGATCAAGGAGGTGCAGTGCCTCGCAAGAAAGCTAGCAGCGCTCAGCAGGTTCGTATCGCGATCGGGCAACAAGTGCCTCCCCTTCTTTCGAGCTCTTCGATAGGCCAACAACTTCCCATGGACCTCGAAATTTGAGGAAGCCTTCGAAAAGCTAAAGGCGTGCCGAGGCGTGAGAGTCATCTTCTTCGCCTTCTTCTTCAAGTCGGTCAGTGGCCGGGGCATGAGAGTCATCTTCTGGGAGCCCAAGGGTAGAGGTTATTAGCTCGTCTTTGGGTGGCATGCCTTTAGAGGCCGCAGAGGGCTCTGCCGCACTTGAAACCATCATGTCGTGGCGTGACGTAGACTTGGTAATGACCGAGGAACTTTTGAGGATAATTCGGGATCGCTACTGTATCTCAAAGTATTATGGGATTAATGCTCCTTGGCCTGGTCAACGACCATATGATCCATTTCCCGACAGATTTGGGTTGACCGTGGGTGCCCTCGAGGCGGGACTACGGTTCCCGTTGCATCTCGTCATTGAGGAGTGCCTCCGTAAGTGGGGAATATCATCGTCCTAAATGGTGCCAAACTCTTGGCGCTATATGGTGGCTTTCCTCGGGGAGTGTCGGGGAGCGGGGATCAAGCCAACCCGGACAGTCTTCCTGGCCTGCTTCCGTCTGTGTAAGGGGCGAGGTGGGTATCACCTGACTGCCCGTGGTGGTTTCAAGATCAGCAACACTCCTTCCAATAACAAAGGTTGGAAGAGTCACTATTTCTTTATCGGTTGTAGTCGGGAGTAGGGTTTCAATATTAAATAAATTTTCCGAACCATCAACAATGTCCCACCGTTTTTAAATGTGATCGGCCAATTGATTCTAAATGTGCTCTAAATGACACATCAGTTCACCAACCACGATACATCAGTTCACCAGGTAAATGCTTCTAAATGTGCTCGTCCAATTGATTCTCTTCTCGATCTTGATGTGCCAATTGATCAAACGCACATGACGGTGTTCGTGAACATACATTGAAGATCACGGATGTAGAGAAACACACAAGGCCACCCTGTGAAGTCGAGAAGGGAAGGAAAGATCCAACTGCAGGACAGTACCAACGGCTTGGCTTTTATTCCCTGTAAAGGTGAGGGATGAGATGGACGGATGATCTAATATTATATTGCAGTGTTGAGGGTATCCAATCATTGTACGTCTGACAGTAGTCGTAGGAGTGCCCTAAAATACAAAAACAGCATGTGATTAAGTAATCTAGAAGTTGATAAGAGTAGTCTTGCCTCCGATGTGCTATCCAGACTTCATCAACACATAGTTAATACCTTAGCAATATAAGGGTGACAGTTTAGTCGACATTTCAACATAAACTATATAGAACATGAAGCTTTTCAACTCCCAACGAGTATAATACGAGGCGATCTAGTAGATTCAATGAATTTACTCTCTAAGTAAACCCATAACTATATCTTTGATTCTCATTATCATTATTCAATTCCCTACAACTGTCTACTACACCATACAAAAGCCCAAGTACGCCATTGTATAAAGCGACCAAGTCACATATCATTCATTTCAAGTAAATCTGATTTGGATTACACTCTAAAGACTTGTCTTTATCGAGTTTATTAATTTAAACATTGAAAGGGTTTTATCGGACAAGTTTGTTTTGTCTTCTAAATTGATGCTCGACGATGGCAAGAGAGGGTTTGCTGCAGCCATCCTTGTACTATTCTGATCCCATCGTGAGCATGCGTGACCAACCAACCTTGCCCACAGATGGTACTCGATGCAGCCATCCTTGTACTATTCTGATCCCATCGAGAGGCATGCGTGACCAACCAACCATGCCCACAGATGGTACTCGATGCAGCCATCACTAGCATAGTATGTCAACACGATCTTGGGTATCATTTCTTACAATAATAATAATGATAAGAACGTCGAGTCCCACGTTGATGTTCTGGAATCGACGTTCTTATCGGTTTTCGTTAAATTCAACTCGGCTCATGTACGTAATTGACATAAATGAGTCACATTGGGTGCGTATCTAATTTTTTTTTGACTCTAAGCTCCTCTTATTGCACGTCCATGCATCGAACGTATATCAAAGTAATATGGATGACACAACACCGAGACTTTTAGGTAGACGTCTGTCGCAAACATCCCCGATTTCCTCAGAGACTTTGAGACGTGAAACTGACAACTCTTCTACCTCTCTCTAGGAATTAATCACCTAATCTCCTTCTTGAATCACGTGTTATATGACCATCAACCATCAGCCTTTAGCCGGCACCGAGACAATGACAATTATGAGCCTTTTCAACACTTCATATCTTTCAGGATTGCATAGTCTCTTGCTTAGTCAACGTGCTTTATCTCCCTTATTTTATATGATTTTTTTTCTGACACCTAATTGTTACGTAAACCGTGATCAAGCTATCTATATATATGTATATATACCCAGACCAACTCTGGACAATCATCATGGCTGCTACACGCATTGCCCTGTTCGCGTCCGGCCTCGCAGTCTTGCTTCTCCTAGTCCAAGGATCGCCGCCAGGGCCCGTTGTCCAGTGCCGGTCCGGCAACACTAACTGCATCGTGACCAACGGCTATGGAGCCTTCCCTGATCGCAGCATCTGCCACGTCGCCGCGGTCGCGTACCCTTCGACCGAACAGGAGCTCCTGTTCGCTGTCTCCGACGCCACCGCGAAGCAGCAGCACATGAAGGCGGTCACGAGGTACTCCCACAGCATCCCCAAGCTGTCGTGCCCCGGCGGGCCGAGTGGCCAGGGCCTGGTCATTAGCACCCAGCGCCTTAACAGATCGGTGCGCGTGGACATGGCCACCTCGCGGATGACGTTCGAGGCAGGGATCACACTTAGGCAGCTCCTCGACGCGGCGGCCGCCCGTGGCCTGGCGCTGCCCCACTCGCCGTATTGGCAAGGGGTGACGCTGGGAGGGCTGCTGAGCACCGGCTCGCACGGGAGCTCGTTGTTCGGGAAAGGCTCAGCGGTGCACGAATATGTGGTGGGGATGAGGCTGGTGGTTCCACGTCCGGTCCCGGTGAACGGATACTACGCCAAGATCGTTAACCTTGGTGAGGATGATCCTGATCTCTTGGCTGCCAAGGTTTCTCTCGGTGTTCTCGGAGTTATTTCTCAGGTATATATATGTGGTGACCTACGTGTTATTCTTTGTTCTTTACACAGTTTGAGATCCATGTGATAACTCATCTTAGTTCTTCATGGTGGTTCTTCCAACCACGTCAAGTACTTTCATAAACTGAGTACAGGACTTGCCACGTCTCGATGCTAATTAGGTGCAACTATATCTTTAATTCTTCATGTTATAATAGAGATCATTCTATTGTTATTAGCAAGGCTTTGTTTGCACTACGTCAGCAAAATGTCTAGACAAAAAAGAAAAATAACTTGTTTTCTATCAAATCACTTTACAAAGGAGAAGACCTGTTCTTTACCTAGAATCTAGAAAGTAATGTTAAATAATAGGCAGTTGATGATCCCAGTGGACTTTAGTTTTAATCTTTTCCTTCTTTTCTTGCTTTGCGTGTCTTCCTTGTTGGGCTAATGCAAACCTTTGAATCGTTCTAATGATTCCATGTACCTGCACTCGTAGTTTATAGTAACTACACGACGCAATTGAGTGTTATGGAACATATGAGCACATGCAAACCCACACGGACAAAGATCAGAGAAAAAGCAAACTTATATGAGAGCGAGTGCATGATTTGAAGCTTTGCATGTAGTTATATCTTATAATGAATAGTATTTTCCTTGTAAGAACAGCTACAGTGACGTTGATGATGGCTCGGTGTAAATGAGAGTGGCCCTTCACATACGGAGCCTCGCGCAAGGCAAGAGGCAGGCAGGTCCATACTGCCTTGCCTTGCAGAGCTTACAACCGGGCCCACTAATTACATCGGACGATAGGGGATGCCAATAGTAGTAGTTCTTGTTTCAATCTTGTTGCCTGAATTGCTGAAAAGAGTTGACATGCAATACATGTAAGCTTTTGTTCTGCTGCTTCATGAGAAGTAATCTACGAATTTCTTGAACCGATCGACCAGGTCACCCTCCAACTTGAGCCAATGTTCAAGCGATCCATCACCCACAGGGTCATAGGCGACGTTGGCTTCGAGCAAACCATCTCCTCGTACGCTGTCACTACGTACTATGGAGACATCAGCTGGTTTCCGTCACAAGGCAGAGTGGTGTACCGCGATGATATCAAGGTCCCCATCACCACCAAAGGAAAGGGTGAAAACGATTTGCTAGTGTTTCGAGCGCAGTCCTCCATCGACGTAGTCTCTGCACGTGCTTCAGGTCTTATATATTGCAGCTTTTATTTTGCTTGACAATCTTGATGTAGTGTTCGAGCAGTCTCGTACGAGATTTATACTAACAAGGCATCTCTTGTCCTCTACCATGTGTTTGTGTTTATGACTGCAGAGGAACTATTGGAATTAACAGGAAATGCCGGAGGCAAATGCGTGCTTTCCAGATCGCAAGTAGATACTCAGATCGCGAACGGCATGGGGCTTAAGAACAATGACGGCGGCTTGTCAGATTTCACCGGCTATCCGGTCATTGGAAACCAAAGCGACATGCAATCCTCCGGTAGGTCCTCCAATTATCCGAAGAATATATATGATGACACATGTAACACCTGAATTAATTAGTCTGAACCATCATCTCTCCAGGTTCGTGCCTAAGGAGTGCAGAAGACAACCTTCTCACAGCCTGTGGATTTGACCCTCGCTTTGCGGGGTCCTTCTACCACCAAACCGCGATAAGCATCCCCTTCACCACCGTTGCAGACTTCATCGCCGACGTCAAGAAGCTCCGCGACGCCCACTCCAACGCACTCTGCGGCACCGAGCTGTACTTTGGCTTCTTCATGCGCTTTCTCCGCAACTCCACGGCCTATCTTGGCAAAACGGACGACGTGGTGGAGATCGACATCACATACTACCGTTCCAGGGATCCAAAACGGCCGCGACTCTATGAGGATGTGCTCGAGGAGATCGAACAGATGGCATTGTTCAAGTACCACGGGTTGCCGCACTGGGGGAAGAACAGAAACGTCGGCTTCCTCAATATCAAGAACAAGTTGGGGGCTAAGTTGGACAAGTTTGTGAGTGCCATGCAAAAATATGACAGCAAAGGATTGTTCTCTTCAGATTGGACCGATGCAGTGCTGGGACTGCGAGGGAAGGAAGTAGTGGTGCAGGGCGATGGTTGTGCACTGGAGGGACTGTGCATTTGCTCCACTGATGACCACTGCGCTCCTAAACAAGGCTATTATTGTCGATCTGGACAAGTATATGAACAGGCTCGAGTTTGCCGGAAGATTAAATCCGTGGAAGCTGATGGTTTGCCATGGAGCTCATCATACCGTTCACATTCACTGTAAGATCTGTTTCTGTGTCACTTCCTCTTTGAATAAACGACGTAATGTCAGTCAATAATTGCTACATAATTTTATATTGTAATATTAAAGCAAGGGTCGACAAATGCTATATTGTATGGGAGGCAGATTTCGTTCCTTCTGAATTATCTGTACTGGTCCAAGATGACTTATACAAGCCATTCTATAGAACTATAATGTGTTAGGAAATTTCTTTTTGAGAAAAAAAAGGTACATAATTTCTCATTATTTTTAATAGCAAGATCCCAATGTGACACTCCATTATCCGTTGCATGAAAGGGACGAGGAAGCAAGAAATAACAGTGGCATTGTTAATGCCATCGTGTGGAGAGACATAATATGTTAACGCGATATTCTACGCTATCATTCCTTCAAATAATAATGATGATTAATGATAATAACCTGCGACTCACGTAAATGTTCTGATTAATTTTACATAAATTACACTTGACCCACGTTTCGTGACACAAATGACATGGTAGTTCACACCGAAACTACTGTTCTCTATAAATTACTCTACGGCGCAGCATCCAATCTTCTGTTTGTTCCTTTCTCATCCTCGCAGTATAATTTAGAGATAGGAAGTGGTCGCACCATGAGCGAGGGAAACAACAGCGAGAGCAAGCTGAGCCAGCACATAAGGCCCCCGACCGGGCCGCTGTGGCATGCCCGGGACTTGTACGAGAGCAGCAAGGCGCAGCGTGGCACCGTCATCGCGCTGTCTCGCGCCTATGGCTTTGGGCAGTGCTCGCGGACGATCAGCAGCGAGGAAGAGATCAACGACCCCATCGGCGCCGCTTGCAAGAGCATGATGCGGGCCATCCTGGTGAAGGAGGATGGGCTGGTGCCAAGGAGCCACCGAGTGGCGACGTTGAGGATAGACGATGACAAGCCGTGTGACTTCGAGGACGACCAAGAGGAACGATGCCAATGAGCTGTAGCTACGATGTTGCCACCAAGAGGAACGTGGGCTTCTAATAAGCTTCAAGTTAACTTGTGCGGTGATCAACACGAACAGTAAACATCCGAGCTTATATATCGTACTGCTTTCGAGGGAGGAAATAAGCAATTCGTTGAGCCGTTGTCATTCTTTTGGAACCAAAACTTATTAGGAGAGAAATCGAATTGTGAATACAGAAGAAGATATTCTTCGCTTCTTTTGTGAAGCTTTGTTGTATTTTACCTACTCAACATGTCTTGTGATAATCTCATGTAATATCTACATAAAATAACTAGTTTTAGATCGGGCATGACATCCTGAAGGAATGATTGTTTAATAGACTACAGTGTTTATTTATGTGAGGATTTGGCATGCTTTTTTCATCTTAAAAAAGGAAATGTTAAATTTCTAAGAAAAACTTCATAACTTTAAGAATCTATCAAATAACGCTCCAATCTTGAGAAATTTTTGTAGAGTATTTTTTTCTTAAGCAATCATTCTACCAACATTGCTATTACTATGCTCGCATGTGGCCCTCGCATAAGGAAGGGGCGCAAGAGTCGTCACCTCCTTCCTTCACCACCTCCCCTCCCCTTGTCATGCTGGATTTGTTGCCTACAGGCCTCACGCAAGGAAGGAGAGGATGCGAGGGCTATTGCCACCTTTGCGGACCCCACCAACCCTACCCTAGTGCCTCGCTCACAACCCTCACATGAGAAAGGAGGGGACGTGTGGGCCGTCGTTGCCTCTGTGGACCTTACCAGCCCCACCATTACTCACCGTGTCCACAACCCTCACACAAGGAGGAGGGTGTAAGAGTCGATGTCGCTACCTTCATGGACCTCGCTAGATCTTATTGGACTTGTTGCCCGTAGTCCTTACATGAGGAAAGAAGGGTTGTGAGGGCCGACGCCACCACCGCCTTCACAGACCACTACGACCTTGCTTATATGCACTTCACTCGTAACCCTTGTACAAGAAAGGAGGTAGCACATGTGCCATCGTTGCCTTTGTAGAACTTGCTAGTCTCCGTCAAACATGTTATCACTCTGCACCACCCCCTCCACCCCCCCACCCACCCCCTTTCTCGCACGCACGAGGGCCATAGTGTGCAAGGGTTGTGAGTGACAGATTCTATGAAGTAGAGAAGAGGGTAGACAGTGCAGGACACAAGGGCAGAAGTGATTATAGAGGGAGGAGGAGATGACTATGGATCTAATAGAAATAGAGATAAAATAATATTTTCATATAATCAAGACACTCTCTACGAATTTCTTAAAGTTAAAAGACATTGTAAAAAAATCATAAAGTTTAATTTTTTAAAAAAATAAGGATTCGAGGTAAGTCCGACCAGACATATGTGTATCCAATCATTTATCTTTATGGGACGATAACAGGCCTCCTTCCCGGCGAGGATCAACACACAGCTCGTTAGTAGGGGATTCAGTAACTTTCCTCTCTTTTTTTTTTCCCTTTAAAAATGTTAAGTTTCATAATTTATCAAAATGAGGTCCAAATTGTACATTTATACCAATAAATTTGAATACTACAAGTTTTTCTCGTGCAACCAATACACACACATATACTACAGTTTTGCCCCATGCAAATCGAATAACAATGAGTATAGTTTTGACCCTTCCATGTATATAAATTAAATAACAATTAGTTGGATTCAATTCAAAGAGTTAAGTTTCTACATTGTGGACCAAATTAAGTATATATAATCAGACTCTTTTAATTCTTAATGATACTAGATTATCCTCTTAGTTTATTTTATTTCAATTTAGACATGAATATTTCCATTACAATGTGAATAATAAAAATATCTTAAAAGTGAAGTCATATCGTTCTTTATGAGACCTTACTTTTCAACTTTTCTAACGCTCCAACCAATGACCTCTCGTTGTTGGCCATGAATGAAATCTTGAATTCCAATTTTTAAGAAAAATGTAACTTATGATATTTTAGATTAATGCAAGTTAACAATTAGTAACTATCATTAGTTATGATTGATTAAAATTGAAATATAGTAATAGAATATGATATTACAAAATATTCACGTCATATTTCTTCTTCTTAAAAGATAATCTTGTTTATACCAAACTCATATGATATATTTTGAAGATATCATCTAATTTTAGTTGGTGTTAGTGTAGATTTTGATTATATGAGCTAGGATAATTCATCAAATCCAATCAAGGTCTATTCCAAACCAATCTCACTCCATATCACTATTAGTAAAGCACCAAACTTGCAAAACTTGGTCGAGGGGTATTCTTGACAAATATCCCTTCAATGATCAATTGAATTCTTAAGTTTGGACTGTCCGACGAATATTGAAGTGAAATCATATCTTAAGAATACCTGGGAGCCTTTTTTATGAGTGATACTAAGGACGATCGCATAGGTTAATCGTGCTAATCATGGGTTCATATTATCGATCATTTGGCCACATATCATCCTTTTATTATGAGTATATGTCTTACTACCTGACTATCATCTGTTTCAATCGCGTGTTATCCCCATGCTCTTTGACAGTTGACCTGTTGGCTCATTGGCCATGTGTCACATTGTGGCGATGTTGTATTGGACATGTCATTTGTCACCTATCACTAACCCCGCCCACCCCAACACCCACTTCCTAGGTTGATAGATTGTAGGGGTATAGAGCTAAGAAGTGCTTTGATCTACGCTTTTAACACTGATAATGGGCTTGTTCATCATCTTTTTGACATGTGTCATAGAAGGGGTATAGAGCTAAGAAGTACTCTGATCTACGCTTTTAACACTGATAGTAGGTTTGTTCATCATCTTTTTGACATGTGTCATAGAAACGCATGTTCTGACCCATTAAAGCTATTCTATCCATTCAATGCGTTTAATGCATTCAGTCCATTTGACCCGGTTCGTTCGTTAGGGTCGTTCGACTCGTTCAATCAGTTTGGCATATTGGCCTAGATGATGCTACAAAGTTTCCTTAAGATATCTTGGTTGCCCTCCCTAACACTAATATATTAGTATAAATTTTAATTATCTGAGTTGAGATGATAACTTAAGGTTCATTCCAAGAGTCAAACTTGTCGGCCAATATTAAAGTCAAGTCGGGTCCTAAAAGTGTACCTAGAGTTCGTTTTTATTAGTAACTCTGAGAATGATTATTGATGGTAAGAGGGAAATATGCACCACATTCAGGATGAGACTTGGCATGATATTCATCGAACCTAGTGCCCACGTAGGTTTGGACGATCGACTATTTATCCACGTATTATCTCATGAGTATGCATCTCACGATTCGATCATCACCTATCTATCACATATGATCCTTATGCTCTTTGGTTGTCAACCTTGTGGCCATGTGTCACTACACGGTGATGTTATATTCGATATATTACTCTTTATGCTGAAAAAAAATTTGATAGTTGATCGCAAGATCTTAGACTCGAAATTCTACATTCGTTAGTGCTCCGTTGGCCATGTCTCGCCGCATGATAGTGTTATATTCAACGTGACACCTTTTACCTGTCAGATAAAGACTTTAATAGTTCCTCCCAAAATTTTAGACTTAAATTCCACATTAATCACTTATTCTCAAAAAAAAAATCTGGTTAAGATCGCAATCACTGCATCGGTTACAATTATCCCTTCTATTTTTATAACAGAACAAATAGGGTAAACAGTGTGCGAGTCGATCAGTCGGTGGACTGCCTTCATTCCACCGACTTACACCATCATGAGATCCTCTTAATTTTCAAATTATAATAATAATAATTTAAAAAATATGAATAACATTAAATAAAAATAAACAAAAAAATCAGTCATAACGCGTAAAGGTCAAAGTCAAAGTACCCATGACCCATGGACTGGGACACGTGGAGGCAAGAAAGCATCACAACAGACTCGAGAACGAGCCCACTCGATTGGACCATTCAGGGCGGGATTAATTGAAAGAAACAACGAGCGAGACAGTCAGCAGGTCCACTAAACTGGAAGCATTCTTCATGCTTTGAAATCAAAACATGAGTCTAACATGATCAACCAAATTGGACTCAACACTTGTGATCGAGAAGAATAGGGTGCCGCCATGTTCGTACAAGTAAATGGTTGATGTGATCCGGGAGAGAACAAGGCATATAAATGCTTCACAACAAGGGAACGTCTCTTACAAGTTCTCCATTGACAGGTTCTCTTCCTGCTTAGAATTGGTCCAATGTTTTCCGGCTTCCACATACCTCAGGAAATTGAGTAAAGAACTCTATTTAAGCGACTTCAAGTCGGCACGACTCTCTTCGCATCCAATGTTAATGTAGCGCTATGAGCAAGGGAGGCAGAAGAGGGAACAAGCTGATGCGGTACATCAAGGCCCCTTATCGAGCACTGCTTCGTGCCCGGGACTTGTACGTGAACAGCATGGCCGGATGCGCCGGCAGGGCCCAGCGCGGGCCGACGATCATCGCGATGCCACGCGCCCAGAGCCGCAGCTTCCACCGCCCGCAAATGAGCAGCGGCGAGGACGACATCAACGAGCTCATCCGCGATGCGTCGAGGAGCAGGCTGCGGTCCGTCGAGGGAGCGGCGGTTCCGAGGAGTCGCAGCGTGGCGGCGATGACGATTCACGAGGACAAGCCATGCAACTTTGAGGGTGACGTCAAGGTGGCCTTGGGCCCGAGGAGCCGGAGCTGCGACGTCGTCTCCAAGAGGAGGGCGGGGTTTACAACGAACGCCGTAAGCAGCATCCGAAGCTTCTAATACCAAGAGTGGAAGCACCAAATGCAGCAATTCCATGTCGTTGTGGTTTCTATTACTCGTGTTCGTGAACTCGATTCGATACTTTCTCTCCTCTTCTTCTCCTGTCATGTTTCTGTTCACTCGTGAATGTTTGGGCTGCCTGCTTACCTCATTCCATCTACACGAACGGAATGTTCATATGGCATCTCGGTATCATTTCCCTCAAAATTTGAGCCTACATTTGAAGCATTTTCATTATATATATATATATATATATATATATATATATATATATAAACACACAAACGCACACACACAATAAAAGTAATACAATTATTGATACCCATGCAAAAAGATTTTATATCATTTTTATTTAATTCGCTCACGGGGATCAATCGAGTTGTCCATGTGTTATTATCCATTAACTTGCTTTTATCTATTATATAATAACGATTGGATCATGAGCTGGCTTTCTCATCTGCGTGCCAATCCAAACGCTTCTATATTGTGCCATCGACGCCTTCTATATCTTTGATTTGCTCACATCTCAAAGCCAAAAAAAGGAAAAATGATGAGTACCTACAATATATGACAATTAGTAAGACCGATTCTTCTAAATTTTCTGATCCCATCGTGAGACGTGCATGACCAGCCAACCTTCCCCACTGTATTTTACTCGACCATCACTAACCTTGCCGCTATTATAGAAATAGTATGTCAACACGATCTTGGCTGTCATCATTTCCTTACAATAATAATAATGATAAGAACCTTGCGTCCCAAGTAGGCTCACGTGATTGACATAAATGACTCAAATTGGGAACGGATGAAAACTCCTCCTATTGCATGTTCATGAATCAGATATGGATGATATGGCACCACTTTTCCATTGTCGTCCCACGCACATCATCCACGGTTTCCACAGAGACTGGTAGAAGTAAAATTGCCAACTCATCTACCTCCCTCTATCAATATATATTATCTAATCACGTTCTTGCATCACGTGTTCTGCGACCATCAACCGGAGACTTTGACAATTATGAACCATTCCAACACGTCTAAATACAAGTAAGATTCATCGGGATGGCATAATCTCTTGTTAAGTCAACGGGCTTTACCTCCCTTCTTTTATATGATTTTTTTCTGACTACTAATTATTATGTAAACAGTGATCAAGATATCGAATGCACCTATATATATATATTACATACCCACACCCAGACCAACTCTGGACAGCCATCATGGCCGCCACCCACATTGCCCTGTTCGCCTCCGGCCTCGCCGTCTTGCTTCTCCTAGTCCAAGGATCGCCGCCAGGGCCCGTTGTCCGGTGCCGGTCCGGCAACACTAACTGCACCGTGACCAACGGCTATGGAGCCTTTCCTGATCGCAGCACCTGCCACGTCGCCGCGGTCGCGTACCCTTCGACCGAACAGGAGCTCCTGTTAGCTGTCTCCGACGCCACCGAGAAGCAGCAGCACATGAAGGCTGTCACGATGTACTCCCACAGCATCCCCAAGCTGTCGTGCCCCGGCGGGCCGAGCGGCCAGGGCCTGGTCATTAGCACCCAGCTCCTCAACAGATCGGTGAGCGTGGACATGGCCACCTCGCGGATGACGTTCGAGGCAGGGATCACACTTAGGGCGCTCCTTGACGCGGCGGCCGCCCGTGGCCTGGCGCTACCCCACTCGCCGTACTGGCAAGGGATCACGCTCGGCGGGCTGCTGAGCACCGGTTCGCATGGGAGCTCGGTGTTCGGGAAGGGCTCGGCGGTGCACGAATATGTGGTAGGGATGAGGCTGGTGGTTCCAAGTCCGGTACCGGTGAACGGGTACTACGCCAAGATCGTTACTCTTGGTGAGGATAATCCTGATCTCTTGGCTGCCAAGGTTTCTCTCGGTGTTCTTGGAGTCATTTCTCAGGTATGTGTGTGGTGACCTACGTGTTGTTCTTTGTTCTTTACACGGTTTGAGATCCATGTGATAACTCATCTTAGTTCTTCATGGTGGTTCTTCCAACCACGTCAAGTGCTTTCATAAGCTGAGTACATGACTCGCCACGTCTCGATGCTAATTAGGTGCAACTATATCTTTAATTCTTCATGATATAATAGAGATCATCCTACTGTTATTAGCAACGCTGAATACATCCTATCGTCAGCAAAATGTCGAGACAGAAAAAAAGAACTTGTTTTCTATCAAATCACTTTACAAAGGAAGACTTGTTATTTTCCTCGAATCTAGAAAGTTACGTAAATAATAGGCTGTTGATGATCCCAGTGGACTTTACTTTTAATCTTTCCTTCTTTTCTTGCTTTGCTTGTCTTCCTTGTTTCAAAAAGGGTTGATGCAAACCGTTGAACCGTTCTAATGATTCCATGTACCTTCCCTCGTCGTTTATCGTAACTACACAACATAATTGAGTGTTATGGAACATATGAGCACATGCAAACCCACATAGACAAAGATCAGAGAAAAAGCAAACTTTGCAATAACAGCTACAGTGACATTGATGATGACTCGGGGTAAATGAGAGTGCCCCTTCCTTCACATATGGAGCCTCGCGCAAGGCAAGAGGCAGGCAGGTCCATGCTGCCTTGCCTTGCAGAGCTTACGACCGGGCCCGCTAATTGCCTTAAAAGCCTCAGTAACAATTATTAGGTTGAAGGACGATAGGGGATGTCAGTAGTAGTAGTTCTTGTTTCAGTCTTATTGCCTGAATAGCTGAAAAGAGTTGACTTGCAATACATGTAAGCTTTTGTTCTTCTGCTTCATTATAAGTAACCTAAGAATTACTTGAACCGATCGCGCAGGTCACCCTCCAACTTGAGCCAATGTTCAAGCGATCCATCACCAACAGGGTCGTAAGCGACGTTGGCTTCGAGCAAACCATCTCCTCGTACGCTGCCGCTACATACTATGGGGACATCAGCTGGTATCCGTCACAACGCAGAGTGGTGTACCGAGATGATATCAAGGTCCCCATCACCACCAAAGGAAAGGGTGTAAACGACTACTTAGGGTTCCGAGCTCAGCCCACCCTTGTCGTAGCCTCTCTACGTGCTTCAGGTCTTATAAATTGCAGTTTTTATTTTGCTTGTCAATCTTGATGTAGTGTTCGAGAAGTATTGTGAACACATTTACATCGACATTTCGTCCGAGATTTATACTAAGAAGGCATCTTTTGTCCTCTACCATGTGTTTGTGTTTATGACTGCAGAGGAACTATTGGAAGCAACGGGAAATGCGGAAGGCAAATGTGTGCTGTTCAGATTGCAAGTAGATACTTTGATTGCGATCGGCATGGGCTTTAAGAACAATGACGGCGGCTTGTTAGAATTCACTGGCTATCCGGTCATTGGAAACCAAAGCGACATGCAATCCGCTGGTATGTTCTCAAATTATCCGAGGAATGCCTGCATGTATGAATGATAGCTCTTGACGATAATGCTTCATCACAATAATGACACATGTAATGCCCGGATTTATTTAGTTTGAGTCATCTTCTCTCCAGGTTCATGCCTAAGGAGTGCAGAAGACAACCTTCTTACAGCCTGTGGCTGGGACCCTCGTTTTGCGGGGCTCTTCTACCACCAAACCACGATAAGCATCCCCTTCACCACCATCGCTGACTTCATCGCCGACGTCAAGAAGCTCCGCGACGCCCATCCCGACGCACTCTGCAGCACCGAGCTGTACTTGGGCTTCTTCATGCGCTTCGTCCGCAACTCCACAGCTTATCTTGGCAAAACCGACGACGTGGTGGACATCGACATCACATACTATCGTTCGAAGGATCCAAAACAGCCGCGACTCTACGAGGATGTGCTCGAGGAGATCGAACAGATGGCCTTGTTCAAGTACAATGCGCTGCCGCACTGGGGGAAGAATAGAAATGTCGGCTTCCTCAATGTCAAGAACAAGCTGGGGGCTAAGTTGGACAAGTTTGTTAGTGTCATGCAGAAGTATGACAGCAATGGATTGTTCTCTTCAGACTGGACCGATGCGGTGCTGGGACTGCGAGGGAAGGAAGTTGTGGTGCAGGGAGATGGTTGTGCACTGGAGGGGCTGTGCATTTGCTCCACTGATGACCACTGCGCTCCTAAACAAGGCTATTATTGTCGACCTGGAGAAGTCTACGAACAGGCTCGAGTGTGCAGGAAGATTAAATCCGTGGAAGCTGATGGTTAGGTTTATTTCTGTGCCGCTGCCTCTTCGAATAAAGGATGTAATGTCAGTCAATAATTACTACATAGTTTATTATTGTAATATTAAAGCAAGCGTCGATAAATGCAATATTGTATGGGAGGCAGATTACATTCCTCCTGATTTATCTGTACAACTCCAAGATGACTTATGCAAGTCATTCTATAGAACTATAATATGTTCATAAATTTCTTTTGGGGAAAAAAATTAGGACATTATTTCTCATTGTTTTTAATTGCAAGATCCCATTGTGAAGGAAACGAACACTCTCCAGTATCCGTTGCATGAAAGGCACGAGGAAGCAAGAAATAACAGTGCCATTATTAATGCCATCGTGTGGAGAGACATAGTATGTTAGCGCGATATTCTTCGCTATCATTCCTTAAAATAAGAATGATGATTAATGATAATAACCTGCGACTCACGTAAACGTTGTGATTAATTTTACATTAATTACACTTGACCCACGTTTCGTGACACAAATGACATGGTAGTTCACACCGGTTGCATTTCAAATTTTTGACTCAAAGCTCGTCCTATGGATCGCGAGAATAAACCATATGGTAAGAAGCTACGTAAATATGGAAATCACAAAGAATGGTGATTAATGTAATTAAGCCTTCCTCGATCCCCCCCAACCCCAAGAAACTACTGCTCTCTCTAAATAACTCTACGGCGCAGCATCCAATCTCCTTTTTGTCCCTTTCTCATCCTCGTAATATAATTTAGAGATAGGAAGTGGTCGCGCCATGAGCAAGGGAAACAGCAGCGAGAGCAAGCTGAGCCAGTGCATCAAGGCCTCCGACCGGGCGCCGCGGCATGCCCGGGACTTGTAAGAGAGCAGCATGGCCGGGAATGATAATATATGTATACATGATAATCTCATGTAAGCTCATTTATATACACAATTTTTACAAGTTTTAGATCGGGCATGACATCGTGAAGGAATGATTGTTTAATTGACGACAGTGTTTTTTTATGTGTGGATTTGACGTGCTTGTTTCCATCTTTATAAAGGAAATACCTAATTCTTTAAAAAAAAAAACTCTCAACTTAATTTTTCAAATAGCTTCGAGAAATTCTCATTGAGTTTTTTTTTTTTTTTTCAAAAAGACTATTCTACATCCATCGACCATCACCTCCACCCTTGCATTGCCATCGTCGTACTCGCCCCTGGCCCTCACGTAAGGAAGGTGCGAACGTGAGGCCTATCACCTCCTCTATACGTCGCCTCCTCCCCTCCTCTCTGTCCTATTAGACCTGTTGGTCGCAGCCTTCATGTAAGGAAGGAAGGGACATGAGAAGAGTCGCCACCTCTGTGAACATGTCTCACTCATGGTGGGAGGGCCACCACCATATTCGTGAAACCCATTGGCCCCTATCTGACCTATCATTGTCTCTGTGCCCTTTTTTTACTCACCCAAGGGTTATAGTATGCAAGGGCTATCGACGATGGATCTGATGGAGCAGAGGGGAGGGTAAGCAGTGTAAGGAGAAGGAGGCGACGATGCGGGGTGAAGTTGATGGTTGGGTGCAGGAGAGATGGTGGAGATAGCACAGGACGACGATACAGGGAGGAGGAGACGATTGTGGGTCTGACGGAGATACGAGTAAAATGGTCTTTTTATACGATTAGAGGTGCTCTGTAGGATTTTCTTAAAGTTGGAATGTTCTACAAAAAATTCTCAAAATTAAATTTTTTTTTAGATGATTCACCCAAAAGAAAACAAGGATTTGAAGATTCGAGGGTAAAGCTGACGGTGGGTGCAAGGGCAATGGTGGAGACAGCATCGGATGACGATACAAGGAGGAGGAGATAGTGATGAGTCCGATGGAGATATAAGTAAAATGATCTTGTCATACAATTAGAGATGTTCTATAGGATTTTCTTAAAGTTGGAATGTTTTATAAAAAAAATGCTTAAAATTAAAAAAGATTTAGATGATTCACCCAAAAGAAAATAAAGATAGTGAGGCACGGATGAGCTATAGGTGGACCCAACCATTGATGTTGAGGGACGATGACATTAGAGGATCACGCACAACTCCTTCAATTATTAATTATATATATAAGTTTGAGTCAATTTTGATTGAATTCAAAAGGCTAAGTTTCTATATCTCGACCAAATTAATTATATATAATCAGACTCTTTCAATTATTAATGATATAAGATTATCCTCTTAATTTATTTTATTTCATTTCACACATGAGTATTTCCATTACAATGTGACAAACAAAAATATTTTGAAGAGTGGAGCCATATTGGCTCTTTACTGGACCTTACTTTTCAACTTTTCTAACGCTCCAACCAATGATCTCAGTATTGGTCATGAATGAAATCTTGAATTCCAATTTTGATTGGCAATTAAAGCTAAGAAAAATGTAACTTATGACCTCATTATCTCTGCTGCCATACAGGTACACAAGTTTCTTCTAAGCGTGGGACAATGTATCACTTCTGAACACGTATCAGAGTAAATCCAGGCCATTGCAGTTTGCAACTTCTTCTTTCTTTTCCTGATCCAATTCTTACAGTTGTTGATGATCATCCGCAATTTCTTCCCAGTATATGTTCCCCTTGTAGCTCAAGCAACATCCGAAGGTAACTTTAGCTATAAATTTCGTTTGGTTTGGAAGTTCAAGAAAAAATAGTCACTCTTATGTCCAAAGTTATTGACAGAAATGAGGTGGTCTCATTAACTATGCTTTGATACTATGGACTACGGTCAAGAATTTGAAGCTGTCTGGCAACATTTACAAGTGAGAATGGAACGGATAAATGAAATCAAAAGTACCCATTTGGCCTGCACAAGAAAAACTTTTATGACTGACTTTTTGAACTGTTCATATGAGGTAGTCACTGTTAACTCAGATCCACGTTCAAGAAAAGGATGTGCTACAGTCTCCTAGCGGTGGCAATTCCATGATTGTCCACCGAGGATGCTTATTATTCTTATTCGCAAGCAGTTCGTCTGAGAAATTAACTCAGAAGCCTCGTATTGTGCTTCTGCTCAACCAAAGAAAGAGATCAGAAGTGGAGATAGAAGATCCATGGAGCAGGACGATCCCAATTACCTCTTCCAGGCCTAAATTGTAGAGTAAGTTGATCTCTGTCATAACCAAGTCTTGGCAGCGATCTCCAAAGAGTTCCATGCATCTCGGCCATGTAGTCGGCAACGAAGCGACGTGATGGCATTGAATTCAGTGTACTCTCTGTGCAGTCACCTTACTCGGCATCCATGCAACCGTTCTTCCTTTATTTTCAGAGATAATGATTACTGATTTCTTCGAGGGGAAGTGCTTCTAAATGTGCTCGTGCAATTGATTCTCTTCTCAATCGATCTTGATGTGCCATGCGATCAAACTCACATTACGGTGTTCGTGAACATACGTTGAAGATCATGGAAGGAGTATTTTGCTTGATGTGATTGTGTGGAGAGAGACACACGAGGCAAGGGAAGTCCCTGTGTAGTCGGAGAAGGCAACGGATGGCTTGGCTTTTTCTTCCCTGTAAAGGTGGAAGACGAGATGGCCAGATGATCTAATATTATATTGCAGTGTTGCGTCTGTCCGTGGTTGTAGGAGTGTCCTACAAAAACAATAACAGCTTGTTACTAAGACATGTTCTATAAACAATCAAAACAATTAAATATTACACGCATTATATTAAGACCAACATAAAATGACAACTACTTTACGATACTCTCTCGTGTTGTGCTGACGTGATTAAGTAATTTAGTATATGATATGAGATATGAATGAATCGTAAACATCAAACTTTTTACAATAGTAATATTAAATTTTTATAATTTTTTTTATCATAATTTGATTATTTTTTATTTTATCATAATATTAAATTTTTTTATCATCAAAGTGTCCTCTTCCTTTTCCATTTCTTCTACCAGAAATATTTATTTTTCTCAAATGATCTATTCAACCATACTTCATATGCTTGTAAGGAACCCATTAATTCGTCAAATGAAAATATAGATAAATCTTTTGATTCCTCAATTGCGGTAACAATATAATCAAATTTCGAAGTTAAACTTTTCAAAACTTTTACAACATTATATGATGAGGAAGATGTTCACCATAAAATTTTATTTGACTAATAATATCAGTCTAAAGAAAATCTTACATCGATTTATTATTTTTTATGAACAAAATTTTAAATTCATCATAAAGGATTTAAAGTTTTACTGTAAGCACCCTTGATGAGCCTTGAAATTCATTTTGAAGTATCAACCAAACTTGCTTTAAGGTTATTGCTATTGTAATTCTTGATAAGATTATCTTATGTACAATTTGTTGAATGAAGAACAATGCTTTTGAGTCATTATTTCTATTCTCCCTTAACCTGATTTTTTTATCTAGACCTACATATCCATTCTCTATTAAGTCCCAAAAATCTTGAGACTTGAATATAATCTTTATTTTGATACTCCAAAATTTATAGCATTTGTCCGAGAAAATGGAAATAAGAGGTTGAGATATAAAATTGTTATTAGAAGTCATAATACCCAATTCAGATTGAAACTTAGCTTAGATACCATAAATGTTGGGGATGAAGGAACAAGGAAACGATAAAAAGATAATACTATGATACAATTAAAAAAATCATTTTGATTAAGAAAATCGTTATAGTATTTAAATAAGATATAAGATATGAACACTTACAAGATATTTCCAAGTGCACACTCTTTATCTTATTTCATAAACTAAGGTCTTATTTATATGGCCTAATGACAACTACCTCACTCCATTATGTCACCGATGATTGAGTTAGATGCAGAAACTACCTTATAATTTTTAGATCATGGGTCACTATTTAAAATATGTCTACAACTATTTAAAACATGATAACTATCTAGATTACTACTATGAATCAATGCTCAACAAAAGTTAATTTTACTGTTTTCTTCGAGCGGAAGTGCTTCTAAATGTGCTCGTGCAATTGATTATCTTCTCAATCGATCTTGGTGTGCCATTCGATAAAACTCACGGTATGGTGTTCGTGAACAAACGTTGAAGATCATGGAAGGAGTTTTTTTTTTTTTTTGCTTGACGTAATCGTGTGGAGAGAAACACACGAGGCAAGGGAAGTCCCTGTGTGGCCGGAGAAGGCAACGGAAGATCAAGTGCAAGACAACCGATGGCTTGGCTTTTTCTTCCCTGTAAAGGTGGAAGACGAGATGGATAGATGATCTAATATTATATTGCATTGTTGAGGGTATCCAATCATTGTACATCTGTCCGTAGCCGTAGGAGTGTCCTAAAAAAACAATAACAGCTTGTTACTAAGACATGTTCTATAAACAATCAAAACAATTAAATATTACACGCATTATATTAAGGCCGGCAGAAAATGACTACTACTTTTCGATACTCTCTTGTGTTGTGCTTACGTGATTATAGTATCTGATATGAGACTGACATATGACCAACACTTCAGTAACGTACGACCTACACCTCAACCGGAGGATCTCATCCAAGCAATGCATAGTAGGCACTTTGACACTCAACGGTAGGAATCTAAAGCTCTTCAACCCCTAATGTATGGAATTTGAGGTGACTTCGTAATTTGCTTTTACAAATTTTAATAAATATATATATATTTCTCTCTAAATATTATTATCATTCAAATAAATCCTTCACATTAACGTTCTTTAAAAAGAAACCAAGATAACCACAATGATCATGGTTTTCTTCAATTGACCATTTGACTTCAAACCAATTTTTAACATAAAATATTTTATATATCTTACTATCTTAATAAGGCTTGTAAAATGTATCAATGTCGCTCTAATAGTGAAATAACAGACATGGAGAATAATTTTACAGTCTCTATATATAAATAAAAAAATCACTCTATGTATAAGAACACACAAAGGTATAATAATTACACTAAAAACAATACAATTATCGATGCCCCTCGCAAAAATATTTTATATCTGTTGTATTTAATCGGCTCACGTCGATCAAGGTTTGTGTTTTGTCGCTAAATCAATCAAGTTGTCCATTTGATATCATTCATTTACGTGCATTTGTCCATCAAATAATAATAGTTGGACCATGAGTTGGCTATCTTATCTTCCTGCCCATCAAAACCCTTCCATGACGTGGCATCGAATAAACTTACGATTAAAACATGATGAATCAACCCTTACAATTTATAACAAATAATTGGACCGATTCTTCTAAATTTTCTGATCCCATCCTGAGGTATGCATGACCAGCCAACCTCGCCCACAGCATTTGACGCAGCCATCACTAACCTTATCGCTTTTAAATGCATAGTATGGAAAAAATAATGATAATAAACTCGCGTCACAAGTTGATATTTTTATTGGTTTTAGTTAATTTCCACTTGAAGCACGTGTATGACATAAATGACATTACAGTTCGCATTGCGTACGCATCTAACTCTTTTGACTCGAAGCTCCTCCAATTGCATGTCCATGAATCAGATATGGATGATATGGTACCACTTTTCCATTGTCTTCCCACGCACATTATCCACGGTTTCCACACAGACTAGTAGAAGTAAAATTGCCAACTCATCTACCTCTATCTAATCTCGTTCTTGCATCGCGCGTTCTGCGACCATCAACCGGAGACATTAACAATTATGAGCCATTCCAACACGTCTAAGTACACGTCAGATTCATCGGGATGGCATAATCTCTTGTTAAGTCAATGGACTTTACCTCCCTTATTTTATCTGGATTTTTTTCTGATTGTGTAAACAAATTCACCTATATATACAGACATGCCCGGATCAACTCTGGACAACCATCATGGCCGCCACCCACATTGCCCTGTTCGTTTCCGGCCTTGCCGTCTTGCTTCTCCTCGTCCAAGGATCGCCGCCAGGGCCCGTTGTCCAGTGCCGGTCTGGCAACACTAACTGCACCGTGACCAACGGCTATGGAGCCTTTCCTGATCGCAGTACCTGCCGCGTCGCCGCGGTCGCGTACCCTTCGAACGAACAGGAGCTCCTGTTAGCTGTCTCCGACGCCACCGTGAAGCAGCAGCACGTGAAGGCGGTCACGGTGTACTCACACAGCATCCCCAAGCTGTCGTGCCCCGGCGGGCCGAGCGGCCAGGGCCTGGTAATCAGTACCCAGCGCCTCAACAGATCGGTGAGCGTGGACTTGGCCACCTCGCGGATGACGTTCGAGGCAGGGATCACACTTAGGGCGCTCCTTGACGCGGCGGCCGCCCGTGGCTTGGCGCTGCCCCACTCGCCGTATTGGCAAGGGGTGACGCTGGGCGGTCTGCTGAGCACCGGCTCGCATGGGAGCTCGGTGTTCGGGAAAGGCTCGGCGGTGCACGAATATGTGGTAGGGATGAGGCTGGTGGTTCCAAGTCCGGTCCCGGTGAACGGATCCTACGCCAAGATCGTTAATCTTGGTGAGGACGATCCTGATCTCTTGGCTGCCAAGGTTTCTCTCGGTGTTCTTGGAGTTATTTCTCAGGTATATATGCGGTGACTTACTAGTTATTCTTTGTTCTTTACACAGTTTGAGATCCATGTGATAACTCATCTTAGTTCTTCACGGTCTTTCTTCCAATCACGTCGAGTACTTTCATAAACTGAGTACATGACTTGCTACGTCTCGATGCTAATTAGGAGCAACTATATATTTAATTGTTCATCCTATTGTTAGTATCAAGACTTTGTTTGCACTACGTCAGCAAAATGTCGAGACAAAAAAAACTTGTTTTCTGTCAAATCACTTTGCGAAGGAAGACTTGTTCTTTTCCTCAAATATATAAAGTTATGTAAAATAATTGGCAGTTGATGATCCCAGTGGACTTTAGTTTTAATCTTCCCTTCTTTTCTTGCTTTGCTTGTATTCTTTTTTGAAAATGGGCTAATGCAAACCTTTGAATCGTTCTAATGATTCCATGTACCTTCCCTCCTAGTTTGTAGTAACTCCATAGCACAGTCGAGTGTTATGGAACATATGAGCACATTCAAACCCACATGGACAAAGATCAGAGAAAAAGCAAACTTAAATGAGAGTGAAGGCATGATTTGAAGCCATCATTTTACATCTATGGTTGTTCCATCTAGTTATATCTTATAGATGTAGAGTTTTTTTCTTGTAAGAACAGCTACAGTGACGTTGATGATGACTTGGTGTAAATGAGAGTGCCCCTTCCATCACATATGGAGCCTCGCGCAAGGCAAGAGGCAGGCAGGTCTACGCTGCCTTGCCTTGCAGAGCTTACGACGGGACCCGCCAATTGCCTTAAAAGCCTCAGTAACAATTATTAGGTTGAAGGACGATAGGGGATGTCAGTAGTAGTAGTTCTTGTTTCAATCTTGTTGCCTGAATAGCTGAAAAGAGTTGGCTTGCAATACAAGTAAGCTTTTGTTCTGCTGCTTCATTATAAGTAACCTAAGAATTACTTGAACCGATCGCGCAGGTCACCCTCCAACTTGAGCCGATGTTCAAGCGATCCATCACCAACAGGGTCGTAAGCGACGTTGGCTTCGAGCAAACCATCTCCTCGTACGCTGTCACTACTCACTATGGAGACATCATCTGGTATCCATCACAAGGCAGAGTGGTGTATCGAGATGATATCAAGGTCCCTATCACCACCAAAGGAAAGGGTGTAAACAACTTCTTAGGGTTCCGAGCGCAGCCCACCCTTGTCATAGCCTCTACACGTGCTTCAGGTCTTATAAATTGCAGCTTTTATTTCGCTTGACAATCTTGATGTAGTGTTCGAGTAGTATCGTACTTGATTTATACTAACAAGGCATCTCTTGTCCTCTACGATGTGTTTGTGTTTATGACTGCAGAGGAACTATCGGAACTAACAGGAAATGCCGAAGGCAAATGCGTGCTGTCCAGATTGCAAGCGGATACTCTGATTGCGACCGGCATGGGCCTTAAGAACAATGATGGCGGCTTGTTAGATTTCACCGGCTATCCGGTCGTCGGAAACCAAAGCGACATGCAATCCGCTGGTAGGTCCTCAAATTATTCCAGGAATGTATATAATGACACATGTAACACCTGAATTATTTAGTCTGAGTCATCTTCTCTCCAGGTTCATGCCTACGGAGTGCAGAAGACAAACTTCTCACGGCTTGTGGATGGGACCCTCGTTTTGCGGGGCTCTTCTACCACCAATCCGCCATAAGCATCCCCTTCACCACCATCGCTGACTTCATCGCCGACGTCAAGAAGCTCCGCGACGCCCACCCCAACGCACTCTGCGGCACCGAGCTGTACTTGGGCTTCTTCATGCGCTTCGTCCGCAGCTCCACAGCCTATCTTGGCAAAACCGACGACGTGGTGGACATCGACATCACTTACTATCGTTCCAAGGATCCAAAACGGCCGCGACTCTACGAGGATGTGATCGAAGAGATCGAACAGTTGGCCTTGTTCAAGTACAATGGGTTGCCCCACTGGGGGAAGAACAGAAACGTCGGCTTCCTCAATATCAAGAACAAGTTGGGGGCCAAGTTGGACAAGTTTGTGAGTGCCATGCAAAAATATGACAGCAATGGATTGTTCTCTTCAGATTGGACCGATGCGGTGCTGGGACTGCGAGGGAAGGAAGTTGTGGTGCAGGGAAATGGTTGCGCATTGGAGGGGTTGTGCATTTGCTCCACTGATGACCACTGTGCTCCTAAACAAGGCTATTATTGTCGACCTGGAGAAGTCTATGAACAGGCTCGAGTGTGCCGGAAGATTAAATCCGTTGAAGCTGATGGTCAGGCAGACAGCTTGTGATACCGTTCACATTCATTTGCTGTAAGGTTTGTATCGGTGTCACTTCCTCTTTGAATAGACGATGTAATGCCAGTCAATAATTACTACATAATTTAATATTGTAATTTTAAAGCAATGATCAATAAATGTAATATTGTATGGGAGTCAGATTACGTTCCTCCTGATATTATTTAAGCAACACTTCCATTATTAATGCTATAATGTCGAGAGACAGTGCGTTAATGCAATCTTCGCTTCCATTTCTTAAATAATAATTATAATGATATTATATTTTATCTAGAAAAATTCTCACAATTGAGCTTTTACAAAATGATGCCCTCTAAATAATTTTTATGTGGGACATCTTTCATATTAAATTGATGAAACTACCCTCTGTCCTCCACGAGTCCCCTCCGTCGCCCCTGCTCTCACCGCGAATGGTGTCGTCCGTCCTCCCTTCCCCCACCTCCCTAGCCGCCCGCCCCTTCTCGCTGGTGGCCTGCCATGGGCGACGATCGCACGGGTGTCGCAGGTGAGGGTTGCGACGAAAGGGCCGCTTCGGATGGCGAGTAGTGGCTGAATCGATGGCGTAGCGATGGGAGATGGCCTCGTGGGTGACGCACCACGGTACCTAGCGACGGGATCCGCCCTCTCGTCCTCGCTATTCGCGACGAGGTTGTCGCGTTTTCCCTCGACATTCATGACCACGAGTTGGTCACTCGCGACACAAAACGGAGAATTGGCTGCGGATAGCTGTTGCTGGCCGCGGCAAGGATGAGAAAGACAGGCGACGAGGGATTGAAGATGGCGATGAAGACGGGGAGTGGTGGACGGCGAGGCGAGCAAAGCCGCGGATGCGATCGGGGGAGGAGGAGGAGGAAGGGAGGGGAAGGGGAAGGTAGATGGCGACGGATGACGCTGCACGTGGTAGGAGCGAGCGTAGAACCGACGATTGATGATTAGTGTAATTACGCTACGATGATGATGTAATAATAATATAACGAGATTTAAAATGGGCATATATCGATAAACATTAATTTTCTTTCTTTATTTAGGTCACGTCCTAACTACAGGTGTATTAAACTCGGTGCCTTCGCCACAGAGCTAACTGGTGGAGGGGCAGAAGGTAATGGTGTAGTCTGCGGCGCCCGAGGCGCACGTGAACGTGCTCGTGGCGTCGTCGTAGGCGTAGCTGTACGCCGCCGGGCACGCCGCCTTGAAGAGCTGCGAGTAGCGCGTCGGCCCGCACGTCGTCGGGGAGCCGTGGGCTCCCGTGCAACAGTACTCTGGGGATCCGAACGCCTCGCACGCGCTCCGGCACGCCATCGTTTCCCCGGACTCCGACGCCACCCGCAGCTCCGCCGGGCACCGCGCGTTCACGTCCGCCATGCACCCCGCGTACCGGCAGCTGCCCCCCACGGCCGCCCCGGAGGGGCGCACCCCGATGCCAACGTTGTAGCCGTCGACCAAGCTCACGTCGTAAAAGTCCTTGGCGCCGTCACCGCCGCCGAGGGTGAACTCGGCGAGACTTACCGGCGGGGCGCCACCGACAGAGCAGCGGAGGGCTCCACCGCAGTCACCGGTGGCGCAGGACCCGTTGGCAGAGGAGGAGTCGAATAGGCAGCTGGTACGGGCCCAGAAGCGGCCGGACCAGCCAGGTGGGCCGGAGAAGGAGCTGGTGGCGTTGGGTGGGAGCTCGAAGCTGCCATTACCAAGGAGGACGGCGCCGTTGCCGGACAATGCGCCGGGCCATACGGTATAAGGACAATTGTTCTCGAGGATGAAGGCGGTGCCAGCACCCGCCGCCGCCGGTGCCCGTAACGCCCCTGCTTCAATTTAACAGATAAAAGAAGAAGTAGGCGCTTTGCGCGGAAATGCTTAAACTTGTGGGTTAATCAGGCGCTTACCTGAGAAGAGGAATGTTCCGAGGCCGAGGAGGAACAATTTCAGCAGGAAAGCCGCCATGACGAGGCACGGAGAGTCGTGAGTCCGTTGCCGGTAGCTGATTGCTCAGGTAAATGTGGTTGGGATGTAAGTGTGTCCTTCACGAATCTCAAAGTATGTTGTGAAGATCCGCTTAAAGATCTCCACACGTCGTGCGTGATGTGACAATTGGCACCCCACTTGGTGTTTTATAGAGAGCTCCCTATAAAATTTCTTCTGGTGCAAATTGGTAGAGTTTGTCACGATTTGGAGTCTATTGTCTCTTCTCAATTTGAAATTTGTCCAATATGTCTTGGACGATCCGTGGAAGGTTTACCTGACAAGGAGAGTATCCGATTTGGAGTGACTTTTCTTGAGATATGATAAGTTTAAGCCTCCAAGAAAGCAAGATTGAGGTATTTGTTCCCGAATATTTGATCATCCAACTAAACCTTAATTGCCTTATGATAGATCATATTCATTGCTTCACGTTGAATTAAATGCCAAACTTACACATCGCTCCATTTGCTATGCCCTTCTTGTGTGCATTGTGATAGTTCTCCTTTCTGGTCACCTAATGTCTTCCTTCCTGGATACTTAAGCTGTGTCTCAAGCATCTCTCGAGAATGGAGGTTCACCGAGATGCATCCTTCGGAGGGGCGTTCGCATACTAAGAACGGATGAGCCTGACGTGGGGAGATAGGCTTTACGTTGAGCTGCATGGCTGTGGTAATGGCTTTCTCGTTTGGGCGACACCTCTCCCTGCAGCGCGACCTGCGTGAATTCTGCAGTCCACGTCGGTGACGGTTGAGCTCCATGCACGAGCACCACAATGTACGTGTGCTCACCGTCATGAATCCTGCACCGTCCGTTTCATGAATCTTCGTGTCATCCGTCGGATCGGACGGCCAGCTGGTCTCCTCTTCCATTGTCAGGTAAAATATGCGTCGGGGTTGTCTCTCCCAAAAGGAGCTGTTGGTCATATGTTTGCCTCACGTAATGCCATCACTTTAAGAACATGAGAAGAAGGTAACCAAAGGATATTTCAAAAGGGTTGCCGATCGATCTTTGCTTTGTCTTCTGCAAAGCTGCCTTTGCCAAAGCATGGTGATGCATTTCACCACCAACTCTCCACGTAATATTGGAGCAGAATTTGGTGACTGCTCAACTATTTTTTACTCCTCTTTCTCATCGGACTCGTACATTTGGTTGAAAAGTCATCTTAGGGGGGTATAATGCTGGACGAGCTCTTGAGGTATAATCTTCGAGAAAACTAGTGTTATAAAAAATATATATATCAAAACAAATTATATCTTTTAGAATTACCAAATTCAGGTGTTTTGGACGAGCACAATACGTCGACCTCAGATTGACTTCAACTTACTATTCAACATGTACAATCAAATTTTTACTTAGCAAATTAGTACGTTGACTTATTCCATGCATTTGGTTCTGTCTGCGGCTTGGTTTTCGCCGCCACCTAATGGACAGACACCAAATAGTTCGTAGCTCAGCCAAGTCATGTCTTTTGGAGAGAGAGAGAGAGAGAGAGAGAGAGAGAGAGAGAATGTGGTCGTTGAGAAAATCGAGTGCGAAGGGCATAGAAGGCCAATTAACAAGTCAAGCGGCCAAATGCATGTTGAGAACAAAAGTCAAACTTGGTTTCAGCAAAAGGTGGTCTGCGGCGGATATCACAAGAAAAAGATGCATAACGTCAATTAAAAATAAGTCTTTTAGCCATTGAAGGTGCAATTTGGAACAAAAGTATTTATTAATTATAGGAAAGAAGGCCGTCATGATAAAAAAGATTTCAAAAATCTCGCCAGTATATATATATAACAATGACCTTATGCAACATCTCATGTTTAATATTTAATTTGAGAATCTAATTGTAAATATAAATATTACAGGAATTAAAATGTAACAAAGTCAAAAAGAAAAAAGGAAAAAAGAAAATTTTCTTCCGCACCGCCTCTCCCTTCTCTCGAGAGGGGCTTCGGGTGAGAAAGGAGCAGAAGGAAGATAGAAACAATAAAGAAGAGAAGAAGATGAATAGAGGGTAAAAAAGAAAGGGAGAAGAGGCGGAGAAGAGAAGAAGAAGAAGGAAAAGAGAAAGGGAAGAAGAAGAAAAAGTAGAGGATCGGTCGTGAGACCAGAGAGGAGAAAAAACAAAGAGAACAAAAAGAATGGAAGGAGAGGAAAAGAAGGAAAGGAGAAGGGAAAGAAGAGTAAAAAAAAGGGTTGGTGCAAGTGACATGGACCAGAGGAAAGCAAAAAAAAAAAAAAATGGTGGATTGGATTTGAGATCAGATGAATCTAAAAATTATATGAGGTATGGTTTTGAATTCTCTTTAATTCTTATTAATTAGATTTATATTTTAGATTATAAATTGAGAAATTTTGTTAATTGGACATTTATACATCGAATAGCATAAAAGATAAAAAATAATAATTTTAGAAAAAAAAATCAGAATATAAGTTATGGAAGATATGCGATCAAACTCTCTAATCTGTTTTCAAAGATATTAATGCGTGTGTTGTATGATTAATAAAATATGGGTATTAATCTAAGAAAAAAAAAAAGTAGCATTTCTATTCAGTGGAGATGTGTACAGATGAACTGTATTTATAATATCCTTTTGGAACACCTACTACGCTCTCATCTCCGTTGTGTCTTTTCTCAGTAGATAAAGACATGAGTGTCGAGTCAATCTTTCCAACCCGTCGATGTACATCCGATGAGAGCACGAAGCAGCTTCTCAGAGTTCCTCGCGCCCACAGACGAGCACAAACCTCCTGGTGGCCGCACACGGTATTTGAGCCTGCTGTTTCCCCAGCGTGAGTGAATTGAATTGGGAGGATTGCCTCTTCGCGTGCCTCAAAGGACGTCAACGGTGCCTCAGCGTCATGCTATATATAACAAGCCCTCTCTTGGTCCCTGTACCATCGACCACCAACAACGTCAGCGACTTGCGGTTCTCCAACGAGCGAAGCTAATCGAGGAAAGCGATCCAGAATAGAAGAGATGGCTCATTCCGGTGCTGCCGAAGTCTTCACGGAAGAGCAGGAGGCGCTTGTGCTGAAATCATGGAACGTGATGAAGAAGGACGCAGCCAACCTGGGGCTAAAGTTGTTCTTGAGGTACTACGACTATTCCTCGCTCTGTGGCCAATGGACCCCAACCGTGTTGCTGGTCATTGAGCATGTCTTCTTCTCAGGATCTTCGAGATTGCCCCGTCAGCAACTCGACTATTCTCCTTCCTACGTGACTCCGATGTGCCATTGGACAAGAACCCAAAGCTCAAGCGCCACGCCATGTCCGTCTTCGTCATGGTACCACTCATCTTTCTTCCTTTATGTACACATACATTGTCATGCATCTGCAGAAAGCCGTTGCTCAAACTTTCGTATTCTCCTCAGACATGCGAATCCGCGGTGCAACTGCGGAAAGCCGGGAAGGTCACGGTGAAGGAGACGACTCTTAAGAGGCTCGGTGCAAGCCATTTCAAATACGGTGTAGTAAATGAACACTTTGAGGTAATAGATTCTGATAGCAGTTTTTGTGATCTCAGATCATTTGCTCATAAATTCAATGACATACATTAAAGTTCAGCAAACAACAAGTCAAACAAGGTTCAGTGCAAACCGATGACTGCAACTTTTGTTTAATGCATGGTGCAGGTTACGAGGTTTGCTTTGTTGGACACAATAAAGGAGGCGGTGCCGGACATGTGGTGCCCTGAGATGAAGGCGGCATGGGGAGAGGCTTATAACAAGCTTGTTGCAGCTATCAAGGAAGAAATGAAGCCCATTCCTTCCCCATAGAATTTAATTCTCTCTCCTTGTTCTGTGGGCAAACCGGAAATAAGAGGGCGTCATGTGTGCTCGTATGTGTAGTTTAGTTTAACTTACAGTATGTTCTGTACCCAATCTTTCTCCCAGTCCTCGGATTGCGTCTGTAATCCAACGTACTTTTATAGCATACGTCTCATTTCGAATCATAAATTATAGGACAGTTCTTTTTATTCTCATAATGCCGCTAAGTTAATTGAGGAATACATTACGATGAGGGAGAGAGATTCTCAAATATTAGATTTTCAGGAATGTTTTCATCATCATTTTTTTATCATATATCGTAAAATTAAATATAATTAAAATATTTTAATTGTACGTAAGAAACTGATCAGAATATGCACCGATCTAAAGGAGGCAGAGGAGACGGCTGCCTATATCAATCTCAATTACTTCAACTTCGGCCGAGGAAGATCGCACAGTCGAGAATTGGATAATAGATCAGCCGGTAGAGAGGCGACCACAGTGGGTCCGCCGGCAGAGTAGCAGCGGCGAGGGTCCGCCGGCAAAATAGCAATGGCGATGGGCCGCTGGCTTGCGAGGAAGTTGACAGGCAGATGGCAGATGGAGGGGCGACCACAGTTGGCGACCCCCGAGGACGAGGAGTCTGAGAGGAGGTGGCGGGTGCTCGGCCTGCTTCTGTGCAACAGCCGAGAGGAGGCGGCGGGCCTCCGGCTGTCTGAAAGCTGGAGGGCAGGAACTCCGCCGGAGCTCCGCTGGAGGAAGCGGAGGAAGGGACGCTGAGGGCAGCGTAGCAGTTCGGAGAGGACGCTGTTGTTGCCGCCAACGGCAGTGAGAGATGATTTTATTCCGCTCGGAGCAGAGAGCGCTCGGAGCAGTGATCGGCAAGGTGCGGCGGTTAGTGAGGAAGAAGAGGGAGAGCCTCGCCGGAGTTCCACGGACGCTGCGCCTTAATGCTAAACAACCGAGGTCAACACCGCTCGCGGAAGAGGAACTCGCAGCGGCAGATCTAGGTCCCGGATCGTCAGCCAACAGGGAAGGGGGGACTTTGCCGGTGAAGAGGAACTGCTTCGCCGACATAGAGCACCTTCGCCAGTGAGGAAGAACGGGCGGGCACTTCGCCGAGACGAGGATGCTCGGAGAAAACCGACAACGGCAGATTAGCAGAGATGAGGGACTGCCTTCGTCGGACGGCGACGAAGGGAAACGGTTCTGAGAGCACTATGTGAGAAGAAGGGGAGCGCTGTGTTGATGGCTGCAGGAGGGAGCGGCGGTCGACGAGGCAGAGGTGCCAAGGCCTAAAGCGAAAAAATGGGAGGAGGAGGTGCCAAGGCCTAAAGCGAAAAATGGTTCATCTTTTTATGTATTCAAATCACGTAATTAAATTAATTAATTAAATTAATTAATTAAATTTATGATTAATTTTTAAATATTAAATTTTCGTATATGTTTGTATCATTATCTTCTATCAAAATTCCTTCTCTCTCTCTCTCTCTCTCTCTCTCTCTCTCTCTCTCTCTCTATTATAAACGAAGACAATACTAAGGAATTAGATGAGCCGAACATGTGGTGAAGGCGGCATGGGGAGAGGCTTATATGACCGACCAGCTATCAAGAAAGAAATGAAGCCCATTCCTTCCCTTCCCCATAGAATTTAATTCTCTCTTCTTATTCTGTGGTTAACCGGAAACAAGAGGGTGTCATGTGTGCTCGTATGTGTAGTTTACCTTACATTATGTTCTGTACGCAACATTTCCTACCAATCCTCGGATTGCGTCAGTAATCCCACGTAATTTTATACTATACATCTCGTTTCGAATCATAATTAAAGGACTAATTATATATTAATTAAATCTTTTTAATATTTTTATTTATAAATTTAAAATTTTATATTAAAATATTATTATAAAAGTAAATTATTTAATCTTATTTATTTCAATTTCATTAGTTTTACTTACGGAAGATAAATGACACAAAAATGATAGATAAAATGATTATCTGGGTTAATTATATATTATTCATTATTCATACAGTAAGATCTCTTTAGTATCTCAGTCTCTATATTTAAAAAAAATTATATTAAGATCTTTTTAATTATAAAAGTAAAAAAATTAATCTCATTTATCATAACACAATTGGTTTTACCAACGAAAAATATATAACATGTTCATAAATAATACGAAAATAATCTGTAAAAAGATAATTTTCATGATGGTAGACTAATTACAAATTATCTCATATAATTAGACATCTTTAGCATCTTGATCCATAGATTTAAATAATTTATATTGAAATCTACATAGTTATAAAAGTAAAATATTTAACTCAATTTACCTTAATGCCATCGATTTTACATACGAAAGATACAACATGTGCATGAACGGCGTCACACTACTCTGCCTCACTTAGTCTCCTCTCTCCTTATCGTTGGTGATGCAGATGTCTCACCTGTCTCCTCTTCCTCCTCCAGCACCGACGCAAATATAAAGCAACATCCGAGGAGGAAGAGGAGACAAAATGGTGTGACGTTGACACAAATGTCTCACCTCTCTCATCTTCCTTCTCTAGAGCCAACATAAATGTCTCACCACTTTGTCTCCTCTTCTTTCGTATCATCGATGTTCGAATCGACATCAGAAGGTCAACCACCACATTATTATTGTTAACTATCACTACAACAATAACTCATAATGTTATCATTCATCACTATCATTGAAATTATCTTTCTGCTCATCGTTTTAGTATTATTCATGTACATGTATGTTGTATATTTCGTCGGTAAAATCGATGGTGTCAATATAGATAGAGTTAAATGCTTCCCTTTTATAACTCTGTTTCTGGTTAACTTCAGAATAGGAAGACAGAATTAAATTATATGAATGGTAACAACATCAATTGAAAATAAGTCTCGGTGCAATTTGGAACACAATTATTTATCAATTATAGGAAACAAGGCCTTAATGATAAAAAAGATTTCAAAAACCTCTCCGTATATATATGATAATGACCTTCTGCAACATCTCATATTTAATTTGAGGACCTAATTGTATATATATATATATATATATATATATATATATATATATATATATATATATATATATATATATATATATATATATATATATATATATATATATATATATATATATATATATATATAATACGAATTAAAATGTAAAAAGTCAAAATAAAAAGAGAAAAAAGAAAATTTTCTTCTGCCTCTCTCTCGAGAGGGCTTCGGGTTGAAGAGAAGGAAGAAAGGAGAAAGGGGGAGGAAGATAGAAGCAGTAAAGACGTGAAGAAGAAGAAGAAGAATCGAGGGGAAAAAAGAAGGGTAGAAGAGGCGGAGAAGAAAAGAAGCAGAAGGAAAAGAGAGAGGGAGGAAGAAGAAGAAGAAGAATCGAAGGGAAGGAAGAGGAGAGAAAGAAAAGAAAAAGGAAGAAGAAGAAATAGAGAAGAGCAAAAACAAAGAGAGGAAGAAGAATGAAAGGAGGAGGAGAAGAGAAGGAAAGGAAAATAAGAGGTAAATGTTTCATTTTAAATTTTTTTGGTTTTTATAATGCTGCTAAGTCCTATGCTCTCTCTCTCTCTCTCAACACTACAAACAAAGATAATACTAAGGAATTAGATGAGCCGAGGAGACTTGTGAGTCAGAAGTTCTAATTGGCTGTGTCTGATTGGAAATGTCGGCGCCGCTGTGTGTCACGAGGGACTTACAAGGCGTCGCCGCCCGGGCTTACTGGAGGTAGCTCATCCCCACCTCGTTCCGCCGTACGGGCTTTGCGTCGGGCCCGATTGATTATAGGCCTATAGAAAGCTCAATATAGCATTAGATATGACAACAGATCTACTGTTTTTGGGAATTCAGATTTATGTTTCATGTTGAATACTGAAACTCTATCGGAAATATTCTCATGATTAGATATATATATATTGATCGAATCCCATTCCCATGAATCAGGTTCGGATACTCTGTAATCGGATGTCACATAAGCCCCATCGACTAGATGTTATATGACTGCTAACACTCGTGCATGCTCTGTTTGTGTAGTCTCATGTTCATGTTCAATCTCTTTCGCTGCGGTACATGTCTTCTACTCTGAGATCGCACTCAACTTGGACGCAAAATCCCGTCCCTTGCCACCCCTCCTCTTACAATTTACTCTACTCTTCCCTCCTCCCATCATCCCACTTGCACCGCCGCCGGCAGCCGCGGGCATTGCCGGGTGGAAGGTTAGAGGAGCCACAGATCTCCTGTGGCGGCTGCAGGCACCACGAGCGGCCCCGAGGGCGGCGCTAGCCTTCACTGCGAGCGCCGCCATCTCTTCCGCATGGAGAGGTCGCCGGAGCATGGAGACAGGGAGGAGGAAGTAGAGCTGCCCGGGCTGCAGCTCGTCGTCTTCATCCACGGCCATCACTAACCCGTCGAACACCATGCCGTCGGAGTCACACACGAAGCACGTCGGGTCCTTCTGTAGCAGGTGGGACACCTTCACCGGCCTTTCAAACTCCTGTAGCTTCCCGTCCTGTAGCACCAGCTTTGCCGTCGCCGGCTCCGCCACTCCCGTCGCATCGCACGACTTGCAGATCCCCATGTCAGTCGAGAGGATTATACCAATCTCAGTGAGCTAATTGATTGTATATATAGTGAGAGAGAAAGAACACACATTGTCTGTCGGATTCAAAGGGAAAGGAGGAGAGAGATGCGTCGGCCATAGATTTCACTGTTCATCATGAGAGATGACAACGAGGACGGTGTGGAAGACAGGTTGTTTGAGAAAGGGAGAGGGATCTAAGAATAGAATGGGCAGGAATGACTTCAACACAGCGAGAGAAGTCGCTGTATCAAAGGTTGGCTAGGGGGAAGGCGTAGGTGTTTCACGAACTAGGCTTCTTGTTTTTATGCTGTGCTCCACTAAGCACAGTTCGGCGTTCAAAATGGTCTCAAAACGAGATCATTTACTAGTTGCCACCACTCCATGAGTTGTAAATGAAGACGAGACTTAATGATATCCCTTAATCTCATATAGAAGACGCAGTAAATTCATGCATATTCTCGAGTAATCGACTCATTAATTACTTGAGAGTCGTGTGCCGGGCAAGACCACATTACTCGGAGCAGCTACTCATTCATTATCATATCCACTGCTAGCTGTGCTGCAAGAGAAGTAGATTTTCCTGTAAACCGACATCCACCTACACACCACTCTGAGGAAGGACTGCATGTTTTCGTGCTTAATTATTGTGGACTGTGTTAGGAGAAGTAACGCCATCCAGATCACATGAAAGTGGGGACGATAAAGCAGGTGAGTAGTCCAGAGATGGAACAGAGCTATGAAGTCATACATGGAAGGTGAGATGCATGTGATGGATTGGCCCAGTAGGGTCGAAGCATTTCCCATTTCGATCAGTTCAATCTTAAGAACAAATTTGTGATTAGTCCAAGAGAGAAACGGACTCGAGGGGCAGAAATTGTCTGCAGAACTCTTTGTATATGATTCTATTATAGTCAGCCTGAAAGCAAATACAGGAAGAAGGAACAGGAGATCAGATCAATGGATTACGTTGCCCAACAAGCTGTTCGCCGAGGGAGAGCTCTGCTCACTGAGCCATGGATCCTGCACAGAAACGGGAGATTCTGCATTCACTTCCTGTATCATGCTGCTAACCAAGGCCAACCTCCTACTCTTCGATGCCGTGCGCAACTTCCCCGCACAGCTCGAAGTGGACGAGCAGAATGATGACGCCGTCGACAAGAAGGTACCGTCGTCCGCCGGCGCCCACCCGGTAAACTTGATCTGTTCCAGCTCGTCTGCCACTTCCGTCATGGAGGGCCTCATGTCCCTGTGAAAGGCGAGGCACCGGAAGGCCAGTTCGGCCACCCTGTGAATGGAAGCCAGTGTCCAGGCATCTCTGTTTGCCTCCAGGTACGGGTCTATTATCTCATCGATGCACCCTCTGCCGATCTTGTCGATCGCCAGCACAGCCAAGTTCACCTCGCTCTGCACCCGGCTGAAGTCCACGACCTTGAGTGCCGTGATGATCTCCAATAGCACCACGCCGAAGCTATACACGTCGCTCTTGTCGGAGAGGTGGAAGTTCTGGTGGTACTGAGGGTCCAGGTAACCCGGAGTCCCCTGCGGCGCCGTCGATATGTGCGACGTCTCGGTCATGCCCATCCGGGAGAGACCGAAGTCTGCGACCTTGGAGTTGTAGTTGTCGTCGAGCAGGATGTTGCTGGACTTGATATCGCGGTGGTAGATGGGGGGGTGAACGGCCGAGTGGAGGTAGGCGATGGCCTTGGCGGTCTCGGTGGCGATGGTGAGGCGAACGGTCCAAGGCAGCGCCGGCCCCCGTTCCCCTTGCAGGTGCTGAGCCAACGTGCCGTGGGGCATGTACTCGTAAACCAGGATTTGCTCTCCCCGCTCCACGCAGCACCCCAGGAGACGGACAAGGTTGGGGTGGCTCACGGAGGAGACGAGCCTGATCTCGTTCATCACCTGGTCGATGCTGTCGTCGTCTCGGTTCTTGATCTTCTTCACGGCGACTTGCTTGTCGTTGCTGAACTTGCCGGCGTAAACGGTGCCGTAAGAGCCCGTGCCGAGAATGTGGTTCTCCGAGAACCCATCGGTGGCCTTCTCGATGTCTTTGTACGAGTAGAGGGGAACCGTGCACGAGGCTTCGGACAGCAGGCGTCTCATGCTGCTCCGTTTCCTCATCCGCGAGGAATAGCGTTTGATGAAGCAGCAAACGAAGGCCAACGCAGCCATTGCAGAAGCACCAGCGATGATGCCTGCAAAAGAGAGAGGGTTTCTCAGCGACCCATCTGCAACTACGCTGTGCAGTCATCATCACTCCAAAGATCAATCTAACAGTTGAGACTGCTCAGTTCTTTCTCACAAGGAGACAATCTATTAGTATCAGAAGCAGCAGAGTCATGAAAACAAAACATCACCCCCCCTTAAATTAAATGTATGCTGTGCAGCAACCTTAAAAGCTCTGATCAGTATGCAGGTGTATTGCAACAATCACAGCTGGTCATAATAATAAATGATTCAACAACTTTCATGGATCAATAAATTAAAACCTGGTTTGACATTTCCTATATTTCTCTCATTTACTATCCACCGACCGAAAAGCTTTTGGTAGTCTGACTCCAATAGTTATTGTCCTTGGGGGAAGGTCACAAGAATTTTAATGCATCCACATTGATACCTAGACCAAGGAGCTTATGATAATGACATCCTTTCTTCTAATTTGATCCTTTGACTAGCATCTGGTTATCGCAATTACAACGCATGAGTTAGATGTGACTGCATTGACAAGTGTGTATAAAATATGGAAAGAAGTAAAAGAATGGCATGCTATTCCTGACTAGTCTCATTGTCTTTCTTTCGGAATATTTAGGTTTCATGGAGTTTTCCTTCCTGCTTTCATGTGATTTCAAAGGATTCACCAAATAAGATAATTGGCAAAAGAAACCAAACTCAAAACAGATGCAACTTCTACTACAACAATTGGCATCACTAACTCTTTTTGATGCAGAGAACAGAAACACTGAACAGATTGTGAGGTAAAGAAGAAATACCTCCAACAAGAAAAGCAAGTTTGCTTCTAGATCCACCACATGCTCCAGACATGTACCTTGTAGGATTGCATTTGGAAGCCGAAACTGGAAAAAGAACCATAGTATCAGTTCAAAGAAAACAAACTCTTGTTCATTCTTCTTTCTGCACTATAATGTTCAGTAACTTTCTAATGTCCAACCAAGTAAAAACGTAGGCTTGAAACCAATGGTGAAAAGAACAAGTACCAAACCTATCAAATGCGAAATCAATGCATGCACTAACCATCCCTTTTCTTGAGGGAGTTGACCACACCTCCTTCAACCATATACAGAGACATTTCCTTTTAAGCAAACAGTTCTCGGGCCAAACTGCGAATCAGGATTAAGTATGCATATAATAATAATGACGCAGTTGGGCAGTAGTCGTTGAGCTGACAGAAGACGATAAGAGCGAAGAGGGGGAAGTCTAACCAAACCTCACGGGGCAGGTAATTGCAAGGCAGGTCCAGTAGGTAAGAGCAGAGCAGAGCAGAGCATTCCAGTTGGATGTCATAAAGATAGTGGTTGATGTCAAAGTCAATGTGGAAGAGTCAGTGAGAGGTATTGGAAGATTTATCATCAAGCTTGAAAAGCTCTAACCATGGTTTTCATGTCAACATATAGATGTCATATAGAAAACATATCTAAATTCTTTAGCTCATCACCTCCATCAATGAAAGTTAATTTCTGCAGCGCTTAATTCTAGATTAAAGATTATCTCAATCTTTAATATGTTCATTGAAAATTTTCATGTAAGTTTATAATTTGTAGAGCAGAGGGAAAACCAAGCCGGAGAGGTCAACTGAGCACGCTGTGAAGAACAAGGACTAACCTTTGCGACAACCGGAGCCGCGGGCGAAACCGTCCCCTTGGAATCCCTCATGGCAGCTGCACCGGAAGCCGGGCCGATCGGTCATCGGAGATGTAATTCTCGTGCAATTCGCGTTAGCCGAGCACTGGCACTGTCCTTCCAGCCACCATGCCAGCTCCGCCGTCCAGAGCTCCAGCAACTGCACCGACGCGCCACTGACATAGCCGACGGACGTGACAAGGAAACTGCAGCCGGAGTCGACGATGCTGGAGAGGCCGAAATAGTATTCCCTGGTCTGATTGTAGAAGCAGGTGGCGTTGTCGAATCCCGGGCCGCATCTCCCGTCGAACAGGGTGGCGTTGATGGTGCAGCCGCCTGAGACGCTCTTGCTCTTGTTGGCCGTGCAGTTGCCGAGGAACAGGCGGCTCCTACTGGTCAAAGCGTAGTTGAGACCGGACAAGCTCCTCGCGGAGTAGATGGAGCGTTCGCACACCGGAGGCACGTCGATCAAGAGGCTGTCGCTTGTGATGTTCCGCACCGTGAATTCTCCAATTTGGATCGAGGAATTCAGAGCACTGGAACAATTGAGAGGGATCTGGCATCCACGAGAGAAGCCGAAGGGGTACGGGACCGTGTGGGAGCCGCAGGTGCCCTCACAGTGCGAGGTGGCTGGTGCGGAGACCGCCGGGAGGACGACAACCACGATATCCGCGAGAAAGAAGAAAAAGAAGAAGAAGAAGCGGAGGAGTCGTACCATCATCTCTTTCTCCTCCTCGTTTCAGCTACGCTCCGATCCTCATACACCGCATGCTCGGTACCAAACTCTCTCGATCTTTATCGAGCCAGCAAAAGCTCCTGGTCATGGCAATTGCGAGGTCTTTGCCGCAGGAGAAGGGAAGACTCTGCATCAAATGATCAGTAAGCTTTGCAGTGTTTCCAGGGACAGACTCGTAATGGGATCTACGAATTGGTCTTTAGTCTTCGAGGGCCTCGGTCACTGCGGCCTGGCGAGTATGGTGATGTCTGGAATTGGCATTTTCTCTTTGCGTGTGCGCGTGGGGGACGTGATGGGAACCTCTGCTTTCCATTCTCTAACCACTTGCTTGTTTTCTCCAGGCTCTCAATGCCACCTCTGACGTAGAAGAAACGAACAGTTGACTCGGACACCTTTAATTCCACGATTCATCAATGGCGAAGAGCACAGTTTTGGCGCCTCCTCATAATACCTTCCTCTGGATTTCTACCACCGTGTGAAAGAATTGACGGCTGGGATATGGACTTCCATCTTGAAGTAATTGTTGTCATGTAATTAATTACAAAGCCGAAATTGCCATGATGGGGACATTCCCCACTGCCTCATGCTCTCCGACTACGAGTGGCTTGGCGGACAAAATGCTATATGAATCTGAGGTAATCTGGATCCAGTAACACATCCATGAAGACGAGGAAATGTGGCTCAGGGACTGCTCGATGCAGTTGATGGATGGGGGTTGACTCTAGTAATAACGAGTTCTCTTCAATCATGAAGGGACCCACGAAGGACCGAGACAGACAGTGATGCAGATACTGACATGTGTGATGAGAACAAATGATCGTTTCTGTGGAACAGAACACGACTTTGGATAAGACCAGTGACAGCCACCGCAAGCGTCCTTTTCTCCTCTGCAATGTGGCACTGGAAGCAGTCATAAATATCTCTTCTATCAAAGCTGCAAAGCATCATCTTCTTCCTCGAGCCTGTAGGTATGTCAACTTGGTCTTTTTAACTCTTTTGTTCCAATTTAATGTAGTCATGCCCGGCCGGGGTTTCTGGAATCATAATAATGTACACATCACCTGACTATCGTCGGTTGAAGCACTCACATACCTGAGACATCCTCGGCATTGACTCTTGCAATGCCCTGTAGCTGTAACTGATCTGTTTCTAAATCAATTTGTTATTGGTAATGATTCACAGTAATGCAAACTTAATTGTTCATCATCGTGAAGAAGCCTTCAAATGGACTTGGGAACTTTCTGAACCTCAAAATTCTATCAATGTGAAGCAAGCTTCATGTGACCAAAGTCTTCCTCAACAATAATCTGATCATATCTGTGAAGACATGGAGCAATATTGAGGGTTAAAATACAGAGAAAACAAGGGGAAATTTTTTTTCACAAAACCAGTCTACCCAGGAATTTTGTTATACCTCAGATTGTGAAAACTGGAAGCTTACACAGCAGAACTCCAACGTAATCTGTTCAATCCAGAAGATAAACATTGCTTAATTTAAAATCATAAATAATTTCTTGAAGGTCTAAGTAGAAAAGGTAAAAGTCAACCCAACGCGGTAAGGCACCTATCATCAATGCATTAATCTCAAGAGGAACAACACAAATAGTCGTCCCATATTGTAACACAAAATCATGCAACTCACATAAAAGAAATCCAACCATCCAACTATCCAAAAAGATCGAAAATCTCGGTTGAAAATCTATAAAACCCACATATTGCCAATTATCCATCATAATGATAAGAATTGTAATTTAGCACATGGAACCATTCCCCCCGCGGACTTGGGAAAGAGGGGGGTTATACCATCAAAGACATCACTTTCCATATCATTGAAATAACACACTACAATTGAAAACGTTCGAGCTTTTGTTCATATCACAGGTTTACCCCAAATTTCGATGGAAGGAGGAAGACATCAACACAACCAACTCCTAATTTTTTGCAATCTCTTTAGACCAACATGTTTTTAATCTAATAGAGCATTTACAAGATCAACTAAATGGACATCAAAAGACACAGATTGACCACTTCTTTTTCAGACCTCCATTACGTAGAAGTAAGGATTTCATGTTTAGACATTTGATACTTGGCATCCCAAAGACAGAAAAAGGTAACATTACCATGGAACAACCAGTGGCTCAATCCAAGCTACCAACTGGATGTTTTCCCCTTCCATTCTCTGGCACAAGCAACAAAAATGGTCAGCCAAGAGTTGATGAAGACACTAATGCTGTTGAACAAGGGCAACAAACAGGAAACATGGGAATGCAAGAGTCTTTCAGCAGGTTCATGTGTAATCTGCACAAACAATAGCAATTCGACCGGAGCAGCTCAAGTTTTCTTCTTAAACTAGTCCCAGACCTTGGGATACATCTCCAGAATCCAATGCTTCATCTGTGATAGCTGCATCATGCCCCAACTCCAGGGAACCAGAGAAGGACCACACTGAGGCACAGTTCTGGTCACCTACATCGACAACAAATGGGGTTTAAGTTGATCAACTGACAAAGTTGGCAGGCAAAAGCATACTAAGTTCTTACCAAAAGAAAGGAAACTATCATTAGTTTGGTGCACAAGAAATGTGCATATTGTTATGCTCTATCGGATTTACCAGAGGAGAACCAATAATATTTCTCTAGTATTTTTAGTTTTAGTAAACAGTTGTATCTGAAATTCTGAATGTCAAGTTTTTTGGTTAAAAGTTCAAGGCATAGTAATTAGCTTTTGATATGTTTTACAAGTTCTTACAGTCTAGCTAGATCAGTGAATCTTCATCAACTAATGGACCCATATGTTTCATCTCGTGTATTTAAAAATGTATATTCATGATGGAAATCATGCTATGCTAGTTACTGGCTCAAATTGGGTAAGATGATATTGACTGAATCTTAATGTTATTTTTAAGTAATAAATTGACATAACAGTTATTTTATAAGTGAAATCACAAGTTTGGAAGAATATATTATATATTTCATAAAACTCCTCTGCATTGAAATAAAGCTGTATAAAAAATATATATCTTAATTAATAATGGTCTTCTACTAATCATCAACAGACAAATCAGGTTTATGTTTCTGTTCACATAGTACATCTCCGATCCATTAGATTAATAAGCATCAAGATGACAAAAGGAGGTAAAAAATGATGTTGGAAAGAAGAATAAACTATATGACCTTTGCCCTCCATCCTAGCATAAATACATGGACAAAGCTACCATTAAGACAATTTTGTGTATGTCCCTGCAAAAGACGGAAACAGCAAATCTACCATGCATAGCTTGAAGGCACAAATTGGAAAAGCTAAAAGCAGCCTTAAATGCTGAAATCAAACATTTTTAGGAACAGATGCAGATTCCATTTTCAGGGGCAGATAAGTGCTTTTGGGTACACATGCAAAAGGATGAGTTTAAAATGGGTGCTCCGATGACTTATATAAATTATCTTATCAAAGAAAGCAGCTGAAAACATATAAAATGTCTGTTTCGATATACTTTTATTTTAACAAAAATAGTACAGGTGGGCAGTGGCATTCAACATTATAGATCAAACTACCATGGTGAGACACAAGTAATTGCATATGTAATATGAAAGACTTCTGAGTTAAGCAGTATATCTTATACCACTCAAGCTTAATTTCTCCTCAACATTGTCTAGCAAATCAAATCTTCGGTTCCCAGATGATGATGCAGCCAATGGCAAAGAAGGATGAAATGAGAAACCATTTACAGTATCTAGAAAGAAAAGAACATCAAATGGCAAATAAAGGTTAAGGATATACAAGATATCAAATGGAGAAAAAGTCAGTACTGAATCAAAAGATATGAACAAAATGTGTACCAGATGCAGCTTGAAAGCTTGCGGCCCAGTCCCCAGTTTGAAGATCATAAATGTGAACTAGACCATCCTGTCATGACAGTACAATCAACTAAGTTTATTTGGTTTTGTGAGATAAAACAAATTATTAGCAAACTTGCAAGACTACCTCTCCCCCAGTACCAAGGTGCCTGCCACAAGGTTCAATATCAAATGATATTCTCTGGTTTGTATGTTCTGATGATCTGTATAGTCTGATCGAGGAACCAGTGAGAACTTCATGATAGTCTTTATGATATCAGAACAATAACACTGAATTCAAGGAAAATTGCATGCATTCCTCATATGAGAAGAGTGGAAGGAATAGAGCAAAAAGAACAAAAGAAAGAAATGTTTCAAATGATTTATTTCCAGAAGATAGTTTTAGGGTTCCACTACATCTACCATATTCTTGATATCCAATGAGCTAACACAATTTTATGAAAAACATGGAACCTAGTGTATCTAAACAACAAACAACATGTAAAATCTCTTTGTACGGAAATTGTAACACAAAAATTGAAGAACTTACTGGTAAACTATCCCAATGGTATTGCGTATATCCCAGCACAATATATAAGGATCCTGAAAGCAACAGGAATGTCAAGAACATCATTTCACACCAAAATATTACCAGAATAAAATATGTGGACCATATTATCAGCAAGAATAATCCAATATTAGCATTTCAGGTAACATATTGCACAAACCACAACAAATGCCATGCAAGTGAACAAGTGCAATGTATCATATTAAGATTCATAGAAATGATAGTCATGAAGGCAGAAAAGAGAAAGATCTACAGAGAACTAAAATATTGTTTTGTAGCACTTGGAAGAACCAAATTTAGCTTATGCACAGCTCCAAGATTCTAGTTATTATTTGTAACTTTCATTTTTTCGGTCAGAATCGAATTTGTTATGCTTAAATGGTGATGATATAGGGGATTCTAATGACCAATAGTTCAGTTTCAACATGGTGGTCATCTCATAGATTGTACATTGCGACCTAAGGATGACAACATCTTAAGAAAAATTGGGACCAAATTGTCAACTATATAGGAAAAAAAATGGTTTTGTGATGCAAATTATCTGTGCACTACAGTAGGACTTGTCATCATTCAAAAGACATGCTTACACATTATGACAAAAAAAGGAGCAAGAGCTTGCTTCAAAAGTATCAACGTAACATGTTCCGCAACTAAGATCCATAAAATGTTATACAAGCATTAAGAAAGATTAAAACTGTTTTATCAAGAGAAGGAATTGTAACTACACTCAAGTAAATAGCCAATCAATCAAGTTCAGCATGCATGCATTGTACAAGCTAGAATCCCACACATGAATAGCTGACCAAGCAGCTTCAGGTTATCTGTGACACTTGATTAATCTCACATCCTATTAGACAATCATCATCCATGAAATGGACTGGTCAATCTTTTCCCATTTTAATAATATGTGTCGCATGAAGTACAATAGAAAATTGGAACCTTTCTGTAAAGAATCAACTGAACTGGTAAATTGCTTAACACTGTAAAAACATGGTACATAGAGAAGCATTGAAAGATGATTGATAGGTGTAAGTGGAACCAATAAACAAGCTAAGATGCTCTGAAGCACATACTTTAGTCCAATAGACATGGGAAAACCTGACGAATGGGATTAGGATCCATCAAAATAGGATCACTGCTTTTTTATTAACTATAACAAATGAGTTGGATGCGGCTGGACATATTTCACCAGTACAATAATAGTTGGTAACTGGAAATTGTCAGCCTCAACATACCTTCCGCCCTCCTGTATAAAGATAATTTCCATCTTTTGAGAACAATACCTGAAAATATAAACTGCCATTAACGGTTGTCACAAAGGTTTAATATAAGGAGATAGTCCCACTAACCTGTGTAACACCCCCTAATTGGCCATGTAAAACATACAACAACTCCATATTATCTTCCGAGTAAATTGCAGTTGTCTGGCTATAAGAGCCAATAGCAACCATCCCAATGTGAGTAGGAGAAAAGGCTATAGAAGATACAATACCTAGAATAACAAAAAATTTAATCAATGCCAATTTGAGAAAAATTTACAAGGCAAAAAGTTAACACCACAAGAATTAAGACAAATAGACCCAAAAAACTTATGTATAATGCAGAAAGATTATTAACCAGTTAACACAAGTATCGAATGTCTATAAATATATGCATATAATACCATATAGCAAAACAAGATAACTTGAAACGATTACAGTATGCATGCTAATCTCCACCAAAACTACAATCTGAAGACACTACTTCTGATCTAGAAAACATTAAAATACAAGAATAACTACCTGAAGGACCATCATTTCCTTTAATCAGAGAATGCTGCTGGAACTCACGTCCAGGGCGATGTACATCAAAAACTCTTAAAAATTTATTATATCCAGCGAAAAGCCTACAAAACAAAGAAATCTGTCTGTAAGAGGGTGAATGAAATTATTCTCATATGGACTAAAACCAGGATGCAGATTGCAGTGCTTCATGATCATATGATTAACATACTGTTCAGAGATGAAAACCAATAATTCTAGTTAATTTTTTAAAAGTTTATATCATTGAAAAAATTGCACAAGTGAAGCCAACCACAATGTTTGCTGCATTTGAAATCAATACAAAGACTGTATATAGCTTAAACTAGTCTTGGGTGTTCAACAAGAACAACAAGAAGAAACCATAATGTCCAATTATTTGGGTCAGATATGCCAATCTTTTACCTCCATTGAGCTAGTTTAGAGCAATATTACTAGTCAAACTAAGAGCATAAAATCTCTTTCCATTGCGTCTAATGAAGAAATTTTTTTGGTTTGCCATTGGGTCAGCTACATCAATCTTTTCCACGCATTAAGCTAGTTTCGGGCAATATCTTATCCAAACAAAGAGCAGTAAAATCAATTTCCCTTGATTGTAGTAAAGTTTTTTTTTTTGGGTTTGTCTCTACCTCTCCTCACACCACAATGGATTGGCCACATGCTTGCCATTAATTCTTCCATGATTCTTCAATAACCCTGTCTTTTCCTTATATTAGTGTTTCATCAGATAAGCCAATTAATCCAGTATCTTCTTTGAATGTCCACAATGATAATGGGTAGTCATGTAGCCCTAACATAAGTACTCTTTTAAGTTCATGAAAATATCCCTACTTGTGTACCTAACACAACATATCTTACACAATGTGGATGGAGTAACTGCAGTTTCCAAGGCAATTCTTTATCATCTAAATTCTTGACAAGTGAGAGCATTAGCATAACAAGTTAGTCCATTTATATGAATATAATATAATTGTTCTCCAAACATGTAGGTAAAAACACGTTGGCAGTGCATGCTAACCAAATAACATCTCAGAATGTGAATTAAAGTTGATTATAGCATGGTGACACATAGACAAAGGAAAAAAGGGCACTTGATGTGTTTTTTATACTTGGATCCGGATGTGTTGAAAGAAACAGAAAGGGCAGCTGTTATCTCATCCATGGCATCGTACGCTCTATAGGTGCAACGTAGCTGGCATTATCAACAGAAAACAACCAAAGTAGAGCAATATACATGTTATTTTTGCATAAATGGATCAGAAGAGCAAATCCCTATCCTCATAGCTGGTAAGCACCTGACCAGAATTGGCATCCCACAGATGGATCGGATGGTCGCGTGTTGTACTTGCAAATACACAGGTTGCAGGATCTGCAAATGAAACTTCAATTATGATCTCCTTGAATCTCTTCACGTCACAAAAATCTTTAGAAACAACAACTGCACTTGAATATTCCGCTAGTAAGCGAGACAAACACCTGATGCAGACATGTAAGGGAACCAACAGTAGTCATAGACGGTCTCAGCCTCGCCCACAGTGAGACTAGAAACGTATGAATCTGCTCCAAGAAGTACCAAGCAACATCAATTCAAGAGAAGAATACAAAGGTAAATTCATCGATCACGTCCTGAGGGTGCATCCATACCCGGTCCATCAATCTCAGCACCAGTACACTCCGCACGATCGGTGAACGCATCCTCCGGTCTGATCGGAGAGGGAACAAGAAAAAGGCAACAATGACAACACGGAAATCCGAACAAATGGAACCCGATCAGGAGAGTGTGAGGGCACCCACAAGTAAAAAAGGCGGAGGGTGTTGTCGTCGGAGCTGGTGAGGAAGCAGGAGCCGTCGGGCGACCACTTCACCCCTTTCAAGAAGTTGCCGCTAGGGCTTTCTCCCGCCCGGAACTGCTGGCGGAAGTGGTAGAGCCTGCGCGGGGCTCGGTCGAATCTGAAGACCGGCCACTGGTAGCACCACTCCGCGTCTTTGTTCTCTTCCTCTCCAGCCACTACTTCTCCTTCCTCCGCCTGCAGCAGCTGCCGCTCGTCTCCCGTGGGCTCTAATGGTGGAGCCATCAAGGAACAGAACCGAGAGGAGAAGCTGCGCGTAAAGCAGCACAGGAGGAGGCTGACCGATCTCTGCCGCCAAAGAGCCCTAATTTAAAGGCGCCGTATGATTAATCTAAATACTTCGTCTTAGTAAATAGAAAATATTTATTTTTATTTTTTGACTTGAGATTAATCAACCATATAAAACCCCAATCATCAATCGATATAGAAAAGTCGATATTATGTTCTTGAATCACATGAATAATACCAACAAAACAAAAATAATAAAACTCAAGTAATTAGTATGATTTACTCGAGTGATGATTCAAATCCTCATCCTAAACAAAAACCTGTGAGCTTCCTCAGGAACGACAACCAGAAAATTGATCATGAAGAACACAAGAAACAACAATTTGTAGCTATTTCACCACTCACATGCAATATGGGAGGCACTAAAAGACTAAAAGCTTCATGAAAACAAATGGCCAGGCAAATAAAACCTTGACTTCCATCTCCCTCAAGCTCATGCTTCTGTATTAAGCTACACACCATCTTGTCTCATATTACAACTTCATCTTCCAGCCAGCATCACCATGGGCAGAAACAACCACCTTTACTTGCAATATCAGCAGAAACAACCCTTCTTTTCTTACTAGCATACAATATTTTTCCATCACATCAGCATGACATTGAACAAGTATTAATTATAGTTAGCAATACAATCCCTTTGAGAGAGAGGAAATTATTGCTCAGGGCATCACAGATCTTGATTCAGATATCACCAGGGTCTCATAAGATTCATCCTTCAGGTAAATGAAACAATTACAATTTGGATGGAAAAGAACCTGGAATCTTGATTATACAGTCAACTAAATGCCACCACCTCCAAATTTCAATAGCCAATCACACAAAATCAGAACCATCAAACCTGAACATGGTCTTCCAACTTATGATTGCAACAGCCAACTCCAGCAGGCAGGCAAGATGACAAGATGTTCAAGTAATTTTAGCCACAACAACAGGAAATTGATCACACAGGCCTTGTGCAAGGAAGAGATCAAGATGCTCCCATCTCACTATACTTCATGTACCTTGATGCAGGAGCAATTAGAGTAACAGAATGAAGTCTTCTGGTCCATGGAACAAGAAGCTTTGCACAGATCATGCTCAGATTCACAGTTTCAGCTATATGTTACAAAAATAAGGAAATTCAGCCTTTTACAGGCGCAAATACATACTACCAGCTATAATGTCAATCAGTTTCACACAAACTCGGAATAATTAAACCTGTGACATATCCAGCATCTGACAAACTTGATCATTGAAGTGTTGATAGATATCGACATGCGAAACAGCATGAGTCATATTTGGCAATCAGACAGAAAAGAGAGGAACAACAAAATATATTTTGAACTTCTATCTCCAAAACAGGTGCCTGTAATGAAGCCACATGAAACAGAATGTTGACTTCTCAGTACATTGTTTCAATTGTCACTTAACATCTGATTAACATATCTTGGATGTCTCCAACAAAATTCATGGTTGTACAGGACTATCCAGATGTCATGGTTCATTCACTAAGGCTTGCAAAACTAGCTTCATATAATCGATTCAATCCAAGTTAGTTTGTGCCATCCATACCCTAATACTTTACTGTAGAAGACACACATATTCTCATCCACCATAACCAAATGCAAATTAAAAATACCAGGAATCCTAATAGTAAAACCATAGCATGAATTGTATCTTCACAAAGCATAGCTAACTAAAAGACATGTATGCATGAATTAGCACCAAAAATGATGATCTTTCTGAAAGCTATCTATCCAAACAAAAAAAATCAACTATGATGATGATAAGAACACAACAGGTTATCCTTCAACTTAGCTATGCTTTGTGAAATTTTAAAATAAGCCTTCAACAGAATATGCACAAGAATAAAGATTGAACCTAGAAATTCAAAATGAATTAATTTGTCAAGCCCTTGCAAATAAAAAATACAACTTTATTTGCTTTTGTTGCTGTTTGACGGGTGATGATGCCAGAGACAGTAGACCATGTGAATCTTTTGGCAAAAACATAACATTCGTTCAATAGTAATCATAGAATCTAAAATAAGACTACAAATCTTCAATTCTCACAAGCCAAAATTGCCAGGATGTGATACAGATTACATCAAAAATTATGTTGGGACTTCAACAATACAATTATTAATACAAGCATACCAACAGCAGAAGCTTATCCTTGACAACAGTCCAAAGTGCAACAGTCCTGCATGCTGTCTACCACTAAACCAAAACTGCAACAATATAGGCTGAAGAAAGCTGGAAAACCATAATATGCTAAAGAAAAGGGTGAAGTCTCAAGTGTTCTGAAATTTCAATGCCAAGGACAATTCGCCCACATTCCAGAGATCATGCACTTTGGCGGAGACATATAGCACTTCTTTCCTTAAGAATTCTTTGCTATCAAATAATAAGCAAAATCTAACAAGCAAGAGCCGCAAATGCATCTTAATTATATCATTTTTTTAGCTCTTCTTACTTTTTCCTGTGCTTATCTCGTCTTACTCTCACAATTCTTCGACCAGATTTCTCACCCCCGCTACTTCCCAAAGAAAAGCTTCCTCCTGCAAAATCTGCATTTCCAGACTGTTGGAATGGAGACTGGCTCTGAGGAATGAAACTATTCTGCTGGCTGCCAAATTGAAAGGTTGATAGCCCACCAGGAGCAGCTGGGGCACCGAACATGAAGTTCGAGGATGCAAGTAAATTGGGCTGTCCAAATGTCGCTGCTGGAGGAATAGAGGACTGGGCAGGATCATCAGCCATGCTATCCTCAACATTCATCTGATCATTTCCAGGTGAATTCAAACTAGCTATCTGATTTGGCACTCCAAACACAGGCTGTGCAGAAGAAGTTGATGAATTTGTGTTTCCAATTGAAGTGAATGAAAATGCTGGCACTGACGCACCAAACGTGAAAGGTGAACTTCCTGAAGGAGCTGATGCAAATGGAAACCCTGTAGCTGGGGCAGAAGTTGTCGAGCCAAAAGTGGAGCCAGACACTGATGACTGGGATGATTGGGAACTGGAACTGAACAAGGCAATGCCTGTACCTCCTACAGTGGAATTGTTGTCACCAAACTTGGTCGACAAAGTACCGCCTGTTGAAAAGGAAAAGCTGCTTGAACCAAAAGGTGGAGTTGATACAAGGGAGTTGCTGTTGCCAGCACCTAGAGAGGAAACAGTAGCACCGGAAAAAGGAAAGCTGGAACTCGAACCAAAATTTGTTGCTGGCACAAATGTACTAATGCTGCCGGAGTTGGAAGATGATCCAGTAACAGAGGAAAAAGAGAAGCTAGAACTTGAACAAAGAGGTTTGGTAGCAGTTGAGAAACCAAACGATGAGCTTGCAGAACCTGATGAGGAAGTGCCACTTGAACCAAATATTGGCACCGGAGTTGATGAACCAAATGTACCAGATGAGCTTGGCAACGGATTTGACATCCCTGTTCCAGACACTGCTAGCTGAGTGCTAAAAGTAGATCCAGCTGTGTCACCAGATTTTGTCAAGTTTTGAGGATTGTTACTAAAAATCAATGAGTTGGCACCACTAGACTGTGATGATGCACCAAAACTGAAGAGTCCAGACGATGAAGTTGAGAAAGACGAAGACGTCGCCCCAGCCAAAAAATCACTGGCTGTACTAAACAACGGTGATACGGGCAGAGCAGATGAGCTATTGATCATGCTCACAGATACTGATGTTGCAGCAGATGTACCCAGAGTGGCGGAGCTGCTTATGCTGAAAGTGGACGACTTATCAGACTCAATCAAGTTGGCTGGCCCACATTTTTCTGTTGACGAAATAACTGGACTAGAAGCACCAAGAGAACCACAAGTATTGAACTGGAATGAGGAGATCGTCGACAAAGCAGGTGCAGCATGTGAGACAGCAATTGAAGGACTAGGCATCGTGCTGATGCTGGTAGAGAAACCTGATGGACACGAAGAATCCGATGCCATGACTGAAGCATCAGGAACCAAAGATGTGGTTGAGGTCAAAGAAGCAGCTTCATCATTTAGTTTAGAAGTTGTTGAAACTCCAAAAACGTTTATGCCTGAGCTAGTTAAAGTTGACAAGCCTGAGGATGCAGCACTTCCACATGCATTGAACGAGTCTCCACCTTTCATGGTTTTACCAACTTCGCCTGAATTTGAGCCTTCTAATACATCTGTTGTGGTAGCATTACTAAACACCAACCATATAGTCTGAGTTAGAAGCTACAGACTCTACATAATAGTTACAAATAGAAAAAACATAAATGTAGAAGGAAATCGATAGCATGGTTAAACAATACTACATCCTCAGATATGTTTTAGTTTTGTAATAATTTTCTATTATTAATTTTCCAATAATTAAAAATAGGAACTTAATAACTGTAAATATACTCAGCCAACATCATGTACAGCAAGAACACAACAGTAACTTTTTTCTTCCTTGCAAACAAAAAACAAAGGCATGAATAAAATAAGTGCTTGCAGATGACAAATTTTGTCAGAGATATATAAGAAGATTCAAGACAAGAATGACCACTAAAACAGTATAATAGTAATAACACCACCAACTCAACCATATAAGGAGGCAAAACAAAGAATCCTTTCGAGCAATATACGATAATGTCAATAATACAGAATAAATCTAGGCAATAAAATACTTCTCCAGAAGTAGCTAGTGTTTCATCATTATGAAGTCAGATAAGCACGATATGGTCAGCATAGTCTAATAATTGAAAACTAGAAACATAGCATGGAGAATTCCTGACCTCACTGCTCAGTTACGTAAAAGTAAATTTTGTTATGATTTCCCAAGAAAATCCATTTAACTGACCATTTTATTCCATCTTCCCCATGAAACTAAGAGGATCATGGGTAATTTGATCCTTTTCTTGTAAAATCCTTCTAAAACCTTCAACTGGGAACAATTCAACTGGCTAGAATGACCTATTCCCAGACTTAAAATGGTTAGTTGTCTCATGTACCCTCTATCTATTTTAAGGGCATTATGTTGCCATACCAATCGAACAAAGCTTTGTGGCCCATCAATTATATTAGTAACCTTGTTTCTTCAATGCTTTCAAATGTGACCAAAAGGATTTAGGAAGAAAACAAGTTCAAAAGTTATGATCATTACTCAATGAGTTCAAAAGTTATGATCATTACCCAATGTGCTTAACATTGGAAATATTTGCTTGCTGTGTTATATGAACTTTCAGATATTGATGTAACAAAAAATGAACGTTGCTTAAGAAGACAAACTCTGAATGATAAAAATGAAGACTAACCTCACAGCAAATTTCGAGACACTAGAATCAGCAAAAGTTGAAGGAGATCCAAATGAATGAGTATTCAAGACAATTTTACTTGTAGAAGCAGAAACTTCCTCAGTCTGTGTAGCTGATTTCTCAAGTGATGTGACTAACATAGGACAAACTGATGGTAATTTGAAAGAATTGGAAGCAGGTACAGCAGGAAAAGGGAATCCATCCATTTTATCAGCACCTGAACAATTGTTGATCTTATGGGGATCTCTGTCCAATATCGCTGTAGACACATGCATACCAATAGAGGAAGATTCTACAGATTTCTCCAAATTAGTTTTTGCAACATGTGTAGTCTCGACCTCCGAGATTGACTCTGATTTATTATCAACAATAATAGCTGGACTAGAAGAATTCTTTATATTATAACTGTCATCATCCAACATGTCGAGATCCTTAAACACAAAGAGATAAGGCACAAAACATATTGTTATCCTCTGATATGGATTACCCAAATACATTCAGAAATAATCACATGAAATTTATTCAGAATACAGTAATGGTTATGTACCTCAGGAGCACTCATCTGAAAGGAAGGTTTCTTTCGTGTGAAAATAGTAGCGGCACCTGGAACAACAGCAACATTAGCCGTTGTCACAGTAGGCTTGGCCTCTGTGCCAACTAAATTAGGTTTCTTGAGAATAGAGGCTGTAGATATAACTTGAACCCCTTTAACAGCATGCTTTGTGTAGGCATTTTCTTCAGTCTCGTCTTTCTTATGAGAGATGGCATATCCTTCTTGGTGTGAATCACTGGCAGCTTCCAAACTGCCATTCACTTGCACATTCAAAAATTTAGATGTATCAATTTCCTCCATGCTTTTGAGAGCCTGCCCACCCAGCATGTTCTGAGTTAACATATGTGGCGAGTCATTGGTATCAATTTTCAGTTTAGATGATTTCTCTTTTGGAGATGGGGCCAGTTTATCAAGCTGCTGTAATATTTTCCTAGCCATCTCACTGGACTGCAGTGGAACAGGAACAATAGGCATCCCACCATTTTCTGAAGCTTGTGACTCTGCATGATTGTTCTTCTGTTCATTCAGGTGGTAAAGCTTTTGCCTAGGAATTATAGAACCTCGATCAACATGAGTTGAGGAAGAAGGCAGAAAATGTCCCACTGATGTGTATGAGCTTTTCAATGGAGACATCAAATTAGACTTTTGTCGAGTCCTACGAGTTGGACCAACGGATCCAATATCATCATCCAAAACTGAGCTCCTCCTTTTTAGCATCTGCCAGGTAATACAGAAAGAAGTACCTATATTAATTTATTGAACACGACCAACAAATTGTAGTTATATGACATATAAGATATGAACATGAATGTCAGGCCACAAAATTACTAGGAGACAGCCACGACCCAGGTGTATTTGCTAGCATATCAATGGTAACAGTTAATCATTACAATATTAACAAAATTCAGTGTCTGCATGTAGAACCTACTGCTTTATAACATGACATTTTTTACCTAAAATACAATAGTAATTCACCCAAACAACAAAATGAAAAGAGTAAAGTGTTCTTGTTTTGGTTACAGAAGAGGATTTGAAAGTGTAGTTGTTGTAAGATCAAATAGCAAGCTGTAAAGGACCAACTATTGGGCTGATGGTGACATGGATTTATCTTGCTATTGATCTCTACCATGAAAAAAATCACTAATCAAACCAAAAATCATGTTTGAAGCTTCATGGTATACCGATTGTACTGCCAAGAAGTACCAATCCGATTGGATAGCAGTATACCACTACCACAGCAAACTGACCAAGTACTACTATCAAACAATTATTGTTTTTGGTGTACTGACTGTAATGTACCCATTTGATAGGGCACATATATTAGCATCAGGTCTGCATTCCAAAACTTTGCTAGCTACTACAAGCCATCAAAATGCAAGCAATATCTGCAAAAGACTGATACCTGTCTGCCACCAGGATGTATAATATTTGTGGACATTGATTGACTTGATGAAGAGGGGCCACCATAGCCATCCATCAACAACTTGTCACCCTAAAGCAACAGCAAATAAGATTCTATGAAATGGGACACAATATTTCTCAGTGACACAAATAAGAAATATGAATAAAGTGGCATCTATGCCTACCATCAAATGGGGCTTGAAGTATGGAGAACGAGACATCTTATAAATTGCTGATCTGCCATTTAGTTTTGGACTTATATAGCTGCTCGGTTTAGTTTCAGGAGGTCCAGAAATGCAGACTGCAGATCTCAATGCCATTGGACGATCAGAAATTTTATTTCCATATGGTGTACCACTTGGCAAAGCTTTATCTTCACGAAATAATTTATTTTGCCCACTTAGATTTGCAGGAGATACTTTAAAAGGCCTTGAACTCATATATGCCTTAGCAATTTCTGTTGGTAAGGCAGCTTCTTCCTTGGGAACCTGTAATGCAAGATAACTACAGCTTCAGATTAACAGCTAAAATTAGTTATTCATACATGGTTCACTTGAACTGAATATCAATTTGAAATGGGAAAAATTAACCTACCAAATGATTTATTTTGACTTATGTTCAGTTAAAGTTAAGAAGCCCTTTTTAAAGCTACGGTTTGCATTTATAGAGCATGAAACAATCTAACATTGTTCTCCAATGCAGTACTGGACTAGAAAAGCTTGTTGTGAACCATACAAGACTAGTTAACAAGTAAAAGCACATGCACAATTAATTACATCTTTAGGAAGAATCAATAAACTTTTAAATTTGAAAATTTTAGAAAGAAAATCACAAATCATGCAAGTAAGAATTGAGAAGGAAATAAGACTATGGCAAAAAAAAAGTGTCCAGCAGACTGCAAAATAAGCGAGCGACTTGATATTCTTGATCATATCCGTATTTTCTGCAGCGTTCCCATATGTCCATCATATCTGTGACTACTACAGAAGGATTCAATTTAACTGGATGGCATTTTCAAAACAAAATACCTAGGCAGCATGAATTCACAACAAAGTGCAAGTTGTTTGCAGCAGCAGATGAAATAATCAAAACAAGCTTCAGCTTCAGCATTTCAAATGATCCTTTGCATTGATTATGACATGTGCCTAGAAAGAGAAGCAAAGAACAAATATCTTACAATCAAATTGACTGGAGTTGCATCATTTCCATTTAACCCAATGATGCCCCTTTTTTCTTGTTCTGAAACAACTTCCTTATCGTTTTTATAATAACTTGATGCCGGTTGTATACGAGTTGGTTCAATAGCACACTGCTGCTTGTTATTTGCTTGATATAGAACATTTGCCATTTCTTTATTCCCAGAATTGACAGCCACTTCTGGTGTACTTGGCTCTACAGTTCTTGAACGTAACAATTGAGTCATGCGATCAAACTCAATCCTGTCATATTAGTGACTAATTTTTGTAAGAATAACAGGAGAAAACAACAGACAGGAGAAGTTCATAGAGTACAATATGAAGAAAATAGTTATGATAATTAGGTTGGTTATGCTTTCATACTTGTGAATATAAAATTAGGATAACAACAAATGTTGTATCACTAAATAGATCATTAAATGCATTTGTCAAATGAGAGTGATATTGATACATGGTGGTGGTTGTATCATGAGAGATATCATTCCTTATAATTCACACAGCATCTAGCAACAACATGAATGAACTTTGAAAGTAATTACTTCCACCAAAATATGAACAAACTGTGTTTAATGACAGTTCCAAATTGCAGATACTTTCCTCGTAAAAGTTTTCTGCTTCAGTAGTTGCTCAAGATCAAGAACTCCATCAACACAAGAATTGGTTCCATGTTGAGCGCCACCAGCATTAGGACAACTATTTATATTATTTCCAACATTAAGATGTTGTTCTTGCACTTCTTGCAATGATTTCTGTAAATAAAACTTTGTAAAGTCATAGAACATAACAGGTTATTGAAGAAAATACAACAAAAGATAATATGTTATGCAGAAAGATCCAGAAGCTCAATTTCACAAATCGATGTCAATTTAACAAAAAAAAGCTACTTAGTAACCATGCATTCTGAACAGCAAGTAGCAACTAAAATTTATCATATGAAGCATAAGCGCATAACAACTGAAATGAACTCAAAGATGCAAAATTCAACAATTACACCAATCACTAAAAAGTTGTATTAAAAAATATCCTATCCACTTCATCAAAATCATGAAGTTCAGCTGCAAGTGGTGCTGTTCCGTACTGTGCTGACCTGTGCCAAGGGCATGCCAACATGTGCCAACCAGTGCCAATTTATTATGGTTGGTACACACGTCACTGGCATGCCCTCATGCAATAAAATTCAAAACCCTGGTGACACCACACTTAGTAGCATATAGCCCACAAGGAGATCAACGATCACTGCACACGCATGTATGGTTATATCCAATAAAGACAAGTGACTTGAAGAAACAACAAAAACAAGGCCACATCGAACACATCTCAAAGTACATGGAAAATTTAGTATTAAGGAAACACAAAGATGTTAGTTTTGCACATTGAATATGTTGGTGGAAAGTCGGAGGAAAATTTTTTAACCTAATACAGCACATCATAACTAAAGCTTGGTAAAGCAATTGCTATTACTCAAAAAGAACCTTAAAGGCAAACTGAAAAAAATCAAAGCAAGTGGTCATAATCATGACGTCAAAGCTACTTATTTAATGACAAGAGAATTTAACATTCTTTACAACAACTCTTGACAGAAGAGATATAGATCAAAACTAATTGGAAACAAGCTTAAATTTAATCATAAAATGCTAATGAAAATATTGCAACAAAAAACGTGGGTTAGTACAAAAAAATATTTCAATTAATATCTAAAAAATCGAGTTGTTTAATTTTCTTACAGTACAATGTTCTTCGGAGACTTCTTCCATAGATTTAGCAGTTGCTTCTGCAAAAACAAAATGCATTTGACAATAAATTTGTTGAAATAGAACATCATATGCATATTGCGGCTATGGAGGACACTAAATATGTATATCTTTTCCAGCTAGCTTAATGGAAAAATGCAAGATACAAAGTATTATATGATGACAACATAAAAAAGAATAAATCAAAAATCATAAAAACAACAAATTAACATTTAAAATATGTGGAAATCAACTATCAGTGTAGATAAAATCAAGAATGACCCTCTAAATCCAAAATGCATATAGAAGATAACAGAATCACTAAAGCAACTAACTATTACCGTTATTTCAGGAATGAAATAACTACCACTGGGTAAAAGCTTGTTACATAGATCATATCAGCCTAGAATGAAGAATGCCATCTACAAGCATTTTACTGATCAACATGCTATGGGTATCTATCAAAATAGACGTTTTCGGTGCTGAAAGCTTTCAATTCAATAGATCCCCTTCGTCTTATAAAAATAAAGTACTCAAACAGTTAAACCAATGAAAAACCACAAAGAACATCTGGTGACCTTGCATTCTCTCCTTCTTTACCTAGAGTTCTATTCAGGAGGCATGGAACCAAAACAACAGAAGAGACAGATGAGTATCTATTAGTAACTCAATTATAATACATGTACAGGATGCACTTAATGTGTATGGCCTGCCCCACAGAAATGCTGGAAATGATACCTTGGGATGGATGAATAATATAGATGAACAAAGATGACAAATGTAAGCACTAAGAACAGTATAGAACCTATCCTTGCAACTCACAATAATGAAACCAAAAAAATAAACATGGAAGCATTTATTATCTTTCTCCTTTAAAATATTGGCATTCACAATCGTCAACAGCAATAAATCATTCATTAGAACTGAACTTTAATACCAAAAGTAATTATAAACAGCTTCGTTCCACCACCATGAAAGAAGATACAATACAGAGAGCATCAGTAAAATTTGGGTTGAAGATGTGCTTACTAGTTGTCACATTGGTTTACTTTGGCCTTTAGACTTAACACCTTTTTTCTAGTACATCATAAGATTAGAACATTCTCAGTTTTAAATTTGACTTTATTAGACTCCACATGAAGGAGAAAAGGCTTAGATTGTAAGTAGAATATTTTGATGAAAAAAATACTTATTCTCTTTATAATATTCAGGTAAACAAATGACAATAATTTGCACATTCCAGAAGTAAAGTCAGAATATTTCTTTTTGCAATATGAAAGTATGCAATGACAATACACAAAAAGTACAGTACAATTATAATCTTCAGAAGATAGAAGTATATTAGGATCAAACACAGAGAGAAGGCACGAGAAGACATTGGCCGAAAGAAAAAAGGGGGAAGCGCTTCAAATTGATTTTTCCAAGCTTCAGGCAGAGGCAGATGGACTCGTGTTCATCTTGATTCAAAAGTCTATTCAGGTTCAAGGTCCACGATCTGACCAATTTGAACATAAGTTGATGTGATTAATAAGACTAACGAGTGAACCGAATGACACATAGTTAAAGCTAAAGTTATCACCTCAACCTAATCATGCCTTATCTGACAGATGACTCATAATTAAAATCCTATATAGATGCAGAGAAGACTACCAAACCGCAGATATTGCAGTTTAGCCTTTGGGTCAAAAGTTATTTCATAACAGAGGTTGCCCAATTGAAGCTACTTCGAGATCAGATATTCGATTACCAAATGAGTCCAAATTGGCATATCACAGGTATTGACCTGACCAAAATCACACAACTTGCATGGTATGTATAGTTTTTAAGATTATCACAGTTTGCAATTCCATTAACACAAGAATTGCAGTATATTGGGATTGCATAGTTTGCTTAGGCCTTGAATTCCTATCAATAATTATGTATTTTATAGGAATCTGTCTTTTCTCTCTGCTTTTACCATATTTGTCCTTATTATGGATTGAACCAATGATGCCAAATGCAATTGGACCATCCTTCTAACTCAATGACATACTTTTTATAAAGGAAGTCAAGGTTTGTCAACAATTGCTAGAAAAGCATTCTGGACACAACCCATCTTAATAAATGGTTCCTTCATTGTAGCTACTGTCTCTTAAGGACAAAGTTCACCACAACCAAGGTAATTTTTACATTCATTTTCTTACTCAAGTCCAGATCATAGAGAAGATTCCTATTCAGTTAAACTGTAGAATATGCCTATCATTTTCCACAAGGCAACTCTTTTAAAAATTTAGTAGCAAGCGAAGACTTATGTCGAGAGTGACTAGTTATAGACTAAAGCATGATGAAAAATTAAGTCAGCATATGCATCGAACATCATATGATGAATTGATGAACTGATGAATTTTCCATACAGGTAATTCTCCAGTTGAAGCAGTTAGTCAAACATGATCTTGTGAAATTGTTCACTTAGTTCATCACAACACACCCAGAGATATACATCAGAGACAGAAGTCTAACCAGATCCAAGTATAACGACCATTGGCTGCACGAACTAAGCAGAATTCTCTTTCTATGATTATATGAGCTAGTTTCTACACCTGGGCTGTACATAGTTTTCACAGCAAAACTAAGTACTAAGTTGACTCTAGTTAAATTGACATATATCTGTGAAAATTGTTTGATGCCCCCACAAAAAACACGTCTTGTAACAGCTTGGAAATTAGAATTTATCATGAAAATGAGAACAGAAAATGATGATAAAGAAACTGCAGATTCTCCAGAGAACCAAAAAAAGGCTCAAACGTAGAATTGGCAATGAAATATAATGACATACTAGAACCTACATGGGCTATCATAAGCGAGAGGTAGAGCATCAGAGGCATAAAAGAAACAAGACAAGGTTACTGAAAAGCCAGCCGCTTAATAGGATACTACAAGAAAACGGTACTAGTCTTGCAAAATAACCTAAGTCAGAAACATATAAGACCAAGGAGAACATGTTTGCGAACTTTCATCAAGCAAAAATCGCGCAGTCCATGTACCGTATACATACAAAAAGAACTCTACAGAGTACGCTAATAGAAGCTACCAAAATATCCTAAAAGCTAAACGAGGACTTGGCAATCCATATTTCTTCAAAAATTCCATCTTTGTTGATACAACAACGCCACCAAGTTCCAAGGTGATCGAAGCATAATGCAAGAGATCAAGTACCCGAACAAAGAAGACGGTTTGCATCCAGAACAGGGACTTCTAAGAAAAAAGGAAACTTGCTGGTCAATCACAATGAACAAAAACACTACAAATCCAAGAAAACAGCAAAATCCGAACAAAAACCCTAAAAACAAGAACCCTAATCGTGAGATCTGAGGACGAGGCAACCAAGGAAAAGAGCAAGTAAAAAGGGGAAGGACCATACGTGACGCAGCAGCCGGTGGAGGACCTAGCCGCTTCTGGAAAACGGAGGAGGAGAAGAGGCGGGAGGCGCTCCAGGCGATGATCCGGGAGGCGGGGTCCACGAGCTTGGACAGCCACCCGTTTCCCCGAGACTCCGCGGGGTGGCCGCGAGCGGGCCGCACGGCAGCAGGAGGCCGCTCGTACGGAGTCGCGGGGGCCCGCCGGAAGGGGCGCTTCGGGAACTTCCCCCCGATCCCGCCGCCGCCCTCGTACGCCGCCATGGGACGAAGCGGTCGAATCTCCAACACGAAGAGGGCTTGGATGAAGAGGGGAAGAGGGACTGGGGGCGTGAAGAAGAGAAGGATTCGGCTCTGGGTTCGCAAGGAGAGCAGATATAGGGTGGTGGGGGGGCGAAGCGAGAAGAAATGGGGGGAAGGAGGACCGAACCAGAAGAACCGCATACGACGGCGCGGCCGTATGCATACGGGATACGGCCGTATACGTATTCCTCGGCACTTGAGCGGTGGACCTCAGTCGAGTCGGATACGCAAAATTTTGGACCCGGAGTTTGTACCCAGAACACTTTGCTTTATCTCATTGGCCAATTCTTAGAACGAAAGTGAAGGGATGATAGTTGCTAGCTTTAACAACCGGGGCCCACAAGCGAGGTCATTTCCACCTCGCTCCGAGGCTACTTGGCAGGTCCGCCTAGGGGCAGGAGAATCTCCGGTACATCAACTTGAACGCGGTTCAGGGAGCGGGCCCCATCTCTCCTTGCGGTTTCGATGAGGCGCCCTCTGGATCTTGTTGTTGGCACGGATCTCAAAGCACATCGAATTTGGTTCTGCTGCACTTGATCTACTCGTTATTTCTGGGATTAGTGGCCCTTATTCACTTCTACTTGTGTTCGGCGCAGTAAATTCCAAGTGACGTATTCTACTAACTTACAGTGACTTACATTTCAGTCGAGACAGATGTTCCGTCGACGAACTACTCAAATAGCCACCCCACACCGTATTGTCGGTACCAATTTGGTGCTCGACTTTGAGCTCGTTAGCCTCTCCGAGTGAACAATGTCTTGGTATGTGACAGGTATTAAAAACACTACCTGTGAAGGAGACCCACATACCGATCGATCGGACTATGATAAGGGAGAAAGAGAGAATCTTCATGAGTGTCCCATTAAATGGGATTTTTTCCCCAAAAAGAAACACGCTTATTGCAATCCTCAACCTGAATCCACCTGTTTGTCTGAACCTATCGGAGAAAAGAGGATATGGATGACACGGTATGCATATTTATATAGATATATTATAAACATACATTTGACTGCTCTACCATACATGCATTTGGCACCTGAATCCGCTGGGTTTCCACCGTGACGCGTAAGTCGTAGCTTATACAAAGCCATGCAATCCAAAAACGGAAAAAGGAAATGAATGTTAGCTTAAATGATCCCAACCATCCATTCTTACGTATATGAGAACCAGATCTCAATTATTTATTACTAGAAGCATAACAAGCTAACATAGAATGAAATATATAAAACACAGAAGATTACTGGTATGTACATTATTAAGATGGACCGAGTTGCCACATATCATATTAAGATTCGTAGATGACGATGCGGTACTAATACTATTGCAACCGTGTGCCACACTTGATAAGAGGAAGGTGGAGCAACTGATGCTCCGCAATCAACCCTTTGCCCATCATGCTAAACATTAAATAATGCATCCATCAAACAAGCATACGATGCAAATTAAGAACAATGACCAACACAATTCAATGAGAGGGTGATCGAGGTAACAACAGGGTTGGCATTCCGATCCCCAAAATCATCCCCTCGCTCCACCTGAGCCGAAGAAAACAATGACATCTATGGGGCTTTTGGAGGGTTGGTAATTAGTAAAACTGCAAGACAATCTAGTAGTTTGATTCAGCAGATCATCAACAAGGCTATTACATCCAAACATAGAAAAGCTTGGTTTTTGTCAGAATACTGCATCATAACCTTGCGCCTAGAGTATTGTACACATTATTACTGTCAAAGAGTTTCTCTATCAACAGCAGCTTTACACAGCTGATAGCAAACATATCAAATCCAAATAGATTTTGAAGTGGTCTCCTTTATGCTCTTGTCCTACTTTCTAACAAATGCTAGGACCTTCCCAAGCATAGCACCTGTAGCTTCCACAGTGTACTTTTGACGGCCTGATGATACCATAGAAACCAAAGTTAACAGTTCTCTAATAATACATGTATTAAGGACTTGAATACTGACATTAGGCCAATTTATTTATCACATTTCTTGCTAAGAAAAAGAAAACCAAATCAAAAGGAGGGCGATCTGAAGAAAATATTGAAGGTTCACACTTGACAGGTCATATTATCATACCAAAAAGCAAGACCATCACAACATGTATCAGCAACTTCTGAGTTACAATGTATGCACATGAAATTAAAAATTTAACCTGTGATTGATTGGTTTCGTGGGAACATATCAGGGCTAAAAAATGATCAACAAAGAATAAATTATCAACAAAATTCTACAGTTGCATGGCTGATAGTAGAAACTTTGTTTCTATGAACTTCTTGTCAGCAACATATAGATATTCGAAGTGAAAAGGGAAAAAAGGATGAGAAATCTGATATCACTCAGGTGAAACTTTCAAAACAAAGGAAAAAAATGATCCTGAGAGTCGATTTTTCTTTTCTTGCTAAATCTATGTTTGGTAGATCAATGTGACATATCTGAATCCTCATTTCTAAATGGAATCATAATGTTCTGATAACTCTGGCAATCACTACAACCTAAACCAAGCATTTTTTATCTCTCCAGTTTTAATACATTGGTACATGAAGCATCAGTGAACCTCCATTCTATGAGATGAAGATCCAGCACCATCCACCCCATTGGTCACCAACACAAAGTAGCCAATCCAAGGATGGTATTCGCTTCAGTCAAATTGTCTGGCCAGCTTTAGTATTAAGCCTAACTGAGACAAGCCCAGGCCAGAAACAATTCTATGTGCAAGGTATTGTTAATTTCAATAAATTATCTTATGTTTATGACAAACTGGATCAACAATGTAAAAGGAGAACAATATGTATATACCTTTAATTTTGGAACTGCAGCATGTTCGACCATCAGAAATTGTGACATAACTTAATTGGGACCTGAACTTGCAATGCAAGAAGATGGCGTAGTACTATTGTTTGGATGAGTGTTAGCATGATTGGCAGTAACACCCTCGTTAGTTGGTTCCATAACTGAGTGCACTTCATCACTTGGTGGAGCAGACACACCAGACATTCTTCTAGTTTCCCTCGTGTCCAAGCGTTCCATCATCCGTGACACAGTAGCAATTCCAGCATTAACTTCTCTCCTGACTTCAGAACCAATATCTGCCACAGTACTATTACGTGAAAACAGCCGCTCCCTCCATCCTCGGGTGCTCTTAGCAATAGATTCCTTGTACCTAATTGCAAGAAAATGTAAGGGATACAATCAGCATATACATTTTCAGAATACCAAAAACAACAGATGAGCTTCAGAGTACCTCATTGACACAGCATTAAGGCGAGATTTCAGAGTCTCTGAGAAGGATTGGAAGTCTGATGGTCCTGGTTCTTGGCTAACCGGAGATGATTGTGCAGGTGTCCTGAATACAAAGTAGTGATCAGAACAATCTTATACCAAAAAGTGAACAATACAAGACATTTACAAATATACAATCCTAAACTGCACCTGGGACTAGATATACTGGACCTTTGTGGATTACTGCTGCTACCTGGCGTCAAGAAAGGAACCTGGCTAGCATGAGCTGGGCTAACATTTGTCACTTCAGCAGGTTCCTCTCCTGGAGTAGTTATAGTAGCTGATGAATCAGCAGCAATTATTGCAGGAGCTAATTCATTTTCTCCTATTGGAGCAGATGAGGCAGATACCGAGCCCACAGAAGGGGTGTTTGAATTTGTAGAGAAAACCAGATACTGTGGGCGACCATGAGAACCTGATCTGACCCGTCCTTCTCTTCTAGCAATGTGGTGAGCTCTTCCCATGGCAGCAGCAGCAGCTAAGTGCTGAATAATACGCTCTTCGAGTTCAGCATCACTTCCACCAACTGGCAACTGCAATAAATAGGAGAGAAAGAAATTATCATCCAAGGCATGAAAAATTAGCTTTTCCATTCATAAAGGCAACAAATCATGGGAGAAAAATATCAAAACCATTATGGAACTACCAACATGCTGCAATTCGAAATCACCAAGTGCTGGATGATGAAAAATGGTGGTAGTCCGTGCATGGTTAAGTCTAATGTTCCTTTCCCGCTCTACAGCCTCCAATAGTTCTTGGCTGAGACAATCAACATCAGGTAAAAAAGAGCCTTTTAGTTGTAACAGAAGACTAAGCATAATCTGCAAGGTTAATTTGATTTATGTGAACCTGGTGGAATCCTTCAAACTGATTGACTGCCAACACATAGGACACTGAGAGCTTCTCTGGCACCTAATCATGAATAAATTGAAGAAATATTGATGAAATGTGTTTGAAACAATGAATAAATATCAAGGGAAAACAATAATAATAATAATAATAATAATAATAATAATAACGAATATTGCACAAGAAACTAGCTTCTGACATTGACAACACCCAACAATAACCAATATCCAATAAGAAAGGCCAATAAAATGGCCAAATTTATTTAATTACTATGGGAAAATGCACGCAAGACAATTGGGCCAATCACCCCAGCAATCCTATAAGATGAGATAACTCCCTTAAATGGCTGGAGTCTAACAGTATAAGGTTGTTTCCTTCAACTAACTTATTGGAGTGTTGTCCACATGCTAAAAAAAGCACGTAGTAAACAACTTCAGTGACCCAGGAAAAACGGTAATCACATAGTGTAAAACACAGAAGTACCATTCAAGAATGCACTGTAGATGGAACTCATGCTTGCAACCAGTAACCTGAAGAACAATGACAAAGATCAATAAAAAGAGAAGAAGTATTATTACAACCAACCACATAGATGTATATTCATACATACATATTTATACATAACAGCATACCGTCGAAGGATCACTTTCACAGAAGGCTTCCAGACAGATGCTGCATGCATCATCACAAGCATCCTGAATTCCTCCTTCCACAAAAGCCGCAGCTGATGATAGATGGCTCTCCATCTTTGCAGTCTCGTCCATTATCAAACCCTAAATCAATACCTCACTTAATTAAAAACAGAAGCAAGGCAATAAAACAATCAAGAATAGCCAAATATTGGTAAAAATCTAATAAAATTCCCCAATATAAGATTTTTCCATCATCAAATCAAACAAAAATAGATTTCGTCAAGGGCACGTCTATCTCAATCTCATATCTAAACCATATGCATCATCTTTAACTACAAATTGACGCAGATGACAAACCCAAATCAACGAGGACGAAAGACAGCATCTTTACAGACAAAGCCCCATGATTATAAGGGAATTACCACTGTTCCGCACAAACCATGAAAACCAGAGAATTAAGGAAAAAAATAACGGCAAACAAGCGATCGATCGACCACGAGGCAACGAATCGAGCCCGGATGGAGTGAAATCAAAGGCGGAAACGAATCGACGGGGGAGCCAGGAAGGAAAAGAATCGGAGACGGACAAGCAATCGAAGCAGTACCTCCAACGAATCGCCTTGAGATTGGAGCCGAGGGGGGGACGGGTGCGATTGACCGCGACAGACACCGAGACCCCGCTGCAGGCTATGGCGGCCGGCGACGCTACCACTTGGGCACCGATCGAGAAACCCTAGAGAGGGAAGGAGGAAAGGAGGAGAGAGAGACAAAGAGGGAAAGGAGACCGCATGTCGGTCGTTTCCTTCCCTCACTCACTATTTCTATTGATCGATGAGGCGATGATAGGGTTCGCGTTTTGGTGTCTCCCAACTATCCATACCGCGTTTCCGTTTACCCAGTCATCGGTAGATATTGAAGGAACGGAAGCGGTTGGTGACGTGACCCGTTAGGTCAGTTTCGTGTATTAGCCCTCGGGTAACGAAGAGTAAACGGTCGACGTGGGTGCGTTAAATGACTGGGCGTATCATTTTCCGCCCTGTGGACGAATGCGTCGCAGCGGAGGCGGTCCGGCTTTTGACCAACGTGTGTCAGAGAGAGGGACGAGCCCGAAAGCCCATTAGCTGGATTGGGTCGTTAAATTGGACCCGATTATTAGCTACAGAACCTATTTTATAGGCGGAATGACGATAACGCCCCTTCTCTCGAACTAGTTGGCCGAGCCACGGAAGATATAATAACGTGGGCAGAATTGGAGATGCGGACGAGTTCGATGTTCCATTATTATTATCTTGGAGGATTAAGATTTTTTTGGCTCTTAGTTAATCCCATCCATGGCACAGTCTTCTTTAATGATATGTTCCTGCATGTCCGCCGCGTACCCGCGGCCGTGTCGCCTCTCCACGAGAGTCTCGACGACACCGTCCACGCCGGCCCCACTGCAATATAGAAAATCCACGGTGCAGTCGGAGCTTTGAAGTTGGGCGAAGCGAAGAGACTGGTAAGGGAGAGGGAGGCATGGAAGAGAGCCAAGCACCGGTGATGGCGGAGGGAGGTGGTGAGGATAAGAAGATGAAGGTGTTGGTGGCGGTAGAGGAGACCGAAGGGAGCTTATATGCGCTGTCATGGGCACTCGATAATCTCTTCACGTCCGCCAGCGATGTGCCGGACAAGACGGAATCGCTGGGCAGACTCGTCCTTATCCACGCGCAGCAGCCACTGCAGCACTTCATGCACCCAGTTGGACCATGCATGACTGATCCCCATCACCGTTCTTTTTCTGTTCTTTTCAGTACAAGAGAGTACCATGTTTACAGGGAGAAGTAATAAACTATGACCAAGAATTACATGTCTTGCATTGTTGCAGCCGTTTATGCCACCTCGTCGGTGATAGACTCCGTGAGAAGGGCGCAAGAGCAGAACTCACGCAATTTGCTCGAGAGAGCGACGCAAGTTTGCAGAAGCAAACTAGTAAGTCATCGTCTCCGCGTTGTATCAATTACACATAGGTCGTGTACTTTATCGTCAACTGGTTTCTGCATAGGTCGAAGCGGAAATGGTCATCGTAGATGGGGATCCAAAGGAGATGATATGCCAGTTCGCGGAACAAATGCAAGCCGACCTCCTTGTGGTGGGGAGTCGCGGTCTAAGTAAGATCAGGAGGTGAGATGCTTAAAGAATGTGTTTGATGAAATGCCTCAACCAAAAAAAAAACCCTTGATCCTTTGTTGGACGCAGGGCAATCCTGGGCAGCGTGAGCGACTACTGTGCTCATCACGCAACATGTCCCGTCCTCATCGTGAAGCCACCCAAGGGAAATCATCCGTAGCGTAGCTTGGATGATAATGGTAGATTTGGAAACGAATGGATGTATTTAGAACCTTCTGTTGTGTGGTATGAATGATGGTGTCTTCGAGTGATCTCTTTGTAAACGGCGGATCATAGAAAGCCATAAACACAAACTAATTATATAATTTTATTTTATTAGATAAATATATTATAAATTTAATTTATTTAATTAGGTAAAATATATTATATATGTAATTAAATCAAATTTAAAATTTTAATTATGGTATAATTCATTGGAGACAATTTTGATGAAAATTTTTTTGTTAATTATCATTATAAATCGTCTGTTTTTGTTTATAAAAAATATTTAGATATTTATTTTCGATCTTCTTTAGTTAGTTCTTATGAATGATAGTTCTTGTGATGGATAAGAATAGAGAAAAAAATATTTTTTTTATAAATTAATATCGTTGTAGCTTTTGTATCTAACGCTTGTTTGTTTGCATGTTTGATAAAAAAATTTTGAATGACATTCAAATATATATAATCTTGATTTATTTGATTCTGGTTTAAATATTATTATTTTTATATAATTATAATATAATTATAGTTTTTATGTATATAATTATATTAGAGTATGTTATAAAATTAAATATTTTTTATCGTAAAGATATATCATATCTGTTTTATATTTAAATCTATTTATTAGTATTTTTTTCTTGTGAAAATGTGTTATTGTTGCATAATATTCGAACAATCTGTTTATGAAATATGTTATTGATTGTATAATATTTAAAGAGTATGTACATGTTGCCGATCTGTTTTTTTATCTCATCTATCATGGTGGCTGTATGTAGGTGATGTAGGGTTTCTTGTGTTTGATTAATACATTATTATCATTAATTAGTTGTTAGTGATAGTATTATTGAGGGTAATGACCTTCGATGATCAACGGGTAATGATGGGGTGCAATAGCTGGTGATAGTTATGTATGATTGCTTATGTGGAATTGTGGCTACAGTAAGTTGTTTGCTTATCACAGTCAACCTCATCTAAATGCCAACGATCTTGGTTTCCAACTGCTACGCGGTTGGCACATTATGATAGTTGCATGTTGTGGTAATCATGGGGATCGATGATAATCGGAATGTGAGCACAATTGTGTGATGGAATGCTGCGTCAACCATGGGAGTTGTTGATTGGCGCATGAGCATAGTTTGGGTAGTGGAATATCGCAATGACCGGTTGAATAGTCGATCGACATGTGAGCACAACCGCATGATGGAACAACATGGCGATCGTAGGGGTCATTGGTTGATCGCGTAAGAACGATCCTGAACCTTGACGATTCTAGGTGATGCGAAGGTGACAGACTACTACCGCTAGAATAGCAACTAAGAAAAAATATATATATAAGGTTTTCAATCATTAAAAGATTATTTTATCCTTTCGATTCTTTTTAATTTTAGCCTGTATTTTCTTAATAGTTTTGCCCTTGAAAAATCATATATTTTTACTATATATTTCAATAAAATTATACTCTTATCTTTCAAAATTTTAATATTTTTGACTTATATCGTCAACTATAAAATTAATTAATTTAATTTATTTTAATCAAATATTTTGATCAGATTTAATTCTAATTATATTTTGACTATTTAATTGGATTTAGATTCGATCAATCTCAGAAGTCAAACTTCGACTAATGTTTCACTTGTTCAATTTTATTTTTAAAAGATTTAATTGTGCTAATGTTTAGTTTATTTACGAGCTAGCATAATTAAATATGATTGATTAGTCTAATTTAAGATTTCATACGAAATTTAAAAAAATTATAAATTATAATTTTTCATATTTTTTCATATGATATATTCATACAATTTTTAATTATGATAATTAAATTTTTATTATTATTTTATATATTTATTTAATTATTCACATGTATATGTTTACAATTTTGAAATATTATTTATTTTTAAATTAATTGATATAAACATAAAAAAATACATTTTTAATTTCCAAAGTTTGAAACCACTATAGTCAAAAAGTAATTATAAAAGTACTTCTTTATCTTTTTCCTCGGCTTACGATAGAACGAAAAAACCTAATTCAATTAATTGATCTAAACGTAAAAACACTCTCTGAAACTATTTTCAATTTCCAAACTTCGAAACCATTTTAGGCAAAAAGGAATTACAAAAATGCTTCTTGATCTGTTTCTCGTTTCCCTCGACTCGTGACAGAACTAAAATGTTCAATTTGATTAATTGATCTAAACACAAAAACGATTCCAAAATCATTTTTAATTTCCAAAGTTCGAAACTATTTTAGGCAAAAAAATATCACAAAAGTACTTCTTCATCCGTTTCTTATTTCCCTTGGCATCTACAACAAAACGAAAAGGCCCAATTAGATTAATTGATCTAAACACAAAAATACTTTCGGAAACTATTTTCAATTTCAAACTTCGGAACCACTTCAGGTAAAAAGGAATCATAAAAATACTTTCTAAGTCGAAACTTGTTTCTCTCAACACCTATGACAGAACAAAAAGACTCAATTAAATTAATTGATCTAAACACAAAAACACATCTAGAAATCGTTTTCAATTTCCAAAGTTCGGAAGCACTTCAGGCAAAAAGGAATTATAAAAATACTTTTTGATTTGTTTCTCGTTTCCCCCACCGCTCGTGATCGAACGAAAAGCCTCAATTGAGTTAATTGATCTAAACATAAAAACGTATCTAAAATTCGGAACGACTTTAGTCTAAAAAAGAAAAGATTAAGGTTTATTTTAGCGTGATGGACCTTTTAAGTGCTTATAGTTTATTCATATCTAAAATAATCTTTATATTTTTAAAAATATAGTATATAAACCCTTTCCATCAAATATGAGTTAACAAACATTAGAATCTACTTACGTGATATATCGACTCATAATAAACTATTAATATAATGATATAAAATTTAAATTTAAAAAATTGATAATATTTGAAATTGAAAACGTAAACCGACTGCCTAATCAGGCTTGTGAAAGCAAGTCAAGAGACATCAGTCTTCATGGCGGAGCGCTCCCACACCTTCTACTTACCTTGTATTGCAACCTTTGTCAGGAGCTACGCCAGCCTCGCTTGCCCCATCTGCTCCTCTCCCTGCTGCAACGTGTCTCCCCTATTTGCACTCTACCAACAAGAAGATGATGCACCCGCTATCGAGCAAGGGGCGGTGGGAGAGTCAAAGAACTGGAACTTGAATAGGAGAACTACCAACGGTGACAGCTGAAACACTAACAAGGGCGAGGAATGATGGTTGGGGGAGAACAAAGTGGTTGCTACTGTCATTATTGTTGTTATTGCTAAGGTCTATGATAACGATGAGCCACTGCTACTTGTGTCGAAGCCCACCCAGGGAGGGGGCATGTGGTTCATCCTATAGCAGAAGCAACTAATGAAGATAAGGATGAGAAAGCTTACGGTGACAATGAGGAGATGGAGGACGTGGAACGAGAGGACGAGTCTTATGGGCTCCTTGCTGCCCCTTGTGCTCGATCTGCTAGCCACACTGATGGAAGAGTCCTTCATCGACCGACATTGAGATCCAGAGTTGGTGGCGTTATTGTAAGCGTGATGCCGTAGACATCCCTACTCTCAAAAGAGTAGAGGCATCGAAGCTACATGGTGGCTCTCAAGGTGAAAGCATCACCGATAGGTTCATTCGTCCCTTTCCGCGCCTCGATCGATCTGGTACGATATTGGATGTGAGCCAAGGCATGACAGGGGAGAAACTCCGGATGTTGAAGCGTGCAATACAACTAGTGGTTTCCTCTTTGGATTGGTGGGACCGACTCTCCATTATGACTTTTTTGATCACCGTAGGTGCTTGCTCTCCATTACAACCTCTACGACAAATGTCGAGACAAGACCAACACATTACCCGCTGGATCATGGAAATGCTCATTTTGAAAGAAATTAATTAGACAATCGATCCACATTTTCAAATCCATATATTATTATTATTATTATTATTATTATTTTTAAATCCACCGATTATGATTAGGTAGCGAGTCTCGTTTCCCTCAGCCTGCGATAGACTGAAAAGACCCAATTTGGTTAATGATCTAAATGCAAAAACACTTTCAGATTTCCAATGATCAAAACCATTTCAAGCAAAAAGGAATTATGAAAACACTTCTTGATTCATTTCTCATTTCCCCTGACACTTTGATTGAAAAAAAAGGTCCAATCCAGTTAATTGATCTAAACATAAAAATACTTCCGTAAACAATTTTGAAACTATTTACTTCCGGAAATAATTTCCAAAGTTTGAAACTATTATAGGCAAAAAGGAATTACAAAAGTACTTTCAGATCTACTTCTGAATTAAAAACGGAAAGGTCCAATTCGATTAATTGATCTAAACACAAAAACACTTTTGGAAACTACTTGCAATTTTTAAAGTTTGAAACCACTTCAGACAAAAAGGAATCACAAAAATACTTCTGGAGTCATTTCTTGTTTCCCTCAACGCCTGTGATAGAACAAAAAGACCGAGTTGTTTTCAGTTTTGAAAGTTTGGAAGCACTTGAAGCAAAAAAAGAATCACAAAAATACTTCTTGATCGTTTCTCATTTCCATCAACCCCGTGACAAAACAAAAACGCCCATTTCAGTTAATTAATCTAAACATAAAAAACATAACCGAAAATTGTTTTCGATTTTCAAAGTTCGAAACCACTTTAGTAAAAAAAGGAATCACAAAAACACTTCTTGATCCTTTACTTGTTTCCCACGACACGTGTTAGAACGAAAATACCCAATTCAGTTAATTGATCTAAACACAAAAATACTTCCGGAAACTGTTTTTTAATTTTCAAAGTTCGAAACCACTTCAGGCAAAAAATAATAATAAAAATATTTCGAGATAGAATGAAAAGGTCCCATTCAGTTAATCGATGTAAACACAAAAACACTTTCGGAAATCATTCTTAATTTTCAAAGTTCGAAACCACTTCATACAAAAAGGAATTACAAAAACACTTCCTGACCCGTTTCTCATTTCCCTGGACACCCGTGACAGAACGAAAAGGCCCAATTTATTAATTACTGTAAATAAAAAATACTTCCGAAAACTGTTTTCAATTTTTGAAGTTACGAAACCATTCAGGCAAAAACAAATCATAAAAACACTTTTTAATCTGTTTCTCCTTTCCCTCAGCACGACAAAACGAAAAGGCCAATTCAGTTAATTGATCTAAACATAAAAACACTTTCGAAAATAGTTTCTAATTTCTAAACTTCGAAATCACTAATAGTAAAAAAGAATCACAAAAGTACTTTCTTGTTTCCCTCGACACCATGACAGAATGGAAAGGCCCAATTCGATTAATTAATCTAAACATAAAAAAATATTTTTAATTTCCAAAGTTCGAAACTACTTCAGGCAAAAAAGAAATTATAAAAATATTTTATGATTCGTTTCTTAATTAATTGATCTAAGCATAAAAACACTTCCAAAAATTATTTTTAATTTTCAATGTACGAAACCACTTCAAGCAAGAAACGAATCACACAAACATTTCCTTTATTGTTTCCTTTGCATCCGTTTCAGAACAAAAAGACCAAATTTAGTTAATAAATCGAATATAAAAATACTTTCAAAAACTGTTTTAATTTCCAAAGTTCGCAACCACTCGAGGTAAAAAGGAATCACAACACGTGATGAGATCGGATGGATTGAGATGGGGACAGATTGTTCCAACCGGACCCGACCAGAAAAGCTGACGCCAGCGGCATCTTTGCCAAACCAGAAAATGAACACGTTTCGTTTGATCATCGGCTAATTTCATGTATCGTACGCAGTCCCGGCAGTCGATCCTGTCGACGGTGGTCAGTGGCATAGTATCCCCGTCGTCAAACCTTCTGGAAGGTCAACAAGACAGCGGTGCGAGGAGCTCCAACACTTCAAGCAAGACGGTGGTTAGAGGACGACCGAAGGAAGCCCGACGCGATTCGCATCTCGGACCGCCGCGGGAGGTCGTGGCGGCACCTCCCCCATGGAAATCTTGGGGTAAGAATCGAGTATAGAAGCCATTTTCCGATCGATATGCATAGAATCAGCAGGATTTGTTTCCGCTTTGAAAGGATTTATATCACTGAGACCCCTTTTCTTCCATCCCGATCAAAATTCGATTAGCTTTGTCTGAGTTGAATATCTCCTCGAAAGCGTTCTTCTTTGGTTTTTGTTTCGGTTTGCGTTTTCGCTCGAGGTGAGAATTTTTCCCCGTCGACAGCTGAATCGAGTAGATTCAGTGTCTATCGGTCGAAATAAGAACATTTTACGTTCTTTTTTCTTTTCCCTGAGTAGATTTGAGGCCCTCTGTTGGATATCGATCGGGTGTTCTCTTTTTCTAGGAGTGCTGAGGCAAATTGGATCGCTACGGGTCGAAATCTACAAGAAAAATAGAATTCTTGAACTTGGAAAGAAGCAATTTCGTGTAATTGGAAGAAGCAATCATACAAGAACTGGAGTTCTGCTACTATTAACGGGAGATTAGGGACAAATGGGGAAAGGAGGAGGTTGCTTCCAGAGCAAGAGGCGGCAGCGAGGGCCAGGGATAGCCTCAGATAAAGCAACCACCGTTGAGAGCAACGCTCACGTCCCCGCCCAGGAGAAGACCGAAGGCAGTGCAGAGATCGTCGAACCTGCTGTACCGCCGCTGGCCGTGGAGCGCAAGCTCAAGATCTTCATCGTGTTCTACTCCATGTACGGCCACGTTGAGGCCCTCGCAAAGCAGATTAAGAAGGGGGTGGATGGCACCGAAGGTGTGGAGGGTGTCCTGTATCGTGTTGCAGAGACCCTCCCATCGGACGTCTTGGAGAAGATGCTTGCTCCTCCCAAGGATCCAGCAATTCCAGTGATAGCTGCCTCAGAGCTGGCCGACGCAGATGGGATACTGTTCGGGTTTCCGACGAGGTATGGGTGCATGGCAGCTCAGATCAAGGCATTCTTTGATTCTACTGGACAGCTATGGAGGGAGCAGAAGCTCGCAGGGAAGCCTGCCGGACTCTTCGTGAGCACTGGGACACAAGGAGGAGGGCAAGAAACCACTGCGTAAGATCATCTCTCCCATTCGTTTCTGTCTGATACACTTTGAATGTTAATCTGTGTCTAATACGATACATTTGTTTATCATTTTAATTTGGACAGTTGGACTGCAATCACCCAATTGGCACATCATGGAATGCTCTTCGTTCCTGTTGGATACACCTTCGGAGCTGATATGTTCAAGATGGATGAACTCAGAGGTGGTTCTCCATATGGTGCTGGTACTTTTGCTGGAGATGGCACGAGGAAACCTACCGAAGTGGAGCTCGCTCTTGCTGAGTACCAGGGGAAGTATATGGCTTCCATTGTCAAGAGACTGAATTATACATGATTTATCTGCTCATAATCTCTACTAGCAGACTGTGATTCCCAGACCTTTGTCGTCGTGTATTATCTGCTTTTTCTTTGTGTTTTCTGATGTCTTTATATTTTGTATTTGCATATTGTTTGTGTCCAAAAAACAGATTCATATGCTCTGTTTATTAGCTCCATGTATTCTGCCTGTGTTTTGCAGAGCACTGTTCTTGGACGTGTTTATGTGCTCGAGGTTCTTCCTCTCTGGTTCCACGGGATGAACAAAAGATCGGAGAAGATTAATAGGTTTTATCATAGCTAAGATTCATGAAGTGTCAGATCGATCATCAACTAATCAAATTAAACACTTACTCGGAAAGTTCATCTCCCAAACTGCTCGAATTCCTTTGGACTTTTCCACCCGACATCAATCCAAACACGCTCGATGTTACTCTCATACAGTTCATGTAGCTTCCTCGGCATCACAAAATCTACACTGTAACTATACCTCCGCTTCACCATGCAATAGTAGTGTATCGATCCCCTAGACGAGCCTCGCGTGGGGAAGTAGATCCTGTTGCCCATCTCCTTCGACGGAGCCATCGCCATGTGCGCCGCCCCCGCACTGATGTAGATCGTCCGGTTCCCCAACATCTCGATCTCCTCCGTGGCCCCCGCCCGGCGCATCTTGAACACCCTCACGTGCCTTCGTCGCGCACTGACGAAGACCATGTAGAGGCCTCCGTCGAACTCGGCAAGGTAATGCCGGCCGGCTTCTGTCCCCTCCGACAACATCAGCTCCCTGGCCGCCGGCATGTCGCGGACGGACCACTTCTTGTCGGCTGCGTCGAGGGTGCCCAGCTGCCCGTCTTGGCAGAGGCAATGGAAGTGGCGGCCGCACGGCACGAGGTTCGACTTGTACTTGATCCTCGTCCCGTGGAGTCGCCACTCCGAGTCGAACGACCGCCAGGTGAAGATTCTGCAGAGGTCGTCGAGGACGACAACCACGCAGTCCCCGGACAACGGCGGCGACGAGAAGGCGGCGAGGCGAGGCGTCATGCGGGGGTGATAAGGCACGTTCGAGCGCGATCTCGTGCCGAGGTGGAAGAAGAAGAGCTTGTCGGTGGCCCAGCGCTTGAGCAGCAGCCACCCGTCCCTGCAGTAGAGGATCTGAGATCGAGCGAGCTCGGGGAACTCGGCGTCGTAGTTGATCCTCCGGCGCGAGGAGGGATCGAACACGTTGCATGCCCCGTCGCTCCAGCGGAGCAGCATGAGGCACATCGGGCGGGCGTCGGGGTGCATGCAGGGCCGCCAGCTCCTGCACACGGAAGCGAACCGGGCGTAGTCCTTCGTCGACAGACGCATCACGATGATGTCGACGATGTCCTTGGGGAGATCAGGCCATTCCCTGTCGTCTCGAGCAGATTTTGTCGACGCCGAACTGACAGAAATGGGATCGAAATCGGTGCAGCGAACGAGACAAACAACGACAACGCAAAAGCATGGCTTGCGGTCTCAAACGTACCTTGCGATCTTGCTTCTTTTTCTCCTCAGATTCTGCAGTAAGACGTCGAACTGCGGATTGCCGTGCCATTCCTTCATCATCTCAACATCAACTCCGATCAGCACAAGAGAAGGAAGACTTCTCCAGGAGATCGTTGTCTCTGTATTAAGTTTCTGATGCAAATTTGAAGTCCTTGATCTCCGTGATTTTTCAGAAGATTTAGCCAAAATTTTCGAACCGTATCTTCGATCAGAAGATGTAGCCAAGATTGTCGAAGCATACGTTCGATTTCCGTTGGACAGATTCTACATTGATTGAAATTTTCCTCCATATATCATTCATAATCTATCATAATGTAATTGACCCTATCAACCAAATTGAGAAACAGAGGATAAAATATAAGATACATCAAAAGTGAATATCTTATTCACTTCACTGTGTCAATCGATCTGCTAATTCCTCGATCTCTAAATCTCTCTCGTAATTTTCTCTATTGCAAAATTATAGGTCATATATAAGGATACTTAATTTGATTGGATTCTCAAAATCAAATCCTCCGAAATAGAAGTTGAATCTAACTTCATCAGAAATCAGAAATCAGTGGATGCTAATCTGATAAAAGGAAAGTAAATGATTGCACTTTGTTACAGCTCAATTATGTTGTCAATCTTGGTCTAACAATTGGATGTTTAGGATGATCTTCTGCTCATCTCTTAACTACACTGTTTTAAGATACAATCTTTCTCACAGAAATAGAATCTCATGTGACAATCTTTCTGTTGTCACAGAATATATATATTTGTTGACAATGCTAAATATTTATATGGCATGAGTCAACATAAACATTCAGGAACAAGTCAGAGGCATGATGAGACTAAATCAACCAAGATACCAACACATTTGACAAAATATTCTCACCAGTGGACTTTGTATTTGGTCATTGACTTTTATGGTCCTTCAGAATTATGCTATTGATCAGAAGGCTGCAGCAGTGGCTCCAACTTGGACCCACAAAGTGTCTGGCCTTCAAGAGCAATGAAGACCTCAAATAGTGAGATATATATATATATAAAAAGAAGCTAAATTATTTTGATGATTAGACTGAACTCAGTTTGATCAAAAAATTTAAAAATATATAATAATTCTTCTAAAAATTATCATGGGATTTCAGATTGACCTCAGAAGTGTTAAACACAATTGAATTGTTACTTTGACAGATTGCTTGACCTTGTACATGTAAAAATCATCTGCATTATATCATAAAGGTGGATTTTGAAGCATACATTTATACTCTGACAATATTTATATGAACTACCATTTCTCTTTCAGAAAACAATACTAAGAAAATTTAGGAGGGAAGCCAATTTGATTGCTTTTTATTAGAAAAAACATAGTTTTTGTTAGAAATTTGATTGTAGTCAATTTAACTTTTAGAACTTCTGTATACAATTTTACCAAAAAAACTCTCTTTTGAAATTTGATAGTAGAAAATTATAAGCAAATTATAGTTCTGTTTTGAATAGATCAGAACCTATTGCTATTATGTAAAGTGAAATGGTCCCCTGAATGCAACAATTGCTTCTGTCTCACCTTTTATGAAACAAGTAATTGAATTATATTTGCATCTATTTTGAATCCTTCCAGCCATTTCATCCTTCAGCAACTACTGCTATAAAGACCACCAGCTTCATTATTGTACATTAAGTGCCTTCAATGTCAAGTTACTTATTCTCGTGAGAAAATTAACATACTCTGTCTCTCCTTAAATGATCTCTCTCTCTCTCTCTCTCTCTCTCTCTAGTCATTGTAAAGCAAGTAATGAAATACCCATCTTTATTCCCTGCACTTTCTCTTTGTACCCACTCTTTCCAAGAAGTTAGACATTGAGGTCCAAGTAAGATCAATTCTCATGGTCCCCTGTTCTCTTTTCCATCCTCATTGCTTGTTAATTGCATAGTATTTTCCTTTCTTAAATCACCACTGACCATGAATTAGTTTATTGTAATTGAAACATACACAACAAGTACATGACATCATAGCAATTAATTAAGCCAACATCTTCCCTATCTTGTGGTCAAATTTCAAGATACACTCATCAAAAATTTAAGAGCTCAAAATATTATTGTTCGATCGAAAGTCGAATATATAAGTTGATAACATAATATTACAATCGAATCTCATATTTATTTTTTATTTCTTGTTAGTAGATAATTTACTGCGGTTGTCATGCATGCACATGAGGCCCTTCCTTTCTTTGATCCTCACATACAACCAAAGTAGTGAGCAAGGAAGGAACCTAAAAGAAGTAACGCCATCATATACGTAGGATGCATGGCTTGCTTCTCACTGTCCTTTGACTACCCATTAATGCACCCATCTTGTTCACATAGAGCATGTTGAGGGACACACACCGGCAAGCATCTAACCTCACCCAGCTGCCAGGTTGGAACAATATTGTTAGAAGGCTTTAAGATTGGATTATTATATTCCATTATTTCAGATTGATTAATTAATTAATTAATTAATTAATTATATTCTAATCATATGCTTAATTATATATATATGTATATTATTTCTGATGAAATAAAAAGAGAATATAGGATGCCTCCACAAACACAAACCAAAACCCAAGAAACCCATGCAAGCATGCATGCACATGCATACTATGTGCTCTGCCTTCCTCTTTCTCTTACTCGGTCACTGCCCACGTAGGAGTCGATAGGATTTGGAAAGGAGTAGGCGAAGGGGAAGAGGAGATTACTTCGCTGCTCCATTGAACAAAAACCCCACCTTTATCACCTCTCGTCCTCCGCCACGCCGCTTCTTCTCCCCAATCCCGTCTCTTCCCGTCCCTATTAAGCACTCAAACCCGTCTCTCGATCTCGTTCGCTCTTGGAATTCCCTCCGAGGCGATGGCTTGGTAACGCTTCGCCTTATTCTCTCGTCGCCCCCTTTCTTATGCCCTGATCGATGTGCTATCTGCTTATCTGAGCGTTTCTTGCCCCTGTTCGCTGTGTTCTTTTGTTCTGATCTGAGTCGGATCTTTTCTTTTTCATCTGTGTTCTTGGTTTCGTCGTCGAAAGTTTGGATTTATATTTTCTTTTCTTTATCCTAGCGGGTGATCAGGGTTTTAGGGGTCGCTGCGATTCTCGTGCATTTGATCGGATGTGATGGGGGTTACCGAGTTCAAACTCAATTTTGTGTTAGATTATTGTTTTGCTGCGGGATTGTATATGAGTTGGACTAAATGTTGCAACGTTCTTATTCACACCTCTTTCTTCATATGTGAACCTTTCTAAACTAACGTTCTGCAGCATTATTGTGTTGAGAAGTAGATTTATGCACATGTTATTTTTTTCCAACATCTAGAAATTTGTGAAACAGAGATTTAGGGATTTGGTTAGATTTTGCAATCGACTGGTTATCATCTGTTGCTGTTCTAGCATTTGTTTGCATTGGAATATTCTTCTGAATTGTTTAATAATACTTGACCATGGTTCTGACAGATGGATGATGAATGTTTTCTCTATCAATGTAAGATGTGCTCTGCTTTACTTTGTAGTTAGGATTTCTTTATCTGGACACATCTTTGTTCCAGTGTAGCAGGAGTTCTGGTTCTGCATTAGTGAGAGGAGTTATTTCCTGTTCCGCAACTGCACAAGTGCAGACTTTACTTTGTACGCATTGGAGAAATCAAACTCCTTTCGGTTCCGATATGGAAGCAGGAGCAACCAATGAAGATTGTCATGAGTTTGACAAGATTCTTGAAGAGACACCAGATGCTACTACAGGATATACTTGCACCAGAGAATCTATTCAAGGCTTTGAACCAATCTCCTTATTTGAAGTTAGGAGGTCTTCTGCTTCAAGTTACTTACGTGACCCATTCAGTAATCTTCAGGCTTGGAAAGATTATGATTTCATCTCTTCGGACGACAACTTCACCATGTCTAAGGCACCATCAGATCAGAAGGACGATTCTCATGACTACCATGGAACATTGACTGTGAATGTCGATCAGGATGCATCAAGCTTGCCAGATGATCAGTCGCTGACTTCAGCATTCCAGGTTATGAGTTTTCAGGATAGGATTGCATCTAATTCAAGTAATACATTTTTGGAGCACAATCAAAGTTCAGTTAGTCATGCTTTATCATTGGATGGCAATCAAACAGCATACCTGGACAAGTGTTTTTCTGGACTGGATTCTACAGAAAGGGTTCCGTCACCTGGCATGCTAAATGGGGACTGTCTGCCCAATCCAGAATCGCAAGGTTACTCTGCTTTCATCATTAAGAATGCGCCTAATAAACAATGTAGGATAGTAGATGGACATCATGATGTAAGATCCCTGAAGCCCAATTTTCATGACTCAAGGAGCCAAGTACCGAGTGTATTGGATGGTCGTAGAGAACAATGGCCAAGCTTCCAAGGCCACTCTGCTGTTATCCCTGTAAAGGCAGATATGCAGACTTATGTCCTTCCTGGTGTTCTGGCTGAGGGGATTAAATTTCCGGCTTCATCATTCCAGCATCAGTATTACATGGATGCACCATCCCATGCTTATACACCTAATCAGCATCTAAGAAACTCCAATATAGCGTGGTACGGAATGGAGAATGAGAGAAACTATAGAAGCCACCCTCATTACCTACAACAGCCTAATAATCATCATCTAGAAGTGCATATTCAAAGAAGGAGAAACTCGGAAACTGAGCCGCCGTTGGGGAATGCATCACAATCATATTATGAGGATGAAATTGTGGGTAACAGGAGATATAATCAGTTGGATCCCTCTTTGCTGAGCGGTGATGCCAGTAGAAACCACCTTAATGAATTTTCTAGCCAACTGCAGAGCTGTCTAATTCCTCAAGCACAGAAGTTACCATCTTCTTGTGGTTTATATTTTCCTGGCACAGATTATGGTGGATATAATGTTTCAAACAGATTCAGTAAACAAACATTTCCCAGAAAAAAGTTGACAATGTCTCATGGAGTGAATTCTCGACAAACGCTTAAATCTGGTTCTATGGGAAATAATCAATTTCCAGAACATGGTGGCAACTCTAGGAGGGAGGTATCTTTTAATTACGTTAACAGTGGTCTTGTTCGGTGTGATGGAATCCCCTACTTGGGTGTTCAGAGAAGCCGTGGTTCGTTTTCCAATATTGCTGATGACAAATATGATCTGAATTCACCATATCTAAAATATTGTTCACTTGACAATGTAATTGGACAAATACATATATTAGCTAAGGATCAAAATGGTTGCCGCTTCTTGCAAAAGATATTTGAGGAAGGAAATTATGAAGATATTTATAAGATCTTTGTTGAGATCATTGATCATGTTGTTGAACTGATGACTGATATTTTTGGGAACTATCTTATCCAAAAGCTGATCAAAGTTTGTAATGAGGACCAAATTACAAAGTTACTTCGTAAAATTTCTGATAGAGATAGCGAACTCTTTCAGATATCGTGCAATCAGCATGGGTATGTTTCTTATTTGTAATTTGAGGCTGTTAAACTTTATCCTATATCTATAGTTCCTTTTTCTGTGACCCTGTTGTTTTCTACTACCAACTGCAGGACTCGTGTCATACAAAAGATAATTGAAACTATCAAAACTCCAGAGCAGTATTCCTTGATCGTCTCCACTCTAAGACCATACATTGTGTCATTGATAAAGAACAACAATGGTAGCCACGTTGCACAGCGCTGCCTGCAACACCTACCTGATGAACACAAAGAGGCAAGAAACTTTTATTTAGTTAATTTTCTTTTTTGTCTTCTCTTTTGTTTCTGTACAGTTCTATTTTTAAATTGCAAAGGAATTGATATTATTTTTTATATTAGAAATGTTAAAAGAGTCATAGTTACATGTCTTGAAAAGGTATACAATACAATGATGTTATCCTTCTACATTCCCCATTTTATGCTACATAGATCTTTTGATATCTATACAACGTAATAATTGTTCTTTTTTTGTGATTTTAGAATGCAAATGAGGTCAGTTCAGGATTTGTTCTGTTTGACGTTCACTGTGAATCTGAAAAATAAGTAGTTGAAACAAAACCTAACAGGAATAGTCCTATATCTAAAGGGAATATAACATAGAAGAAGGATAGGATACTCCAAAATAATTTATTTAATCCATCCATTTTAGTGAAACAACCCCTTATTGAATAGATGAACTAAAAATTTAGGAAAGTAAAGTTTTTTCTTTTTTTTTTTTGGTGAAAGGTAAGTGGTGAAGGTGGGATTTAAGCCTAGGATCATGCAATAAATTGTCAAAGTTTTTACCAACTAATCTAGCTAACGTATTCAAAAAATATATCGGATAAGATTTTGAATCCTCAACCTTTGGTAAGTGAGTCTGGTACATCACCAGTCTAATTGTTGAAAGTAAAATATTTCATATGATAGAAATTTTATGACTATAGACTACGAAATACAAATATCACAAGAAAATGAAACTCTACTATAATATTAAATGTCTGATATGTTTGTTGCTTTTAGGCGATTATGACAAATGAGTCATAGATAATTTGGATGTCAACTGTGTGCTTATCCTTGGTGGATTATGAATATTTATATATAGTATTAGTCATGCCAATAGTGTATTGTTACTCACACTTCCATGTTAATGGCAAGAGACTGACAACATTTGTCACCTCTATCATGCCAAGACATGTGAAATGTACCATGAGTAAGTGTCTAGTTGCATATGTTTGTTAATTACATATGGGAGCATGGATGTTTCCCATTTTCATCTTTTAGATTCCTTGGTTGGCACTTCGGACGCTATACATGGCTTTTAATATGATATTTTTTTGTGGATGATGAACTTCAAATTAGAAAGATATTATTATAATATCCATCTTGTTTACCATTGTCTGTTAGTTTGGAATATTTTACAATGCCTTAAAACCAAAGCATGTGGCTTGGTACAATGGTAAGGTCGTTGCTTTACGACTTGGATTACAAAGATTAGAGTCACACAAATAGTCTCTTTATCTAAGAAGGTAATGCTAATTACATTAACTTTAGGCCTCATGCACTGGGCATACCTGAGAATTAAAGCATGTTCAATGAGATGTGAATAATTAGTACTGCAATTTTTGTTATTATTTGTCCCTTGGGAATACAGCTTCTTACATCAAGCCTATTCTTGTTGTCTAATATGGTGATCTGTGGTGAATGGAGAAGGATGGAGGTAGTCTGAGCCCCAAAGATGTTAGCCCTGCCTCTTCTAAGATAGCAGGCCCTGACTGTCTGGGAAAATATTTCTCTTCCATCTATGAATTGTAGGATTGACCTGACCCAAAGTTTGATCAGTTGATAATTGGAAATTGTTACTTTGAAGTCTCAATTCATACCTTTATTATATGCTCTATTTCTGTGTGATGTTCGGTGAAAAAGAAAGTTAACAGAAATTTATAAGACATCTTTCATGAAGGCTTAGAGCATTACTCTTTCATTCAGTTTGTAAGCTGCTTTGATATTCATCCAAGGAATTGTCCAAAAAGCTTGGACTTTTGCCATCGTCCAAGATCTACAAAGACCTCAAAACTTTGCTGGAAGTGTTATGACATCGTTTAGGCTAATTTCCATTGATCTCAATTCTGCAATGATTTTTGTCTTCCAGCTGCAGCCACTGCTAATGCAAGCTCGTGTATTCCAGCTTTATTATGTCAACAAAGTGCATTAGTTGGATTCAAACACTATACTGATATGTAGCATATAACACCTAGCACATTAATGGTACATGACTACTATGTGCACAACATCGTGTGGAATGGATGATGCTTGCTGCTTCTGTGCCATTTCTTCTCTAATCCAGCACAGTAACATGTCATGCCACTCCAACAATTAAACCGCCCCTTCGTTTTTGTTTCAGGGTGGTTCACATATCGGTCCACTGTTGAATCGGCGCGTATCGCTCTTACTGGGCGATATACCATGACACGACAAACCTTGCTCTAGACTATTTCTCAACTTGTTAATTATAGATCCAGCTCTTGTTTGAAAGTAATGTTCGTTTGGTTAGCCCAAAGCATGATGACAGTTAATTTGCAATTAATCCATGTATTATCTAGACCGACAAGTATGTCATATTGGTAGCAAGGCAAAAAACACTGAATTAACTCAGTTGCTATGCGTCTCCTCCAACTGCAATATGGATAGTTATTAAGAATATATATCACTTTCCAAATCTTGAACTTTCTCATACTAGATCTGATGATCTAGTATTTCAGGAATGTAGATTTCTGGAGATGTAGAAAAATATAAGCAAAACATCTAGAAGACCGTTAGACAATCATCAGAACTATCTTTTGAACTAAGGGTTTTATTGTTGTCAGTATGTACCATGTCAGTGACATGCTTACATGTTGATCCACATGTTTTGGCACAGTTGAACTTCCAGCATATGCCCATTGTTTGGCAAAATCATTTTCCCGCAGTTCAAGGAATTTGTGTGAATACTGTGATGTTCATGGTATTTGTTGGTTGGCAAGTATCATTATTTGTTTATTGACTAACTGGAGATCTAATCCACTGCCTTATTTTTTATGTTCTTAGTTGCTTCAAAATTATCCAATCAACCTTGACTCTCTTTTGTTCAAGTGATCAATTTAATATTTCTATATGTGGAAGCTGATCATTTTGATGTTTGTAATACTAGTAAGCTACAATAGTCTTCATTCAACTACTTTTAAGATTTTTATGGTTCTTTTCTACTACCAATTACTATGGGTGTTAATAATTTTTCCATGTAGTTACTTTTTGAAGCTGTAGTTGCTAACGGCATTGAGTTAGCAAGGGATCGCCATGGTTGTTGTGTGCTTCAGAAATGCATCTCTGATCTGAATACAGAGCAGAAGTTCCGACTAATATCCAATATGACACATGAAGCTTGTGATCTTTCTCAGGACCCTTACGGGTATACTCCTTAATTCCCTTAATTTGTTTTACAATGCTTTCTATACTTGATGATATTATATTCTTTTGTCCATCTTTTACACATTTAAAAAAAATGTCTGCGATTTGCTCAGATAATGCTTTTCATATTCATGCCTATGGTATTATCATATATTAGTCCAACATTTCTTTTGGTCATAAATCTGAAAATTACCTCTAATTGTTGAGCCTTCCAAGTTGGATACATTTTAGAGAATATTGCCTCGGATGTATATACCTATTAATGCTTTCTTCCTTTTAATTTTTGTAGCAATTATGTAGTGCAATATATTCTCATTCAAGAGATCCCATGGGCAACTGCTGGAATACTAGATCAATTGGACTTTCATTATGGAACCTTGTCCGTACAAAAATATAGTAGCAATGTGGTGGAGAAGTGCTTGAAACACGCAGGGAATGACAGACGTGTCAACATAGTTTGGGAATTGATCAGTGATCCTTATTTCCACCATATCTTGCAGGATGCTTTTGGGAATTATGTTATCCAATCAGCTCTTAGAGCATGCAAGGTTGAAAAAGTTAAAACTTTATTTCACTACAGCCTTCTCCTTTTCTATTTCTGATGTGGTACCGATTTTCTTCTTGAGCAGGGGCCACTTCGAGCCACTTTGAGTGAGGCCATTAGGCCCCATGAGGTGGCACTCCGTAGTCATCCTTACGGGAAGAAAATACTCTCCAGTGCATACTATGGTAAATAACTTGTATCGTTTTGGTCGATCATTAGGAAGCTGATGACATTTTGCACAGTGCAACCAGGGAACTGGAAACAGTTTTTGCAGTTCATGTAATCTATGTGTAACACCGCAATAAGTCAGAAAGACGCAAGATTCAGCTTTTAGTACTCCGCAAAATTGGGTGCCCCATGGCACATTAAATGAGCAAAACAGGTTGACGCTAGCATTTCTTGTTCTGGTTCAAACTTGTCGCATATGTTAAAGTAGTTGTTTAACAAGGGGATTATGTAGAAACAGTTTAGTATCTCATTGTTGTTTATTTTAGTTTATTTATTTGTCTGGTGGATTATGATTTGCCATTGTCGCAATTCCTTTCCTGTATACTCTTCCTTGTTCATTGTTATATGACACAGAAGGTTGTCTCGAAACAACAACATGCAGCTTAAGCAATTATTCCATACTCAGATTCTCTCCTGTTATTTCTTTTTTCCTGACGAGTTATGTGAAGCTTGCATACATACATGTGATCGTGCCCTACTTATTCAACAAACTACACTTGTGATCTATAATCTGAAATATGATATATGTCACACTTGTATGATAGGTTGCACTTCAAAATTGAACATGTTTCCTTTGTGCCCTTTAACACTCCACATATTCTCGTTCTCTCACATTGTTCTCTTCTCTTACACTATTAATAAGGTTGTCACTTTATCTTACTTGCAAAAACAAATAACAATTATAATGCGTGTATCCAACGATTGTACTTGCAATTGCTGATATCGCAATTGATCCTTGCAAATATTTCCAGTTTCTGGGTCCAAGTTTTCTGACCCATGAACGGTTCGAACCTATCGAACTTGACCGGCTGGAATCCACTCCACTACTAGTCCTCGAACCCAATAAGGCCTTTATCGCTCAAATGACGGAAACACCCTTATGACACATGGCTAGTGTTAAGAATGAGAGAGGTCAGTTTGGTCTCTCAAAGGTATTTCTTAAACCCTAAGCGCTTTAAACCTAGAGCCCGAACTCGATACACCTAAATCCCGACGGCGGAAGAGAGGAGATCTCCACCCAGTTTGTAGGCGGCGGACATCGGCGACGAGCATGCGGCCTCCGAGGGGTGGTGGAGGGGGTTTCAGAGGCCGTGATGGGGGTTTCAGGGGCCGCGATGGGGGTCGTGGCGGTGGCAGAGGTGGGCGGTTCGGCGGGCGCGGCGGCGGCAGGGGCCGTGGAGGTGGCTATGACGAAGGCCCTCCCGCGGAAGTCGTAGGTGCATATATCAACCTCTTAATCCTCAGTTTTCTTGTGGAATAGACTTGATTATTCCGAAATGCTGTGACGATCGACGTGTATTTTTGTGTAGAGATTTCTAGTTTCCTCCACGCTTGTGAAGGAGACGCCGTCACGAAGCTCACCAACGAGAAGATACCTTACTTCAATGCCCCAATATATTTGCAGAACAAAACTCAGATCGGAAAGGTGGATGAGATCTTTGGGCCCATAAATGAAGCGGTAACTCATTTCTCTTCTGAGTACTCCACGCATTTTCAGTTTGATCGTGGCTTTATCATGTCTTTTGTACGCTCCTTCAGTATTTCTCGATCAAGATGCTGGAAGGGATAATTGCAACTTCGTATTCACTCGGTGACAAGTTCTACATCGACCCCGCAAAGCTATTGCCATTGACACGATTTCTCCCCAGGCCAAAGTATAACAAATTCCAACTTTTTCGTTGATTATTTACTGACCGTCTTCGTATCTTCTCAGCATGTTGATGCGTGTTGCTTTATTATGGGTCTATTGTAGCATGTTCATATGCTCTTTATTTTCCTAGTTATGTGATTGGCATTCTTTTGACATTGGCGTAGTTTGGTGCATTTGTTTGATATTCTTTGATCTTGCTGTTGTCTTTACATATCTTCTCTTTCACGAAAAAATCGAGACAGTTGCTTGAAATGAGTTGTAGGACAATGTTCATCAACTTATCTTGACATATTTAGATACAATGCGGATGCTTTGTAGATGTGATGTTCACTCAGGGTTGTCGAACGAGTTCCCTCTTTGAGAAAAGAGAGGTGCAAGTAGTTTGGTGAAAGGACAAAGTGAGGACTCAAAGAATGTTATTTCCTTTGCGAAATATATGCTGACAAACTCCTTTGTGCCATATCTGTTTGGTTTTTTATTAGAATTCATAAAATTCATGTTGGAAGATTGTTTTGACTAGTTTGCTTTTGGATTTGCCATGAAGATCCAAAACAAGCCAGCTCCATTGGGGTAGCTTCCTTTGCAATTTGACATCGTCGGTGACAGTCACCATCTCATTTAGGGGGAATTTGATTTTTTGTTGTGACTATAGCTCATCAGTAGCATGATTTTCCTATTCTGAATATGGATGGTGTTCTTATCGGCTTTTGCTTTGTTTTTTCCATATGCATACTAGTATCATGTCCTCGGGAATTGCTGGAAGCTTTGTTTGAAACTAAGTGGTTTTATGCAAACAATAACTCCATTGGTATTGCTCGCACTAACTCTGTCCTAAACTGGCTTGGCTATTTAGGCTTAACACCAATGTTTTTTCACAATCCGTACGTTTACCACACACGTATTATTATTATCTTATGATTCCCGGTTAAGATTTAGACATGGTTGCCACCTTTTCTCCCGTCTTTTCTGTTGACTGAAACTTGAGGTGCAACTTTATTGATAGATAGATACCAAAGGGCAAATATTGATTTCTGCTGCTTGCTATGTCTGAAGTATGTGGGTCTTAAATCAACAACTCTTAGGTCTTCATCCTAGGTTGAAATAATTTTCAAATATATTTTTTGTTCTAAAAGGTTTGTTTGTGTTGGATTTCCTGTTGCAGGGGACAAGAAGCAACTAGAGGTGGACGTGGTGGCGGCAGAGGAGGGGGTCGTGGAGGAGGGCGCGGCGGAGGCTTCCGTGGAAGAGGTGGTCCTAGGGGCGGTAGAGGCGGGCCTCCAAGAGGAGGCGGGCGTGGTGGTTTTAGAGGCCGTGGTAGGTTTTAGGGCAAAATGCTTGCAAGCATTGCAGCAATCTTAGAGCAAAATCACTCTGCCCCTATTCAGTTAACATCCTTTCTTCCTGCCCATGCTCAAATGCAAGTTTCACAATTCTACTGGAACAACATGGAATAGCTCCAGGATTTGGCTTTTCCCAAAAAAAAAACAAAAAACAAAAAAACTGCACCAACTTTGATATGCTTTCATTAGCAATATTTTCCTGAGTAACTTTATGTTGTATCCTCCTAATTTCCTCGATTTTATTAAGATTTCATGTGATGGTTGGATCAGCCATAAGGCATGCCTTTTTGTAAAGCATGCCGAAACTTCCCCTGGGATCCTGCAACTTGCATTTGTTTTTACTGTCGTTTCTGGATGATGCAAGTATGATGGAGTCTTAGGTGGACTCAAGTAATCATCGATTAGTTATATTTCTCGTATTCAAAGTTGTTACATAATACAATCGTGATGTTGGTCCGAATGAACCAAATGAATACATACAAATCCCAATTCCCTTGAGCAATGAGTTGGTCGAGTCAGCTAAATTCCTAAGTCGACAAGATCTTAAAATTGGATTGATGGGCCCTTAAAAACTCGACCCTCCAAGAAATTGGCACATGTTTCTTGAACTGGCCAGCACATGGTTTTCTTTAGTAAAAGGCGACGATAAGGTCATGAGGCTTCTACCGGTACGGGGATAACTTGGTACGTATGATCTTGATGATAATTTTTCTTTTTAGTAATTAATAATACTATGTGTTCTTATCCAACCACGCGGTCTCCTAAAAACCGCGTATTCCTACCAAAACTCGGACCGATCAACCGTCATATAAAAGGTTTCTTGGACTGGCTGAGTCATCCCTCAAATTTCTTAGGATGTGGACATCACCCGGACAGTTTTTGGGGCGTCGTTCTAAATACTAGTATTCTGAACCCAATTAATTATCAAGGCTACGTCGCCCCTCAAAATCCACTCGTGCGAACAGTCTCCACCGACGATCCCATAGCTTCCTGTACTATCAGCAGTGGCCAATGGAACCCGCAAATATTCTGCCGTTCGAGTGCATACAGCTGAGTTGTGTGACCGACTCGTCGAGCGCGGGCCGAGTTACGCGATGAAATGGTGCCACTACCTGCGGTTGGATGGATGACGAGGGACAAACCGAATGCGATCGTATGGGACGTTTTGCCCTCCCGCGTAGCTCGCACGCGTGATTATGCACGTGTAAATCACGTGATTGCTAGTGGTAACTTGTGTAATTTACGCCAAGTATGGGCCGTTTGAGTTAACGCGGACACTCGGTTCGGTCTATAACATCGGAGCGAATACTTCTTCCCCTGTCCTGCCGTCGTCGCGAAGAAAGTGGTTATCCGCCTAAACGTCGGCACGCCCGATGAAGCACATATTTAAGATCAAGCGGCACCCTCACCGATCCAACGAGATTCCCGCCCCGGCCGCCGCCGCAGCGTCGTCGTCGGCGCCGTCCACCTCCACCGTCTCCCCCTCATGCGCCTCTGACCACCGGGCCGCGGCGTCGCTGACGCCGCCCTCCCCGTCCGAGCCACCGCGGTCGGCCGCCGCTGCAGATGATCGGCAGGACTACTTATCGTCGGAGGAGGAGTTCCAGATGCAGCTCGCTCTCGCGATCAGCGCTTCCAATTCGGAGTTCAGGGGCGATCTAGATGGCGATCAGATCCGTGCGGCGACGCTGTTGAGCCTGGGGAGGGACCGCATCGAGCAAGGGAGGGAGGAGGGGACGGCAGAGTCTCTGTCACGGCGATATTGGGTGAGCTGTGTTGGTCTCGGTTTGATCTTAGTTTAGGGTTGGATTTGGGGTTTTAATAGTTAAAATAGTGGGAGTTGATTAGATAAGGAATAAAATTAACTCTAGGTTTTCTTAATGAAATTAGGGTTTATAATTCTATTTATAGTAAATATCACGCTCTGTATTGCTTACATGCATGACAATTCCTGATGTCAAATCTATGCAATTTACGGTGGCTATTTCTCTTATGGCAAGGGCGAGGGGGACTCCCTAGCTTATAGGATTCCTTTAATTTCTTCTTCTCTGTTGGTTTGGTTTCAAGACGCTGTTCTAACACGTGCTGCATCCAGGACTATAATGTACTTGACTATGGTGAGAAAGTTGTGGATGGATTCTATGACATTTTTGGGCCCTTGGGAAATTCTGCGAATCATGGAAGAATGCCATCACTACATGAACTCCAAACAAGGATTGGGGATCTAGGTTTTGAAGTTATTGTAGTCAACCGTGCGATTGACCCTGCACTAGTAGAGTTGGAACAAGTTGCACAGTGCATTTTGTTAGGCTGCCCTACTGCAGAAATTGGGCTGCTGGTGCAAAGAATCTCTGAGCTGGTTATGGAACACATGGGTGGTCCTGTAAGGGATGCAAACGACATGCTAACAAAGTGGATGGAGAAAAGCACCGAGTTACGAGCCACACAACAGACAAGTTTGTTACCAATTGGTTGCATAAGAATAGGGTTATCTCGGCACCGTGCTCTACTGTTCAAGGTTAGTTTTTCTGTTCTTTTGGGATACATTGCCATGATTTACTTTGTAGCAGCTTCAGGAATTAATGTGCGATTATATGCAAATCACCTTTTCATTGGTGGTCTTTGAAGAGTGGTATCAGATTAGCCATACATGTATGTAACTGTTTTATATTGTAACTGGGTGCATTTTCATTATTATGGATTAAGGTAAGAGAAAAGAGTGGACTGCTACATATTGCCGTGTAATTTGTATGCCTAACAAGTTGCTGGCATTATTTTTCTATAACCCTATTAAGGTCATTTAGTATGCATCATTTAAATATCTACTGAAATTTGAATGGTATGAGCATTGCATATGCCGTATCATTATTGCATGGAGCTGAAATTTAGCTCAGTAAAAAGTTTATCTGAAGATTCCTTAATGAGCACCTGTAGATTTTTGTTGGGATCCTAAAGTTGTATGTCATGCAGTATAGATGCATCATGTAGCAAAAAAAAAAAGGAAAAATGTCATGCTTTCAACTTTCTAGGTAAAGAGCAAACTATATTTTGTTGTTAAATAACTATTCCTGTAAAACTATTATGTGGACAAAAAAACAATCATCATGTGATGAACTTGTCAATAAGTGGACTCTTTTTTGTTTCTATTGTGCTCGATGGATCTGTATGTCCATGATTATCTCAACATACACGAGATTTATTAGTAAGGGACAACATGTAAATAGAGTTCCCTTTTCGCTTTTACATATTTTAGTAACATTGATTTTTTGGTTCTCAATCCTACATGGTCTCCTTGACATGATAATGCAGGTTCTTGCGGATAATGTTGGCATTCCTTGCAGGCTGGTTAAAGGAAGTCACTACACTGGAGTGGATGATGATGCTGTCAACATAATAAAGTTGGCTGAAAGGTTTGTACTTATGCTATTCTACCACTCTTGAGCACTTCATTGATGTTCCTTTTATTAAGTAACATTTCCTTATTGACAAGGTTGACGCCAATATTGCCTATAACTATATTTCTCATACTTTGAGAACTAGATGGGTATTTATTTGAAGAACAAAGCTCTGAGGTGTATGCATCCCGTTTGTATTTTAGCCTGGAAACTTATTTCTGACCTATATTTTGATTTGGTTTTATGTCTGGGTCCTGGCAAAACATTTCTCTATTTGGGAATCTTCTTTTTAGTGTTCATGGCTGCTTCATGTACACTGCATAACCATGTTAATACTGCTAGCATTCTTGTTAACATTTATAAATTATAACCTCATCCTATGAGAGTGAACTGTGCCTTTGTTGACATAACATTTTCTTATCCTTATAATCAGAGGTGATAAATAGTCAGATAGACCAAATGAAGAAGGGGCTGCAATGTTAACTTGAGTTCTGTTTGGGCCAATTATTTTAAATATTTTTTAAACCCCAGAAGTCCTTTTCTTGGTTTCATTTCAAACATAATCTGCAAGCTGAAAAATGCATCATGATAGTATTATTTGGTTTCCATTTTGTTACATTGGAGAACTTCTCTAATGATGAGATTTTTGTTGTCCTTGATCACATGGAAAGTATCCTCTTTTTTGCTGGCTTCCATTTCAGAAATTCCTAATCAGCCGAGTTTGTGATGTTTTAGACAACAGCTACCATATTGCAACATGAGGATCTTCTTTTCCCCTCATCAATTCATGCCCTGATATATTAGGGATCTAAGACTAAATTCGTGTTTTTTTATTGAGTATCATAAATTTATGTTGTAATTTTGAAATGAACAATTGGAACATGACTGCTACTTGTAGTCTTTAACATTTTGCTACTGTCATTTCTGTATCAATCATTAATTTGATATTATGTTGCAGTGCTAATTATAATGCTAATATCTATTGTTCTGTTTTAGAGAATTCTTGGTTGATCTTATGGCTGCTCCGGGCACCTTAATCCCTGCAGATGTACTAAGTTTAAAAGACACTTCTTCCAATCCTAAAGTAAGCAAGAATATGAGCCCTTCAACCAGCAAACCAGAGGAAGATCATTTCAAGGATGAATTATTAGGTGGTGAACATAAAGGTGGTAATGAAGTTCCATTCTTAGATGAAAGTACGGCCCTAGATAAAAGATTAAGATATGAAAAATCAATTGTGATGCCTTCAGTTCAAAGTGATTGTAATGGTGAATCCTCTACAACTAGTGGAGCTCTTTCTGGGGGAAATATGAGTTTGTGTATGCAAGACCAACCTGATCAGTTTACATCTTTGACCAGTGCAACCTGCTCAAAGCAGAAAGGGATTGTTGGTGCTGCTGTGGATGGTGATAATACCGGGAAAAGAAAGGTCAATATGGCATTGAATCCACAAAATGCTGTAGATTCAACAAATCTCTTTGCTGAACTGAACCCTTTCAGGGTAACTGGAGTTGGAGAAAGTTCTCCACATTCCAAAGCTACTGATAGTACAAATGGTGGATACCAGAGGCGAAGTGAAAAAGTTGCTTTAGGTCCTGGAAGATCCCAAGTTCCATTGATTTGGAAAGGACAATCTGCATGCAATGAAACTCGTAACACAAAACAGAATAATATTGTGGAATTGTCAGTTCCGCGGAGGAATCATGTACTGAATGCATCATCTTCTAAAATTCCTGGGCCAGCTGCAAAAGTATATTCCGGTGGTTCAACTAATGTTGCTGGCTCTTCCATCAGTTCAAACTCTGTTGGGGTAATAAGTTCTGCAAATCAAACCAGTGGCACTTCTCTAAGCATCGGCTATTCTTTCTCAGAATGTGTTGAATCAGGTAATGCTCCCGAAAAAAACCGGAATCATGAATTGGATAGTCGCCATTTTGATCTGCCAGCAGATAAATCACTTGTCTCAGTTCTATCATCTGGAGAAAAGTATTTAATGGATGACCGTACACGTGGAGTAGTTTCAAAAATGAGCCAACCACATGAACTGAGTGGGCACATGAAAAATATTAACGAGAAACATGATCCGAAAAAGTGCTCTCATGATAGATTTCTGGGAACAAGTGTAAGCTCAGTTGATCAAGAATCTTCGAGTTCTTCCCAAGCCAGGCCAAGTCAGCTCGACCCAATGCTAGATGACGTGGCGGAGTGGGAAATCCCATGGGAAGATATAATAATTGGAGAGAGGATTGGATTAGGTACTTGCTTAAGATTTAACTTAACCTGTTCTCAAATCAGATTCTTATTTTTTTTTTTCAATGGAAAACTTCTATCTTCCGCAGGTGGGCTAGCAATCTATATTTTGAATATTTCATGATCTTTTTCTGTCAGATTTGTCCCTTCCATGGAAATTATGATATAATCTATCTTGCGTTTCTTTCTTCACTTGTTTCATTGTTATCTGACTCTTACTCTTCATGATATGTTTTCACATATTTATGGCACTTCTTTACTTAGTTCATATTGAATAAATTGACAACTTGTGACTTCAGTTTTTTTCCTCTTGAGTAGGATCATACGGAGAAGTGTATCGTGCAGATTGGAATGGCACGGTGAGTTGCTTCCTATGGCATATTGATATTCTAATTTCCACAAATAGCCAATGCCCAAAGTGGGTAAAAACTTGGGGGCATTCTAAGGTCCAATTATATTTTGTTTCGTCTGGGAAATGAGAAAATTCATCTTGTTTGATCAGTTTGTTTAACTTTGGTTTATGATTTGTCATCAAGTTTGTTATTCTAACTTGACCTCTTCTTACTAAGTTTGTTTAGACTAGTTTTCTGAGAAGAGCAATTCCTAGTTCTAAGATACTCCTCGTGAGTATTGGCTTTATTCCAATGATTCGTTATGGTGGCTAACCTGGAACTTTATATAGTGATTGTAATATACACATTATTTTGATGCAATTGAACATAGACTTAAATAAATGTGGAGAAAGCAACTTGATCCATAAGAATTGCAGGGAAACATCATAGTTGACATACATTGGTGTCTTCATAATATACATATACTTGGTCACCTTATCTGAGCATCTTTCATTGACTGATAAATGGGCAGAATATAACCACTTAGACATGCTGTAGATTTGTGCTTTTAGGAGTTTTTCATTTATGATGTTTCCGTCGATTCTGTGATTATTCTTTGGCTTGTGCAATATAGTCCTTGTTACTGTGTCTGGTTTAGGTGACAAAATTTCATGTCGAATATGGTCGATGAACATCATTTATATGGTTCTGAAGTAATCTGGGCCCTGGTAATACTAGGCTGGTTGTACGTGAAATCTTGTTATACTCATATTGCTTCTAGGAAGGGAAAAGGGGTCTAGTCATGAAGGACAAAATGAGACTTTTTAATATAAATGTTTCCTATCTCAAACAACACAAATAATTTCAATCTTTGGTGGACTTAAAAGTACCAGCCCATGCTCTTTTACCATGTAATTTGGTGAATATATAGCTCTGATAAAAAATGGGGACACCAACTTCTTGTCATTTGGGACCTTGATGAGTTTGGTTCACTGTCACCTTCTCACCAATGGACTCTGGTAGCAACTTTTTTTCATAAATGCAATTACATTTCAAGCAGGAAGGACTCATCTAGCAATGGTCGGTTCCCATTTCCTTTGAAGAGCAAGCATCCTGAGTGGGTTTCTTGCTCACAGATTAAGTTGGTAAGTTTAAGCCTTTAAGAGATAGATAGGGACAGAGAAGTTTCAAAGAGACTGATACCATATAGCATGCTGTCATTGACAAAGATCTAGTGTAGATTTTTTATAGGGACATGAACACAATGGCTTAAGTCATGCTTATAGACATGCATCCTTTGCCGGTTTTATGTTATATCTAGATGTACACACTCCAAGCATATGAATAAAAACAAACACGTAACTTAGATCATTGAGATTCTTATATTCATATTAACATTCATGTGGTTGTTTTCTAATACAGGAAGTAGCTGTGAAGAAGTTCCTAGACCAGGACTTTTATGGGGATGCTCTGGATGAATTCCGAAGTGAAGTATGTGAATATTTCAATACCTCATTGTTTTTCATGCATGCTTGCTTGCTGAACTTTGAACCTGAAATAACAATAGATGCTTCTACTAATTTAATTATTTGTCATCTAGGTACAAATAATGCGGAGGTTGCGTCATCCAAATGTTGTTCTTTTCATGGGTGCTGTAACTCGTCCCCCTAACCTATCTATTGTTTCAGAGTTTCTTCCAAGGTGATATACAGGTCCTTTCTTTATATGCATAGGACAGGAGTTTGGCCTGAGTTAAAATGTTTGTCTTTATATGCTAAATTGTTTTATTGAGCAAGGAATTTCACTATTGATATTTAATTAGTCTTAAATCTTTCATTTTTTTTCTTAATGGAAAATGCTAAGTCGATGTCACACTCCGTCTGTTGTAACAATCTTTGTCTGTTTATGTGTATATACCTTAAAAATACAAATGTGCTTCATGTTAGATAATATCTGACATCAGTTAGATACATGTTCATACACTACATAGAGAAGGAAGGGTGATGATACTGAATAGTAGAGGGATTATCTTTTTAATCGGATGGGCCTCATCCTATGCATATCAACTGCTATACATAGCAGAACTATACATGTTTCTTTTCCTGTGCATATACATTGTCTACATATGTCGACTGAAAGCATTTTACAAGACGTGGTAATTGTATTGTGTTTCTACTCCTGCAAATGGATTATTTAGTTGCTACTTATGTTATACTTAGTCTTCAACTTTGGTAAGATGCTTGTCATTTCAATTGGTTTTGCTAAGTTTGCCATGTCCCTGCACTAGTGCAATTTGGCCTTTGATATTGTTTTTTGTTCATACCTATGTTATCACATATTTATTGATGTTAGTCTCAGTGTGGTGGATATTCATTGGAAACCGAATATTTTCACTTATTATTTAGGACTCCATGGCTATGCTGCTTTTTATCATGTGGCTTTTGTTCATTTGCTAATGGTCCCATTGATTGAAGTCTTATCAGCTAGGGGTGTGTGGTGCCATGGTGCAGAAAAACAAATAATTTTGTTTAGTGATTTCATTTTGGCACAGCATGGTTTTAAATTTTGTTGGCACACTGTGTGCCCACAACCAAAGCAGTCATACCTGAACTCAAACGGACCTTGCAAGCTTAGGATGGCTGACTAAGGCCAGTTGTGAGTTGTTTTTTGGAAATAAATTATATAGAATTGAACCCTAGTATGAAGGAAAAATATGCTTGATTTGAACCTGACTTGACCTGCCAACAACTCAAAATTTCATAACTTGGAACCTACAGACATTCCCATGGGTCATCTCAAATGGGTTGTGTTCTAGTAGGATTGGCTTGAGAGCAACTTTGCTACCTCTACCTTAGTTATGGTGTCTTGATATATATGGGGTCTGTGCCATTCGGTACAAGTCAACATTGCCTATAAGTGAGTGTTAGCAGACCATAAAACACTTTGTCTGTACAACACGGTCAAAGTTCTCTGAAACTCAGAATTGTGTACTTCTTAGCTCTTTTCTTAAACATTGTCATGTGCAACTTGTACTACTGAAATTTGCCTTTTTGATCACTTGGGATGTTCTTATTCTTTGCATCAAAGAAAACAATGTTAAAAATGTCTTGTTATACTTATGGAGGCACATCGCTGCCTTGCTTAGTGATCAGTAAGCAAGAGAGATAGGAGGAAGCAATTTTCTAGATGAGGAATTTTTTGAAAACTTATACTGTCCATAGATTTGCTTTATGCTTGGCCTTTTATGTTGTATTTTCTAGGCACAACCATCATTCTTCTAATTGGTTTCTAAGAATATTTGTTTCTGAAAAAACAAATGCTTGCTTGTAAGTAACTCGTTTTTCTCTTAAATGCTAATTTATTAGCCTTACTTTAGATTTATTCTTTCATATTTTTCAAGTTAATGTTTTTTTTTTGTTCAAACAATTTTTATACTTGTTTGGAACGGAAATTTCAGAGGAAGCTTGTACAGAATTCTTCATCGTCCTCATTGTCAAATTGACGAGAAGCGCAGGATAAAAATGGCCCTTGATGTGGTATGACTGCTGAATAGTTGCATCTCAAGCTTCTTGATTGCTTATATTATGTAGTTTTTTATAATAATTTTGTTTCATAGGCCAAGGGAATGAATTGCTTGCACACCAGTGTGCCTACCATCGTGCATCGGGATCTTAAATCACCTAACTTATTGGTCGACAAGAATTGGACTGTAAAGGTATGTAATGGTGTTAAACCTTATCCCGTTTGTTTCTTTTCCACTGATCTATGTTGCCTTATTTTTCATTAGTTAAATAGCTGAAATGTCCCACTAAAAAAATTATTCAAAAGTTAACAATGATAAGGCATAGTGCTGTACAATTTCTTTGTCAACAAAATATTCATGATTAACTTGGTTGACACAAACTCTGATGGTATTGTCCGTTCCAGCTCCTTCTTTAATTTCGTGATATTGCTTATTACATTTTTTTCTCTTTTAGCAGTATACCGTACTGCTAGATATCAGTTAAACTGGAGATGGAATTCTAAATAACATGGACAAATAAGCTCCTTTAAATTACAATGGAGTTTTAAATACCATGCCTAGATGAGTGCCTTTCTCACGTGAAATTTAATTCTTGTAGAAATTAGTTGACCATTATGCCATCAAATTACAGTTTTTTCAATCCCGCACTTTCAGGTTTGTGATTTTGGCTTGTCACGCTTGAAGCATAGTACATTTCTATCATCAAAATCCACAGCTGGGACGGTAAGAATTATTACTTTTGTTGCTTATGACTTTTGAAGCTAATGTTGAAATGAATATTTCTAATAATATTTATTGTTAATAGAATGGTGTAACATGAATGTGCATAAGCAAATTGTCATAAATATACTGCATACCACATATCTCTCTGTGAATTAGATGAGACATACCTGTGACTCACAGCAGGTGGATCTCATGAGAGAGGCAAGTAGTTAAGGGAGGCAATTGCAGATGCCTCTTAATCATGACAAAACAATTAATTAACTGTCGCTATTATTCTCTGTTTTCTTATTAACTCTTTTTTTCTTTGATCTGATAGCCTGAGTGGATGGCACCAGAGGTGTTGCGCAATGAAAAATCCAATGAAAAGTGAGTTTCCTGATTAATGCCATCAATAGATACAAGATATTTCACAACTTTAGTGGATAATTTTATCACAGATTCTTCAGGAAGCATTCTGTAATTTATGTTGCTTTCCTAGATCTTGCGCCATGACTCAGTCATCAATTGTTTCTGAATTTCCAGTTCATTGCAAATCCACATACAGATAAAATACAGCTGCATAGTTTAAAATTTAGCCATATGATTCTGTTCTTAATTTTGAGCAGTAGGATTATGCAAATTTAGACACTTGGTTTGTTTCGTATTATCTTCGGTCTAGATGCAAGCTCTACCAAGGAGGTTGTATGAAGCCTATATAAAAAGGTAGCTCAAATCAACGACAATGCAATATATGTGTTTCTGATGATAAGTGGTGGGGTCAAACAAATTTGTAATCCATCTTGTTAGATTTTGTATATATTCCCAATAAAAGACCATTTGAATCCAGGTAAGTAGAATTATGATCTTGAACTCTTTATTTTCATTCCTATGTTGACTGAGGTGACATCTATAGTGTGGACCAATAAATAAGATCAGACCTGTTTACCCTTGCATGAATGGCAAATAAAATTTTTTTGTATCTGCAGCTTATTCTTGTATAACATATTTCAAATGTCAGGGTAGGGGATGACGATGTAAAATCTTGACAGCCTATCTAGTCGCTTGGCATATGAAGTTTTTTAACTTTAAATAGGTGGTGAGGGTGCCTGCAGTCTGTTGGAGTATATGTTTACATGGCATTGACATGGTGGACTATTGGTGATTACAAGATCTATCTCTATGTTGTTTTAGCTTATGAGTTTTGGGGGCACCATTCTTTCTGGTGGTAGTTCTGAACCATCGGCTGCAAATAGAATATTCTCCTTTTTTCTCATATCGAAGTTTTCCAGCATAAATGAAATGACAAGTAGTATGTGCCTAATGTATCTGGAAGTTGAAAACTTTAGTTCTTAACAAACTTCATTAAATATGTGAATAATGATGGAGTCAGCAATAAATCTAAATTCCATCTATTTGGCGGATGCACGAGTTCTTTTTAACCAGCAAAAGGTCTATTGAAGTAGTCGTACTATGAGTTGTCCAAATCGCTTATTGTTTAAGGCTTCCAATTCCTTTCACCACTGGTGTGAACTGACTCAACTCATCCAACTGATGCATTTAGCTCTTTTATGGATGTAATGATAGGCCAAGGTATTTTGGTACTAAATCTAATTCTATCTTAGTTTTGGTGTAGCAGATATATGGTACAGAATGGTTCTTGCATTCATTTTCCAACCATTCACCTCTTTCATGTAATCGATGTGGAATTTTGCAGATGTGATGTCTATAGTTTTGGAGTAATCCTGTGGGAACTTGCGACGCTGCGGATGCCATGGAGCGGAATGAACCCAATGCAAGTGGTTGGAGCTGTTGGATTCCAGGACCGACGGCTTGACGTCCCAAAAGAAGTTGATCCCTTGGTTGCAAGGATCATTTGGGAATGCTGGCAAACGTAAGCTCCAAACCTGAAATTCCTATTTGAACCTTCTATTTTTATATGCAACAACCGACTTCCTTGACGAATATTTGAATGGTTCGTCACGTCAAATTTAAGGCGTTCCTTTAGATTACCACCTGTAGCCCTGAACTATATTTTTCAGAGTAGGTTAGATTGATCCTATTCTATGATGCATCTATGGTGCCTTGTAATGCAATGCAGAGTTCTAACTGTCTCATTTAGCTTAACTGCTCCTAATACTCTGGTCCAGTGGTTTAGTTTCTCTTACAAAGGAATTCAAGCCTCTTGTTCTAATTAGTTTAGCCACATATATTCCTAACTCTGGTTTGAATGGTTTCTCTTACCAGGGATCCAAGCCTGCGGCCCTCGTTTGCACAACTGACAACTGCTCTGAGGTCCCTACAGCGGCTTGTCATTCCATCACATCAGGAGACACAAAGCCCTCCCATGCCACAAGAGATATCAGTGAACCTGACGCCTTGATCACTAAGCATACTAGGTGACTTTCATGGGTTGGCTCTGGCCATAGTCGACTCTCCTTGTGGCTCTCTTGCTGCCGTTGCAAAAAAAATTTTCCGTGGCAGTCTGTACAGTGAAGTCAAAAGCCTTGTGTTATGTATAGAAAGAAAATTGCAACCTGTTCTTTGTTAACTGTGTTTGCAAGCCGAAACCGGCCATCTTTTATGGATAACACCCCTGTATGAGGGTGAACAGTGCATAGTTTTACTTGATGGGGTGTATGAGGGTGAACAATGCATAGTTTTACTTGATGGACTGTAATTGTATCTGTACTCTCTTTTATCATAAATCTGTTGCATAATGTGCAAACTATAAACTTTCTTACATTGCTTTTATTTTTCTTGGAGTTAGACTAGAATAGAACCATCAGGCATAGAAAGTCTGATCCATCCCGCATATACGATCAATTTGCTACAGCCTGCAATATGCAACATAAGCTTTCACAGATCATAATGACACAAAAAGAGCAGCGACCGTGAACAACTATGGTGCTTGAATCAGCAACAATGTCTGTCATTAACTGCACAGCTAATCGAAGTCGAAGTCTGGCATTGACATGCCTGGCTATGGTCCATGGGGATAAGACCTTGCACATTGTCCAGGCATGTAGCATCACAATACCGAAAGAGACATCCATTTTGGCGGTGAACGTGCGTGTGCCAACAAATCGTTTAGGTCAAAACATGCAATAATTGAAGGAGGTGGACCGATGGGCTGCTCTCTTCTGTCATGTTCAATACGGTGATGATGAGAGCTGCCGTCAACCTAACCTCCATAACAACAACATACTGTGTATCAAGCGAAAGACCTGCATCAGTCCCCCAAAAGCGATATGATCGAAGAGGATAAAGTTGAAAAGAGTTTCATGCAGTCGTTTGAACACCGACTCGAAGGAGAGGGAGGGGATTCTGACGAGGGTGATCTTGTCAGTCACTACATGATGCATTTCAGGGGCAACGGTACCACACAAGTGTGTATGACTTTTCTTAGAGAGAGTTGGTGTGATACCGGTAAGGACGAAGGGGCGTGGTTGGATCCACCAAAACTAATGATAGATAGAGCCCATACAGCTAGTAGTGGCTCTATCGTGAGGAAATGGGCACTCTCTGCCTTTACCAAATTCTCTCATAAGAGACTTTTGCACGATGGGATAAAGTTACACACAAGTGTTCTTGGAGTGGCTTCTCTCTCCTAGTTTCTCAATTTCTAAGGACGAACAGGCAAGGTTGGATCCACCAAACTCATGATGGAGCACATACGGCAAGCGAATGGCTGTGTTGTGAGGAAATGTGCACAGTGCCCCCTCGGTGACCTCTCCGAGCAGTAACGTCTTCCGACACATGCACTGACCACCGGTGCATGTTGGTGAAGTGAACTACCTTTTCTTTCTCTTAACAAGAAAAGTGGTCTCAAAGATTTGGGCAAAAAGACAATGCTTTCTTTATTCAAAGTTGAGGCAGTATGGTTTTCAAGGATATATGCAATCGATAGAACTTTAATGTGTATGGAACACACACAATCTTTCTTACACCACATCAGATATTCTGCTTCAACAATCCAATTTGGGTCTTCACCAGCTGCAAATATCGTCGTCTTTTTCAACATGTTACACCATTGCTGCAGACAAATCTTTTTCAGCAGCTGCATATGACCTCTCTCTCTCTCTCCTTCGACATCTAATCTTAACTGCAATCTATCAGCATATTAAGCATAGATTTCGTTGCTTCTCAAACAAACTATTCTACCTACAACGACAAATAAGCCAGATTCTTTTGGTCACTTCAGCAAGGCAAGAGTGAAGCCTTGTGGTCCTCCGTCCATAAAGAGAACCACCATGCGCAGTGACCCCTGAAAACACAAAAAGAGTGGCAGATTAAACTGCTCGAGATTTCCCCTTCCCCATATGCAGTTTTTCCCTTGTAGCACAAAGAGGTGAACGAGCTTTTCTATAGTGCTCTCCTTTACATGTCTTCTAGCCAATGTTCTCAAGCAAGATTCGGATCCACCAGGCATCAGTCACACCTGATCTTTTTTGTTTGTGCTGCAGTGGGGCTGAGGTTTGACAACCCTCCTCACTATAGCAAGCAATCTTTTTTACTATGTGTTGAGTCTTACTTTCTCCAACCAGTATCACTTGCTGGCTTGGATTAAACCTCAAACTCCAATCACACACCTTCTTTTCTTATCTTTTACTCTCTTTGTATACCAGAAATTTTGCTTCTGTTTGTTGTTTATCTGATGACTGAGATGAAAGAGTAGCCAATCACAGGAATGAGGTCACTTTATATGATTAATTTGTGATAAAGGGAAGGAAGCATTGAAGTTGGCTTGGACAAAGTCAAATTGATGGAAGGTGGTCCCATTAGTGAAGTTCTTTCTCTTTCTTTCTTCATGATGAACAAAGGAACCCAAATTGCTAAGAGTATTATTATAAATGACATAACAAGGACATCTGCATTGGATAGGACTGTTCAAGAGAGAATGGGTAGGTAGTTCACTAAGCCAATTAGTTGTTTCAACACAATTTGGGCAAATCACAATGCCCACAAGTAGGTCAGAAGATAAATTATACCCTCATGTGGGGTGGGTACCAATAGATGACATGAAACATCAAGACAGTGACTGTAGCTGGTAGCCAATGATTTTGGCTTGCCATCCATGGTATATGTATGGTTTACCTCAAATCAAATTCATCATATGCTACAACACTTGTTCTCTTGCATTGCATCAATGAACAAACATATGACTTCATATTTCCATCTATGACTTGTTACATGAGTTAAAAAGGGAGGCCTACCTTGAGGAGGGGTTATACACACATAAATCCATCATAGATTATGATCACATCTATCATGAGATCGGGTAAAAGGCGATGGCCCCCATTTTGATTTGGTTCACGTTAAAGATCATCATTTAGGAGGTTCTAGGGGAGCAATAATTGATGAAGCAAAGAAGGGGTAGAGCTCGATATGATGCCGACAGCAGCATTCACTTGACCCTCTTCTACGACTGCGCTGTCTCAAAGGTGTTCCCGAGCCGAGACGGATTTGGGCTCTCGTGGCTCGTTTGGCAGCCGGCTTCGTCCTTTGTCACCGAGCCGTGTTCTTCTCATGCCTGAAAATTTCGGCGGCGATGTAATGACCGACTCATCCCTGAAAGTTAAGGTGGTGGTGATGTGACGTGTCATCGAGCACCGATCTAACGTTCATGTGCTTAAAGCCGGCTTCTGAGCCGAGCCGCTACTTCTTTGCTTTGGCTCAGTCAGTGACTAATGGAGGTCTGTACTGAGCCGTAAAGAAATGCTCACGTTTCGTCGCCTCGTCTTCTCTGCCCCAGTCCTTTGTTGGAGGTAAGATCATTGCGAGTGTTGGATCCTAGGAATCATACCGCTTTCGCTCCAAAACTGCATTGGCTTCTCTCTCTCTCTCTCTCTCTCGACTCTTTATATCCACTGCATTGGCTTCTCCGTTTCTTCGATCCAAGTTGACTTGGACAGGGCGACTTAACGGACCATAGAGTACGAGAGAGAGAGAGAGAGAGAGAGAGGGAGTGTGTGTTAAAAGATTACATCATTGATCGGAGCAGTGGAAAGAAGAAGAAAGGAACGATCTTGATGGGTCTTTCGTGGCCCTTTAGAGTTAATTTGGAATTTTAGAATCATCTCTTTGTTTAGAGGTCAGGGAGACTGTTACGTGGTGCGCATTAAAGATGATTTCTTTGCTCGTTTAGCGTTGACGGATCGCGGGAAAGATGAGGACCTTGATTTTTTGGCTAATAAACACCGGCAAGCAAATTTCCATCTTTGCCTCAATGTTTTATATGTTTGTCTTGGATCAATAGGATTCATGTGACATTATTTCCAGCAGCAGGTTTCAGTTCTGGAGATCATTTCACGGATTTCTCTGTGGTTAGTATCAATGGATTTGAAGTGTAGGGTTTGTTTTATTGAAGGTTAGAGGAGTACGTGAGGTGGAAAAGAAAAAGATTCTTCTTTTCTTTGGTTGTCTGACAAAAGGAACAAGATTGATCCAAAAAACACTTTACAGAACTCATGAAACCAAAAAGGAGAGAACTTTGAAGAACTTTAAGATCCCTTCATTCGGTTGTTATTTCCCCTGATGATCAGATAGGAGCAATCGAGGCAAGATTGGTAAGCTCATGGTTCCATTATTTCTTCCAAGAACCTATCTATGCTTAATTTCTCGGTTGTAGTAAGAATTTTTCTGCCCATAGTTCTAGTATTCTACGAGTTCCAATTCATCCTTTGGAGATGGGAGCAAAGGAGAGGAGGGTAAAGAAACTGGCTCATTCTCGTCCTCTTTTTCTCCCCTTTCCTTTTTCTGCTCTACTGGTTGTAATATATCCTCTCTCGCTTCCCATTGCAGTCGCCTTTCCATGTTTCTGAGATTAAAAGATTCAGGGTATTGTGCTGCGGAAGAGGTCCAGATCGGTCAGCAGCAAACAAGGCCTGATGTCTGATCCTGCTTCCCTCTTATCTTCCAATGCTGCCTCTCTCTTCACCTCTCCAAGGCTCCTTGTTGGCTTCTCCCCAAAGAGCACTGCAGACCCCGAAGCAGGCGCATGCCAGACTTCCATACTGGAGACCAAGCCGTTTTCTGCCATTAGGAACCCCTTCTTCTTCTGTAGGAACTCAATAATGGCCATCTTCTCAGCAACTGTTAGTCCCATTTCTGCTAACGAGTGCAGACAGCTACCTCGGGAGAATGGGGAGCCAAGAGCCATTGGACTTGGCCTACTTGAGGTCCTCACCGCTGGAGACTCTGTTAAGAAAACTTCCAAGACAGAGAAGAGGATGGTGGTCTTTGGGTCTCAGTTTAAGATTCAAATACCTCCTCTTCCTACCGATCCTCCTCAGTTCAGCTCAACTCCGACAACAGACTCTGGCGACTCCCTTCAATCACCTATAGAGTTTGGCATCAAGACTAGGAATTCACTGTTGGCCTTGTACTCTCCTGCTCGGAGATCTTCTGCTGAGACAGGCCGGATGGGTTCTGATACGCTGAATTCTTCTCCCCGGGTTTCCACGGGGTGCCTTCCGCAGTCGGAGATGGAACTGTCGGAGGACTACACTTGTGTGATCTTGCATGGGCCAAACCGGAGGACCACTCATATCTATGATAATTGCATCATCGAGAGTTGCTGTGATGGATTTGCCACTTCAGCGAACGAGATTAGGTCTTCCAATGATCAGTCAGGCTATGCATCAGATGATTTCTTGAGCTTCTGCTGTGGTTGCAAGAAGAAAATTGGCCCAGGGGAGGATGTTTACATGTATAGGTTGGTCAGCTAATCTCAGTTATGTGTTGTGCTGCTGCCTTCAGTTATCTTTGAATTATTTAGTGCATATCCAGACAAGGAAACTGCACCACATAATTGTGTCATGAGCAAATCATTAGGATTCTGGTCCATATGATCACTACATCATTGTGGAAAGAATGTTCTTTTCCCTGTTATTTTGCATCAATTATTGCATCTATTTTGATCAAATATAGGTTAGTCTGACCAGGTTTCATGTTTATGTCTATTGTCAAAATCATTGCATGTTGAATTACACATTGGGGAAAGAATGTTGCAGTTCTTTTCCATTCAAAGAAAATTGTGATTTCTGGATTCTTGTTTGAGACTATTTGGAAAAATGTCTTGAAAGCTTGGCATCACTTGATTTTTCCTGTTGTCTATTTCTTATAAGATCTAAGAATTCTTCTTGCGAAAGAGTAAACAGTATCATTTTTCCCTTTTTCAGAGAGAGGACGTTCTGCAGCCATGAGTGTCGCTACCAAGAGATGTTTGATGAAGGAAAGGAGAAGTGCTGACTCACTATTCCAAACTGTGAATGAAATCCTATAAGCAGACTCACAAAAATGGCTCCTTGTTTGCTATCATTCTCTAAATTTGATCGGGTTTCGGGAGCATGGAGAAGCGATTGTTCGTGTGTTGTTAGTATCATTTGCCTGCCGAGTGGAATTTTCTACAGAGGATTTCTTAGATTGCTGCTGTTCCTCTCCCTAGGCTTTGTCTGATTGATGTATAAACCTCAGATCAATGTTGTTTGGTGCATGCTATGTTTCAGAGTGAAAACCAATCGATGCGGTGCCTCTCATTCTCTTATGCTGCTATCAGCAAACTTGGATCTTGCAGCATGTGTATAGAAGAACGATAAATGCATTGTATCCTGCCTTATCTATTAGCGTCTAGAAATTGTCATACTGGTGTGATTGTTTGTTTCATCTGCTTTGCATAGAGTTTTATGATGTTGAATGTGGAGTTCTCAATTAAAGAATGGTGAGATAGTTGTCACAGACAGTGAATTCAGGGTATCTTACCTTCACAATGAAGAGCCTGTACAGGTGAGTACATCATAACCAATAGAAGTTGCTGCACTTTGGTTGCTCTGTGTTGCCAGGCTCAGATAACTTCTCACTGTGCTCCTTCTTGTGTCACAACAATTGAGACCTTATGCACCTTACATGGTCATCCCTGTCCAAGATGTAATCATTTGTACACCATTTCTAACCATGCAGGCTTAACATTTGTTTGAGGAGAGTGTAATGCTTAGTTTTACAGTAAGATGCTTAACTTGAGGGAAATGGTTGAATGGTAGAAGAGGCATTGGGTAAGGTCATTTCGGTGTTGGATGCATGGTTGTCAACCAGACCCACCACTGGGTCTTCTTCTTCTTCTTCTTGTGAACACGACTCTCTCTCTCTCTCTCTCTCTCTCTCTCTCTCTCTCTCTCTCTGTGTGTCAGAGTCCACGGTTGCAGCAGCCACTTGTGGAGCTTCTTGTCTTTGACCTCTAAATAGAAGTACTCAGGGATTGTTGCAGGACAGGATTCCAGACGCCAACATTTGCATCCAACCCGCATAGTTTTCAGGGATCTGTTGCTGCTTCTGATATGATTTGATGCTCGTGCCTGCATCAAACACATGCATGCCATCGGCCAGCCACAACTGAGCCAAACTTAACTCTGCGACATCCATCTCCTCCGACTGACTTGGTACTGCTCGTCTCTTTCCTGGATTCTTCTCCCGGGTGTGGACTTGTATGGCCGACGACCGAGCAATAGCTGCAGCCAATGACGCCGAAGGTCAAGGGTGAACTCAGAGCCCCTGGACTCTCGCCACTCCCAAGTTTTTACTGCCACTGTCAACGAGTCCTCGTGTGCACTGCTCTCTGCTCTGCCTGCCTCCGGTTGTTTCTTCCGATGCCTTCGTTCACACGCAATAGTGTCCGAATTCCTCATCGTTTTCTGTTTCATACTCATACTTCAACACAGATTCTTCTCTTTCCTTCTTTCTCTTTCTAATGGTCGTGGTGTTGTCGTCGGAGTGGTCCGTACGGTGGTGGATTAGCATGTGGAGTTGAGATATGAAATGATCAAGCCTGACTCACTCAAAGTGGTACGAATTATATGGATTGGATTGACTCCCCAGTTGAGAAAAGGCCTATTGAAACTCATAAATATCTTAAAAAGACAATTACGATCATTTTCTTGTCATACTTAGATTGTCGTATTATTGTCAGGCCTAAAATTAAAACCAGTTATCTTTATGGTATTGAAAGAAGAATCTCTACATCAGTCACTGGTGAAGGATCAGACTTGTGATGCGTGACAATTCGGAGGAGTTGCCCGAGGCCAATCTGTCACTGTTTAGACATGATTTTGTAGCCATGCGTGGAGCAGTGCCATCAACCTTAGGCCTGATCTCGAGCATGAAGCTTTCTCGCTTTTGGCATGGAGCCACTTGCCATGCAAGGATTTTGCACCCTCATCATTCTTGTCAAAGGAATCGTTGTCATCAAGGTCAAGTCATGCTCTCTGCTTTCTGTATCCTACCAAAGGTGGATGATGAGAGAGCAACAGCTCCAGGCCATGGCACCGTGCTTGAGAAGTCAAATGCGGTCTCAGTAAGTGAGCTTCACATCCACACAGTAACTTCTTCCGATGACGCTGTCAATCTTTTCAACTGCTGCATGAAGTGATAAGCCCCTGCTTCCGGTAAAGCAGTCGGTGTTCGTCACGTAGCATGTAAAGCATACCCAGCCTCCTTTTTACTGTCTTCTCTCCTACGCAAAGGTGGAGATGCGACACCGAATGATGATAGTTTCGATGGTAGCGAGCGTAAGAGGAGGGAACAAATACGAGTGGATGGAATGTGATTCCGAGGTGTTTGATTAGATGCTGCAGAAGCTCTCACCATCACCAGAGGAAACTGTTCACCTTCAGCAACTTCGGGTTGAATCATCCATGGGAGCTCACGTCTCTCATGCAGAGTTGGAACAGATACATGCTTACTCCTTATTGTGAATGGTAGTGCCGCAGCCACTGTAAGCGCTCGGGAATGTGATGAGCTTATTTCTTTTGTATATGATTGACATATCGGACCGTTTTCATGGTTTTTGGTGGGTCATTGCACAACAGCAAGAAGACGAAGAAGAAGAAGAAGAGACCTCAAGGGTTCCAACCGTACCTGTCCTCTTCTGAAGCTTTATCGAGGAACAGAACACAAGTGTCTGCACAGAATATAAAAAGAATAGCTTTTCCAGCTAAAGATCATTGGCCATGCTCTTGCAACAACATATTATATACATATATATATATATATATATATATATATAGAGAGAGAGAGAGAGAGAGAGAGAGAGAGAGAGAGAGTCTACTTTTCTTTATCCCCAGTGCAATGAGTGTCCATGCAGATGATGCATGCCCTTTCCCAACATATAAAACATGAAAAGAATCGCAAGCGTTATTATTGTTCGTATCCTCCTTTCCCACCTCCCCTCCCCTCCCAACTGCAAAAATCTCCATTGCTCCTGACAAGAAAAAAAATGATAAAAAGTAAAAGAAGGTATCGGTAATTTAACCTGTGGAGTTTGATGATGCACTGCGAGCACACATCAGTATCGGTCAGCCCCTCCTGCAAGCTCTCTCTGTCGTTTACAGTCGGCATTCTTGCACTGACCACCGAAAGAATGTGGGATATGTGGTAAAGCTTCTCTTCTACTGATTACTCTGTCGGAAAAGCACTTGTTTGGATTACTGAGCTCTCTCCAGCATTAGATTCCATCTCAAGGAAGACGACGACGACGACGACCGTCTCATGCTGTTTGCTTCTTGCCCATCGGGATTCATGTATTCCAAGCTTTGGTTCTTGAAGCAAGAAAAATGTTGCAGTACAAACACGCTTGAATTAGTAGAAATTTAGAGAGAATTATGTCCACTCCAGTTTATGTGCAGATATATATGAATCATTACCAGAAGATAACAGCAAATTGCAGCTGAGCTTTGATGTTGCAATCCGCCTTTTGTGAGCAAATCCCTTCCTAGGAATCAAGAGTAACAAACTGTAAGAACATAGAACATGCTTCATCTAATGAATCACCGAGAGCATGCGAGGGACTTGGGGTACCGTTTTCATCGGGGAGATTGCTCCGAGGAAATTACTATGAACGGAGACGAGGCACGCCTTGTTCGAAGAGCCTGTACGCCTGCGATCTTCAGAAGAAGCTGAGCTCCGTGTATCCACTCGAGAATTGCAGAAGTTCATCGATGTCGACTTGAGAGCCAGCGCAATCCATGTTCTGGATTCGGCTATGATTGATCGACTCGACCTCCGCTGCGAAGATGCTAGAAACCGGCCTATGGTCGGAGAGTTTGGATTCGCCGCGAACGTAAGAGAGTTGGCTGAGGCCTCTTCCGTACCACAAGATCCGATCGCACCTAAGTATGTGAACGAGATCATCAGCTAGGCAGGCATGGCACGGCAAAGTACGTTCTGAGGAAGAACTACTGTGGAAAGGGGCTGTAACCATGCAGGTGTTCGACGCTTTTCCTTTAGGTTCATGTCATCTCCTGTGTACCGGTCCGAGTTGTTGGAATACTTGTAGGTAGGAGGGAAATAAATCCTTCCTTCGCTCCAACCCTGAAAGACGCGGCCACATCTTTGCTCGGTCCGAAGCTGCTTTAAAGAGAGAACATAAATTGAACCGTTCGAAAATTCTTCTCCTCTTGATCACATGAAGAATCCATTAGAACAACGCAATTTTGGGCAGAGAACATCGAGAAGAAGAAGCTACCTGATCTTTTTCCAGCAGAGCTTTCCAGTTACGCATTTCGACGAGCGCCTTTGCCGATCGATACGAAAGAGAAATGCGGTAGTTTAAATCCCCGAGCCAGATTATGCGACTGTTCGAGAAACGATCCAAGGTGAGACATTTGCGGCGATTGAGCGTGCATTCACCAGTAATAAAATGGAGAACAGGCTTACTCGTGCTCAAGGATGATCTCGGGTGACCTCTCGTCGTGAAACCCATGAACGGGAGGGAATCTAGTCTTCCTCAGAATCTCCATGACATCGGAATTCCGACGCAGTTCATCTCCATCCTTCTGCCCAGACGTCAAATGGCTGCAGATGAAGCAGAAGCTTGTTTGGTGCAAAGACATGCTAATCGAAATTGAACCCTGGAAGAAACAGGTTTAAGAATGTATCCCTTCCGAGTAATGTGGATTGCATGTGTTTTCATGTAAGCATGATTCAATTGACATAGAAGCTCCTTGAAGAAATGCAGCATAAACATCACCAGTTGCAGCTGGCACAATTCCGATGGATCAGGAATTGTTTTCTACTAAACATGAATACGATGATATGTGGGGGTAGAAGATGAATGAGACCTCATCGTATCATACCTTGTTACCAAGATAGCCCATCAATCCCCTGCCAACGCAGGACACCTTCAGGTTCCTTATGCCATCTCTGATCTCTCCTCTCACCCATATGGTAAGAAATATTCCCACCATCTGCTTGCTTGCTACCAAACAATATCTGCAATGGCCACGCACATGATCATGGTAGAGTAGCCACTAAAACGCTCGAGTAGAAAGTATCAAAGGTTCCGAGGGATGATTACCTTGGCTGTACTGCCTCCATCGATGAAGAGGCTCCAAAGCCATACGACATGGGCGAGAAGTAGGCCGTCGTGGAGGGCGAATCCGCACTGATGTTCTCATCATCGGAGGACCCTCCCCATCGATAATTCTGGTCGTAGTCGCTTGGCCTGTTTGCTAACATGACTCGGTCGCAGACGCTGTGTCGACGATCTAGTCTTGGCTGTGGAGCCAAGATGTCTCCGTCCATTCTCATGCTGCGACTCAAGGACTGGAATGAACGGCGTTGGAAGAAGTTTGTCTGCCTTGTGGTTGTTCCTTCGAAGTCATCGTCCAACTCCACGACCGGGTTGGGGATAGGGGAGGGTGTTTGGAAGCTGCCGCTGCTGCTGTTGCCTGCGAGATTGTTCAGCGTCTTCCTGATGAGAGCAACCCATTTCTTTGCAGGGCCATTGTCTTCTGTTCCTAAAACATTTCCCGCATTGAGAGGAACGATTTCCTGAAATCTGAGACACCAAAAGAAACGACTTCACCGGATGCATCGAGAGGAAGATAGACAAAGGTCGGGCGTGTACCCCAGAACATATATGTCTGCAGCAGGTGAGGTGTGGAGCCAGTCATCAAGATTCAGATTACTGGGTGGGGATTTGCCACCGACGTTCCATGTTGCAACAAAGATCCTATCACATAAATGGAAGCAAGCAGTCAGTGGTGGATGTAATGGATGAGTGATTGCTTGGTCCTACTCCCGAGTACCTATAATGCAGGGTTTCAGTGACCTCAGCTGCATCAAGATCGATCTTTCCTCGCCGAGCTTGATCTGGTTTCTTCTTGGACAATCTATCTGAGGCCACAAAGGGAGAGTCGAGTGAGACAAAAGAGGAAGAATGTCATGGGAGGAGGACAATTCAGAGCAACCTGTGAAAGGGTATAGAAAGAGAAGATAACAACGACTGTTTTGGTGTGGTCCAAAGCTGTTAGGCTGAGAGGATGTACTGTATAACCTGATTTGCTTTTCTTGACAGAGTATGATTCCATCCCTGTGATGCTGCCCCTCCATTCCTCACCACCCCCTGAAAAGAAACACACAATTGGAAGAAAGAAAAGGAGAAAGAAAGACTGTGTTTTGCATGCAGTAATGTGCATCAGACTGAAATTTAAGCAACAGCTGCTTCTTTTGCGGGATGAACAGAACAGAAACAGAGACGCAGAGCAGGGAACTTTGAACGGGAGAAGAAGAGAGCGAAGAAGACATAGTAGAAGAAACAGCATGTCATTTTCCATAGTCTTATTACATGACCTGAAGGCCGGTCTTATCCTGAGATCCTAGCCGAAGTAAGACAGCACCAGAAACAAAGAACAGGTACAGAATAGCAGAACTTAGATTATGACATGAGGAAGACATCTACCTCTAGCAACATCATCTGAATGGAAGTCTTGAGCTTTGCTCTTGATGTTGAACCATTTCCTGACAAAGGCCTTGGACCATGAGAGCTGAGAGGAGGGGAAAAGGAGAAAGAATTAGCCATCCATGAAGCGCTGCGCACTATGCTCCAAGAAAACAAGACATCAAACCTTGCTTTTCTTCGAACTCCCATCTTTCATTGTTTCGGAGTGTCCTCATGCAACCCAGTAAATGGCGGGTGTCTACGGCTCCTCAGGCATTAAAAAGGCACGAGATGGAAAGGAGTAAAACTTCGTTCTCGGCCACCATCTTATCGCCTCTGGAACCACAACAGGATCAAGAGAAAGAAGCCACTTCCTCCTACTCCCCACACTGTTTCTTGGATTCTTGAGAGTAGCAGAGAGCAAAGCAGGTATTCTGATGGAAAATAAAGAGAGAGGTACTTTGCTTCCCTTACCAATCTATTTAGTGGTTAATTCTAAGAGACCAAAGAAACTAGACAGGATCACTGCCAGATTCTCTTTAGAAAAAGAAAAATGTGATTTTTTTTCCCCTTTCCCAGATGGGTTCTGATGTGAAGGCTTGGTGACTGAAAGAAAGGAGCTTAGAAATATAGGTTTGGAGAAGTGGGAACTATGGAGCCAAATGCATGGAAGCGAAAAAGATTGGATTTTGGAGAAGGAAAGAGTGCAGTCGCCCGAGAGAGAGAGTTCAGAGTAGGGAAGAGACTAAGAGAGATAGAGAGAGAGAGAGAGAGAGAGAGTGAGAGAGGGGGAGTTGTACTCCCTCCTTCAAAAAATCCTTGTTTCTAGGAGTTGATTAAAGTATGCAATTTTAAGAGAATAAAGTGTTCCTAGAGGACCCCCCCTCCCTCCCCCCATCCCCCATTCCCTCTTTCTCTCTCCTCTCTCAGGAAGCCTTCTTTTGCTCCAAATCCAAGACCAAACCAAGAGAGAGAATGCAAGCAATGTTTCGTTATAGAACAGTAACATCTAAAATAGAAACCGCCATTTAGAATCTTCTCCCCCCCACATCAATTATCCTGGGTCAGTTTTCTGTACCTCCTCTCCTGGCTTCTTCCTGGGGCAGGTGAAAGGAAAAAAAGAGAGAAAAAAAAGCAGTCAATGATAAAGAAAAAGATGCGGAAAAATACAGAGGAGAGAGAAAGAGAGAGAGAGAGAGAGAGCCAAAATTCTTCTTTTTTTTTCCTGCATGTTAATGTGTGTGTCTGCATGGATGTTGGTGTGTGAAAGAGGCATGGTTTTCAGTAATTTCTCCTCCCTTTCTTTTCAACAGTAGTTTTCTTCTTCCTTGTCTTCTTTTGATTTGAGGAAACTTGTGGGTCTTTGTGTAATCTTCAGGGCATGGGTGTGATGAATGGGCTTATTACATGAGCAGGGGTTTTCTTATTCTTTTACTCTTTCTGCATGGAGAAGAAATGAGATTTGTTGGAAATTTGATAGGGAATTGGGGCCATTGAAAAATGGAATGGGAGCATTGGGGTTGGAATATGTCTCAATTTAAGGCTGTCTTTTGAGGCATTCTTCATAGGGCTTTGTTCAGCACAACATGAGCACTCATTTTAGCATTGGTTATAATCATTGGCTGTCTTGCATCACTTGGATGCAAGTACTTGCCAAATTGCTTAGATCTGAGAGTCTCCTTGTAATTTTCACCTCTTCAAATTGTACCAATGCTACCACTTGCTAGGCTTCATTGGATGTAGCACCCTTTCTCATTAATGGAAGAAGCACTTCTATGTATCTGGCATCCTTATTGGTCTCTATTTGTTCTTCCTGGTGGGAGAAACATATACAAGAAAATTGATTTTAATGAGCAGAGAGAGGAATGCTGATCAACTTCATTATACATGCATCTGAAGAAAAAGATACTAAGCAGACCTCCATCTTAATAGTTTGGAAGATCAAATTTTGCTGAAGGTGATGTTGAAGTTTTAGAGTGGACAAAAAGCTTCTTCCCAGAACAAGTGTTAGAGGTCAGTAATGGAAACTAAGAGAATGCACATCATGAATAAGATGCTCTGCAGCATACAGATTCTTCACATTTGTCTTAATGGTCTCAGGAGCAGTAGTTGTTTGTTCTTCTGAGCCAATCATGTCTTTGTTCCTAATTTAAAACTCTTCTTGCCCAAGCAATCGTCAAACAATGCCATGCACAATCTTGGTTTCCTCCCCCAACTCCCAAGCATTCAACACCATGGGATAGTGTGTTCAAACTTCATGGCACAGTCTTTAGTTCACCAAAAAGCATGGGTTTAGTAATCAAGCACAGCAATAGATTATATGATTGGGGCATAAAAAGACTTCATTTGTTGCTAACTTATCTGACCTGCCATCAAGCCATGTCCTTCGCTCACCACAGCCGGAATCACTTGCACTTAACAATACAAAATGAAGCTAAGCTTGCCCTGCTATTATGTCAAGTTTAAGATCCTCAAGACAATCTAACATGAGTCCCAAGGAAGAGGTGTACAGTGACATGGCAGCCAGCACTACTTCTATTTGGCCATCTGGATCGATTTCATGTTCCATGACATGCCAACTTGGCATTGGACAACAAACAAAGCACTTTGTTCTTTGAAACACATAAGCTCCTGAAGCAAACAGTGCCATTTGTTCTTCGTTTTCTGTTGCTGTCCACCACTCAAAACATCCTAAGCTTAATTCAACAAGAGCTTGCGATTTTCTTGTATTAGTGTTGTTTTGGGTGCTATTCCATGGTCTCTACTGATTGCCAAGATTAATTGGAGCAGTAACACCTTGCAACTGTCTCAGATAGAATACAAATCTTGGATCCTTCCATAATATTTTGGTGCCACACTGCAACCAGCAAATGTCTGAGAGTAGAGTGTGCCGATGAATATGGTGAGACACCGAAAAGGGACAACTAAGCTTGCATAAAACATCGGCCCATGTCATGCACTAATCATTAGTATCAGCATTCCCATAGCTCACACAATTTACTTCTCTTTTATTCTACAGATCACCTTTCTCTTTTTCTTTTTTTTGAGAATATAAATTGCTTAGATTAAATACTCGGGCATTACCTCCACAAGAACTCGAAGCTTAAAACTCAGAGAGAGAGAGCGAGAGAGAGAGAGAGAGCAGCTTGCTGCCATTGCCTCATCTCTTGTGCAATGAGAGACGTGGGGAATTGGATCAACCAGCTAAGTCTTATCATAGGACCACAAGTAGATACCAGTATCCATGGAAAAGGCCTTGCCTTCCAGCGTCGATCGAAATCCATGCCTTGGGATGTCTCCAATCTCCAAAACCAGATCATCCAATGGCGGGGTTGATCGGTCAAAGAAGATCTTTGATCCGTACTTTTGGGAAAGCATCATCCCTCCTCTCTTGCTTTTTGAGGCCTCCTCGCTTGTTACTTAGCTTTCATATCAAGCATTGAGAGAGAGAGAGAGAGGCTTCTACTCTCGGGCAATGCTTGGCCCTTTCCCAGTGTCATCGTCCTCAAATCTCTCCACAAAGAAAAGATGTATGTATACCTCCAAAGTAACTTTGGAACTACGGTTGAAGTGTGCTTGGAATGGCCTATGTATACAGTAACAGTGAACTTCTTTCTCTTGTATCATGATATCATTTTACTTGTCACTGCTTTTGTCCCCTCAGAGACATTCTCTCATGGACCACTGAACTCGAAAGGCATGGGGCTCCCATCCATATCCGCCGTTGATTTGACAGTCAAGAGCGGTGACTCTGCATCACAATCCTGTTCTGAGAATTGAGAAGCTTGAATTCGGTCTCCTGCTTTCCTTTTTGCAGAGTTGCATGCTTTTTTAACCTGTTGCTTTCTAGTTTTTAGACTCTTCTTACGTTTATCTCTCTGCTTTCAGAGCTCCGGGTAAATGGCATCAGTGGGGGGATGATAGAGACACATTGCTTGGTCCCGTCTCCATGAGCAGTCCATCCCCTCTTCCCATCGTCACATGGCTTGCTGGTAGAGCTTTCGCTCTAATAAATGCAGATGAGATCAAGATCAAATTAAAGCCTTTGGTGTCAAGACAATCCTGATAAACTCTGACAATAACCTAAATGTATTCATGCAGATGCATCCCATTCTCAGCGCTTCAGGGTGAAACGATCAAAGCCATGGTTTGGATGCTTTAGCATCGCGGGTCTTCTTCAGCTTCTGGTTGAGCTGTTGGACATCAGTCAGTGCAGGAGTACTGCGAAGCAATAGTAAGAAAACAATGTCACCACTATTTACTTCAAGAAGAGGATTTAGTACTGGCGAGAGACCCACATAAAGCATAGAATGTTTTGCTTTTAAGGACGAGAAAAAAAAATATTATCAAAAATAAAAAAGGTTATCTCTATAATAGTTTTGTTGCTTGAGGAAATATCCCAAATCCTAACTAGAAAACATTCAAATTAGATGTCATTTATTCTCTCGCTCTCGCAGAATCAAAAACGGGGGCAGAAAGAACAATCATTACAGTCCAATTTCTCATTACAACCGGACCCCACCGAACGGTCATGATTTCTACTCTAAACTTGAAACATAAACATACCAACAACGTTCATGATTTCGCAATTATTTCTCGGAGAAACTCAAAGTTGATTGTGTAAATGCACAATTATGACTGAGCATTGGGATGTATTATATGAATTATGTCACTCTCAAACATTAAGCTCGGGCCACCTCATGAGCTCCAGCCCTAAAACGCAAGCCCTATCGTTGCTGCAATGAACCCTCGAATCGAGTCCAATAGTGCACACATCCTCTGTTTGGATCGAACTCGATGGAACCACTCTACATGCAAATCCCTGCACACCGGCACGCTCGTGCATTAGTTTTATGGACTTCCGATGCAACGGAGGGGAGCAGTCCTTATGCGTGGCTGTGTCAGAAGCCCCCATCAAGTTTGACGTGCCACAGACGGAGCTAACGGAGGGGCAACCCCGTCCATCAACCACATCGATTCACCCATGAAATCTACGTCTTGCGGGCCCTACTACCCCACTCTCCAGTGGCAAACAGCGTCATCTCTCTCTCTCTCTCTCTCTCTCTCTCTTTCTCTCTGCCAAGTTGCCATGGCACAAGGTGAGGAGTACAGAGCCCCACGTTTCCCCCTCCTCCCGGCGTTGCCAGTTGATCGTACGGTCTTGCCGGCTAAAAGCCCCGCAAGGTGGGCCACTCTATCCAAGTAAAGGATTCGGGAATTGGTGCATGAATCGAGATGGTTCCTTCTTTCCCCGCCTCTTCCCGTCTCGCAAGCAACAACTCCTATAAAATCCGAACCCAATCCGTTTCGCTTGTATCCCCAAATCCATCGGTTCCATGGCGGGTTCCGATTGAATCGGCAGATGGGACGAAGAACCGGCGCGACAGGTCCGAAACTTTTTGTTTCACACTTGTATATGCGTGAAACCCTCGCCGTTGGATCCTATTAGTGATTTGTGAAGGTGATGCGACCAAATAAGAACCGCTCTCGCCCATGCCCGACGGTGGTGGTCCCCACCCATCGGTGGCGAAGCGAACTCCACGTTTTTCCAGTCCGATCCGAATCCGACAGCGATTTCATCGATCACCTGCTCTCCCGTAGGAGCCTCCTCGTTCGAGGCAGTGGGAGCGTGGAACCCACAATTGGGCCGGCTAACCCACCCATGGCCGGGCCGGTGCCTGCGCGGGTACGAATGGTGAGTTTGCACGCGGTCCGTCTGGGAGGAGCCCCGCGTCCGACCGACACGTTGGTGGACGCTCCCACGTGGGCGTGGGCCTGCGAGGTCGCGGTCGGATGGGGGACCTCGCTCGCGGTGGGGCGACACGTGTCCGGAGAGGGTGAAGCAACGGGCGGATGAACGGGAGGGGGTCGGCGGGGCCCGCGTGTGGGTGGTACCACGGTCGCCATCAGCCGCGCATGTGACTCCGGGCCAGTCTCCCTCCACTCGTCGCTGAAGCCACCGGCCCCCACTCACCTTCATCTTTATTTCTGAAACTTTTCTGAGCGTCTCCCCAGTCTGTTTGGGTGCACTGCAGCCTCAGCGATTGTAATTTGCAGTGACTGAAATTTACAGGTCGATTCTTACGTTTTCATACGGTGTAAAATGTGCAACGCTTGATACAGATGCCATTAGGAGATCCATTCAAGGCGCGGATTCCAAAGCAATCCACAGTTCAGCGTCGTCGCACAGCGAGGGGAGGAGTCATGCTTTCTCGCGCTTTTCTCAGCACATCGTACGATCGGCCCACGGCGTTCACATAAAAAGAATGCGGATGATCCACCGAGCAGCATCATGTCATCGATGATGCGGCAGTGCACGCACTTTTATTACCCAGGCCTGTCATTTGCTTGTTCACATGCAGCGGTGGCAAGGGTATTTTAGTTAATCGGGGCAGACAATTGGGGCAAGTCGGGGAAGTAGGTGAGGAGGCATTAATTAGTGGGAGCAGCGCCTGACGTGGCCGCATGGGGTTGCAGGCAGGGGATGAGGTAGAAAGAAACGGCCCTCGGTGAAGGGGAGACGCCGCGGCCAAACCATTCGTCCCTCAAGTTATTTCTTATTTCCTTTCCGTGCCCTTTCTTTCTTTTCGTTCTTCCGATCTCCCACCTCCTCTCTCTCTCTCTCTCTTCCCCTTTATAAACCCGCCTCACAAAAAAATGAAGCTAGATTTTTAGGTGCTGCCTGTGATCGAGATCGTTAGTTTGAGTAAAAAGAGTGATGTGATCCGTGTCCCCTCCTCCTCCTCCTCTTGCTAACGCTGAACCTTCGAGTTCTCCGTTCGCCGGAACCCGGGGTGATCGCGGCGTCGTACCTCCGCCGGTGTCCGGCACCATGAACCCCGGGGAGACCACGCCCCCGTCGCCGCTCGACAAGCCCCTCGCCGAGCTCACCGAGGAGGACATCGCCCAGCTCACCCGCGAGGACTGCCGCCGCTTCCTCAAAGCGAAAGGTCAGTCCCCCCTCTTTCTCTCTGCGATCGCTCTTTCTACTATGTTGCTGATTTGGCGGTGGGGAATCAACGGGGGGCTTGATGGGAACCTGCAGGCATGCGACGGCCGTCGTGGAACAAGTCGCAGGCGATCCAGCAGGTCATCTCTCTCAAGGCCCTTCTCGAGGGGCGGCCCGGCTGTGACGACTGCCCTGCTGGCGGCGGAATCCTCCAAAAGCTGCTCACTTCTTCTCCTTCGGAGCCGCTATCGCCACCGCAGGTCATCCGCTTTTCCTTCTCTACCCATGTCTAGTACTTGTGTAGTAGTGCCCTTCCTTTTAACCTCCATCTCTTGCTTCTTTCTCCAGGACTCACCTCCTCCCGCGCCGAAGGAGGGCGGCAGCGGATCACAGCCGCTGGCGAAGGAGCCGTCGCCGTATCGAAGGAGGGACCCGATCCCACCGCCCTATTCAGCCGGAAATCCGACGTGCCAGACCCCAATTGCCGGAGCTGACCTTCCCCACCCGCCGGAGAAGCGCTGCCCCTCCCCCAGGTTCGTCTCCTTGTGCATCCCACAGGGCCCCCAAACCCCATCCCCTCGTGCCGCTAACGTGCGCATGTTTGCGGTCCCCCTCGCGTCCCTCAAAAGCCCCCTCGTTGATCCGACGGCTCGGCGCGTTCGTCGCGTACGAACCCCACCTAATTGAGCAAAGGAGCTCGTCTCCATCTGTTGATGGAGGACCCTCCACACCTCGTCCTGGCTTCTTCCGCATAGACAACTCTTCTGTGCGGGGATGAACCGATAGCCTTCAACTTGTTGTTGACGCCGTCTGTGTCGCTCCATTTTCAGGTTGACGGCGGAAGTACCGGTCGGCCAGATGACGATCTTCTACGACGGGATGGTCAACGTATACGACGGCGTCTCGGCCGATCAGGTAAATAGAACACACCATCAAAAAAAGCGCGTGCCGGACCCGAGACGGGGACCGTAACGATCGTTACGTTACACTGACACGGCGGCGCTGCCCTCGCAGGCCAGGTCGATCATGGAACTTGCGGCCAGCCCGGTCTGCTTCGACGATCCGACCGGTGCATTCTCTCCGGCCCGGCCGCCGGCCTTCCGCTTCCCTCCGGGTCTCCCCCGACCGGCCCCGGTCCCCACCGCTCCCTCGTTCGTGGGGACCTTCCCGATCTCGCCGGCTGGTAAACGTTGCTACTCCTACTGTTCGTTCCGGTCAAGCGTCAGCCTTGTGATCTTGATCGGACGGCTTTTGATGCAGGCACGATGATCCACCGTGTCGCGGACGGCTCGGATGACCGCAGAGTCCCGCGGGAAACGGAGCCCGGTAAGAGAGCAGTGCTGTTTAGCCCGTAAACTAGCGAGTCCTATTTTTCTGGTTTTATCACCGATTCGACACAAATCTTGACCCGTTGTCGGACCCTACTGGGGGTACGCTCCTGTTAGAGGTCGCGTCGCCTTCACGTGGGGCCAGTCCGTAGGGATGGGTGGGTCAGACAAAATTAATTGTTCCTGCGGGCGTCTCCTTACTGTCCACTAATGTGATACTTATCAAATTAATCTTTTCCATGCAAATTATCATTAATGTCGGTCATTAATTTCCATCTTCTTTGGTGGTCCTTGCATGTCTTACTGATGAGATTGTTGATAATTTAAACGGGCAAAAAGAGAGGAACCGCCACATATCCCGTACATGAGGTTCATGAAAAAAATGTTTGGTGTTTTCACTTTGTGTGTCACTTGTAGTCGTCAGGAGAATTAGCTAAACCTTCTGTGTCTCTGAAATTTCATATCCATCAATCGACCTCCTTAGGAGGTAGTGTACATGAACCCATATATGATCATGCTATGAGGATTTTGTACATTTCAGGTTTGCTAAAGTAATTTGTTGTAAAGAGACTTCCATCGGTAACTGATACTTTGTAAGTTAAACTTGGCCATCTTGATTGATTTATGAAACCAAGCTAATATGTACCAGACTAGCAAGCATCATCTCCATTTGCTAAATGTTGCCAATTGTATTTTTTATTTGCGTAGCTCTTAACAAATACTTAACTAGACCTGATAAAAGAGAGATGAAGTGAAGGCAGTTCATAATGTAGTTGTCAAAAAAAAAATGTAGGTGTCGGTATGAATTGCTTTGAAACTATGTTTAGCTGAAACTAATGCTGGAGTTAACCACAACAGAGGGCCCAACAAGCAGAAAAGCATCATTGCAGAGATACTTGGAGAAAAGGAAAGACAGGTATGGTCATTTACCAACAGAAAGTATACTACTTGTTAGCTGAACCCACATGATGATCTTTGATGATAAAGAAACTCCATAACCATTTCTTCTATGAAGGTTTAAGGGCAAGAAAATTATTGGGGGACCGACTTCTTCAAATATGGAGATGATTTGCTTCAACCAAAAGTTGAGTTGTCCAAACCAAAATGAGCTTCCAAACCCATGCGACACAAGCTTTCCTACCCTAATTCAACAGCCTCAATCCCCAGCTAAGTGTAGCCCAGCAGAAAATGAAACTCAAAGAGAGAAAATTTTCTTTGATCTCAACGATGACGGTGAGTATTATAATAGTTGCTATAGGCACAATGCTTTGACATGGGAAAAGCACCCTTCAATTAGTGCAATTCTACTTACAGGATGAGAGAAGAACTTGGCGCTTGCCTTACACTATCTACTCATAACTCATGGACTAGTCTCATCTGATTAATTGGGTCTCTCTCGTCCACCACCCTCTTGTATTCTGAAGAATCTTTTGGTAAAGTTCGTTTTAATATGCAGAATAATATAAGAGTAGTAATAACATTCTTTTCATGTTTTATTTTTTCCCACTGGATATGTTTCAAGATATTTTCTGTACGTGGATTTTGATGCTTTTTGATATAGTATGTCGAATAGTGGTGCTAGGAAATGTAGAGGAAGATCTAAGAATATGTTTTAGGTAAAAAAGATTGTGTATACCTTTAATTAACTGATCAACGGCATGAACTATCTATGCAGCTCACAATTAAAATTGATGTACGCTAGGATGGCTCAATAAAGTTCTGGTAGATTATCAGGTTGATCTGTATTTTTTATTGGCCCAATTAGGTTGATCTGGCATAATCTGGCTACTTCCTTCTACTCCTTATTTGCTGTTCAGTACAGACTAGTAATGGAGCTGAAGCTAATGGACCTTGACTTGGTTTAACACGAAAAGCTCAAACATAAGCTTTCCTCCTACCATTGATGACCACCTTTTCTCCCATGGCTTCCTCCTTGTTGCCTTTTGACCCACCGGAGGCACATGTATCAACAACTCCAGCAGCATCCCCATCCTTCAACATCTCAACTTGCCAATCTTGCCATTATTGCTAATGCTGCCACACTATTGCACGGGTGAAATGGAATGCTAGTTTGTTTCATTTTCTTCATCTTCATTCTTTTACTAATTCATTGCAAATGGAACAAAACCCGACCTGGTTGTGCCTGGCCAATGCAATTAGAGGGCCTGATCAGGATGGATATCATGAAAACAGGGACCTGATCAGGATGTGATATCATGAAAACTGGTTGTGCCCAAGCAATAGACCCTTTTAATTTTCTGATGGACCTGATCTGCACATCATGTGGCCTATGTCTACGACCCCTATTCTCTATTCTGCTTGGATCTGGAATAATCTGATCACATTAGGACCGGTGATCAATGTGAGGTCACTTGGTTCCAAATCGAAGCTTATTATTAAGGTAAATTTTCAAAAAAAAGATGGTGTCAGATACATGTTAGTTACTATTCTAAAAAAATAAAATATTCTTTGTTGATGAACTCAACTGAACAAATGACTCACATTTCCTTCAATTTCTTTTCAATGAGCTACATTCTTGTGCAAGCAGACAGATAGAGAAGCAAACATGACATTCCCAATTATACTTATGAGCATTTTCAGAAGAATCACATCTTAGTATATTTATTATTATATGATGCTAATCATGATCTGTCTTTGACATGATTAGCATAAAGGTAGTTTAGTCCAGTAGATGTTTCTTCTGTTGGTTTTGTATACATGCAAATTCTGATAGTTGTTTGCGTCTCTGTTTTTAACAGTGGTGGGAATTGATGGATCCGCCTATGACCTAACATCAATTTTTGGACGACGAAACTTATGGCGATGCTACTCTAGCAGACTCTGCCCTTTGAATTTGGGGACTCTGATTGAGCATGTTGGTAAAAGCACAATGATAATGTTTATAACCCAGTTGATATGTTCTCCGGCACTAGATTTTGACATATTCGACGAGATTGTGTCGTTTTGTTTTGTTTCTTATTTGTATTTGTATATATATGCAATGGCAACCATCGCCTCGGCAATTAATAAGATTTTGAGATGCCAACATTATCCAGACTCAGTGCATCAAGGTTACAAGTCTAAGAATGTAAAATCTGCCTGCCAGCTTATCATAGCAGTGTATGCTATCAGAGGGCATCAAGGTCTGGTGAATGCAGTTTCGTAGTGATCATCTTATTGGCCTCGACTGTACTGTGAACTCGTGTACTTGAAGCCTAGTACGAAGATCTGATGGTAGGTTGTTGTAAGGCCTCATCTGAAAGTTGCGGCTATTCTATAGTTATAGGAGATGTATTCTGTAAGAATTGTTTGGGATGCACAATATTTCCTGGATATCCAAGTTTGTGGACTGACCCAATTATCTTTTAACGACTGTAGAGAGGCTAACGATTTAAGTTTGTTTATTGCAGTGCTGCTGTGACTGATTATTCTACCTATTGCTTCACATTTCTGGTTGAGGCAATTGCTGTACGAAGCCCTTCCCATGTTCACCAGTTTTTGGCTTTCCTTTTGGGGTTATATTCTCCTCGATGTTGGATTATTTCATCCATGCAAATATTGGCCACTCTTTGGTTTCAATTTAACGAAGGTTTGAAGTTTGGTTGTTCCTTTTTATTTCCTTGCTTTTTTTCTTTCTTTATCATGTGATATTTCTTTGACCCATTGAACAGGTTATACACAGCATGTTGCTGACATAAGGTTTGAAAGGTTGTATCCTTTTTCTTTCGATGGGTGTGTTTTGCAAGCCATCTGTTCATATCACACATCATGAAGAAACGATCTTATCATGGCAACAGAAGTTGATGCAGTGCTTGATGGTGTTGTCGTCATCCTTAAAGCAGGCTGCAACAACGACAAGGACTGACTAACCAGGTGATACCATTTATGCTGCTACGATCGTTGCCTTTCTTCATTGTTGATGGTTCTGAATGCCACTCGGGGTCTTATCATCAGGTCAGGCTCTATTATTATCTCATGATGGCGTAAATAGGAAAACCCAAGGCTGAGAGGTAAGTTTTAAGCCTCCTGACTATACTTGTTAGATTACCAGGCGTTGCTTTGTCACAAGAAAAATCTGCTAGCGAGCGTCTCCTACCTTCGCTCCTTTCCTTTGCCACAGTGTGTGCAACATTTCTCGTTTCTCCATCCACAAAGACAGTAGTATCAATAATATTATTGATGAAGGTACAGTTTGATCGTGAGTTAGATTTGAGGAAATTGATCCTATTTGGTTTAATTTTCTAGTACTGTCATATCGGAAAGAGAAAGTTCATTCGGTTTTGGAATATTGTTAAGAGAGAAATCTTTCAAAAACGTAAAGAGAAAGTTTCCTATTAAAATATACCTGAGAAAACTCTTTTAGATATCGTAATTCTTGTAACTATTAGTTTAACGAGAGAATGTATCGATGCATGCGTGAAAAAATAATGATAGTATTATTTGTCTTCATTATATTTTAAAGTAAGGACTTGCACTAGGTAGATGTAATATACACAAAAGGATATCTTTGGATGATCCAAGTACTTTGGATGCTTTTTATCATGGATAGATATATTATGCATAAATAAGATGTTTTGGATTGTTTTGTTCCTTTCGGTTATCTTATGTCCTTCAGCAATCATATTTAAGTGACACATTTTGGGATGCATCTAAGTATTTTAAATTATTTATTTATTTATTTTGAATAGACATATCATATGCAAAAGAGAAGTTTTGGGAAGCATGGATACTTTATATATACAAAGAAAATACATTAAACTCTATAAACATATACGTCTATAGATGTTTCTTCATCTTACACAAACATATTAAGCGTAAAGAATATATAGTAAAATACATATTTTGATTGTTTTTATATTCGTGTATGCATGACACATGAATGAGATGCATGAAGATGTGTCAAACATTTTAAATACTTTTAAATACCTTTACCCATTTTCTTGCCTAATGAAATTTATAATATCATCTCTTATAAATGGAAAAGAACAATTTTTTTTCCTAAAAGAAAAGGGATAACTTACAACTGAAAAAGCTGAATGTACCGGTGCAGTGAACCTAGAAAAACTCCTATCTATCACAATCTTCAATATTTTTTGTTCAGTGAATCTAGAAAGACCAGCCCATAGATTTGATAAGATTTTATTTCCAAAAAATCCTTCTTTTTATAATTAGCCTATTTTTTTGGTCATTATACATGACGAAAATTCTTGTCTGTACCTCTCCTTAAAAGAAGGCTTCATTCATAGCTGACCAACTCCACCAAAGAAAGTCGAGTTCTAAGGTACGATGTTGAGGAGTTGGATTCTAACGTGCAGGACATTAACGACTCCTAATCGTATACGCTCACCTCCCAAGTCTCATGTATGTTCCGCAAGGACACGAAACAAACATGATCCATTTGTCTGAAATATTCACGTGGAGTGATCCTACCGCTTTGAACGGTCATCAGCGAGCGAAAACATTCGGTATCATTTTAACTAAACTAATCCGACGGAACAAATGAAGTGCTATTTGGCGATTACGCCGAACCGGCCTCTCTTCTCTATATGTTTTAGAGGACTTCGGCCTTCGCATGAAGGCCTCGAACTGGGTTGGGAGCAGCAGAGATGGAAGCGGCGTTTCAGGTTCTTTTTGTCCTTCTTCTTATGTATTCCTCGTCGCGATTTCTGTTCCCTTCGATCGTGGTCTGTGGATTTGATCTTAGCCTTTTCCTCGCTCTTCTTTTCGATTAATTAGGTCTTAATCATTTTACCCTCGACCTCTTTATTAAGTTGCAAATCGGACATGAGAAGATCGAATCTTTTGCATTTGATTTTCAGTTTATAAGGGTTTTTTGGTAGTCGATGTCAGTTCCTGTTTGGGATGTTCATCCGCGGATATCTTTTCCCCGGCTGGTTTTGCCGATGTGTATGTGTGATCCTAAGTTGGATGGAGCTTGTGAAAGGTTAGCGCCCTTGGTTTTGATTGCTTGCTTATTCCTTTGATGTTTGAATTGAGTCTTCCCATCCATTGAATTGGATACACGCACGAGATGTCTTGGTGACGCTACCATTAGGTTAAGGATCACAATATCAGTTGTTTCAAAGGTTGTCAGAGAAGCTTGTTCGTCATGGACTTCGACCTATATGAGGGTTTGGTGGATTTTAACTGAACGGAAAAGAAACAAAGCCTTTGCTTTCTGCTGTTCCGAAAATTTTTGATGTAGATTAAAAAATTTCTATAATTATAAATGATGTTGTGCAGCATAATATGATCTTAATACTTTAGCAGTTTGATTTTTCTGGAATTTGAGATGCACCAAATTAGTTAAAAGATAGAAAGAAGAAAATTATTACTAATGAATATATGTAAGAGCTGAGGAATGAAGAGAGAAAAGGAGAGAAAGAAGAACAGGAATGAGAACAAGGGAAGAAGGCAGCTCAGGGCAGTGAAGCTACTGTTTCTTGTTTAAATTAATGCTTAGATGACTATGGTAGTAATAAGTTTCTTGTAGCGTTCAGCATACTTTGTCGAAGAATATTTGAATTTTATATTTATTGTTATTATGATTGGAATCCCAAGTGCAAGCTTTTCTTTAGATAATTACAGTTTGAACAATTTTATTCTCCATTCTGAAAAAAGAATATATTTAACCAACGTTGATGGTGGTTGCACTCATATATCGCTTGCTGGACACAAATCACCAAAGAATCTACTTGGCTGTAAATAATTGCTCTCTCTTATCTAATTACTATAGGATGGCAAGGAGGAAGTTCTCCAAGCTTGGTATATGGATGACAGTGAGGAAGACCAGAGACTTCCCCATCACCGTGAACCCAAGGAATTTATTTCGTTGGGCAAACTTAAAGGTTCCTTCCAAAAAAAATCTGTGTAGCTGTTTTCTTGTGTTCTTTCAGTGAGACATCTCTCATGTTAGCAAGCTTGTGTTCTTCTTTTTTCCTGTAGAACTAGGAATAGTCAGTTGGCGCCTGAATCCTGATGACTATGAAAATGATGGAAACTTGAAAAAGATCCGTGAAGCCAGGGGATATTCTTATATGGTTTGTCGCTAATTTCGTTTGTTCTTTTTCCTATTTACTATGAGGGTCCGTTTAATTTATTATGAGTACCTTGATAAAAAAAGTGGTCAATTTGACAATCCTTTTGCAGGACATATGTGACGTGTGCCCAGAGAAGTTGCCAAATTATGAAGCTAAGCTGAAGAGTTTCTTTGAAGAGCACCTGCATACTGATGAGGAAATACGTTATTGCCTTGAAGGGAGTGGTAGGATGGCTAATACTGGACATCTTGATATTCTATGGGAGGCGATGCCTTCTGATCCTTGTTATTCTAATTTATTGTTTGTCTATTTTGTGTTTGTTCAGGCTATTTTGATGCGAGAGACAAAAGTGACCGCTGGATAAGGATAGCAGTGAAGAAAGGGGGCATGATTGTCTTACCTGCTGGAATATATCATCGCTTTACACTCGATACAAACAACTATATTAAGGTATCACATCTGCGTGTGCTGATGAAACTATTATCTGTTGATTTTGCAAAACTAGAAACAAGTTCTTCTTTTGGCCTTTGTGTTCTTCTGTGTCCAATGAATCAAAGAATCTATATATGACATGCAATTTGGACGACCAACAGTTATAACTAGGATTCTGTAATCAGAAGGAAATTTGTTAGATTCTTATTTAGAGAAGGATGTTGGAAGAGTCTTATTCTAGATTCGTGAAAGGTATTTGAGAGAAAAGTTGACATAGCTTAGGAAACTAAGCCTACATACAAGCCTCTCTTTTATTGTGCGGCATGTTGTTGATTGGGGTTGATTGGGCTTAGGAAATTAAGCTTAGACCGGATGTTGATTGGGGTTGCATGAAAGGTGATGATTGTGAGCTATGTTATCAATAAGCTTTGAAAACTGAGGGGCCTGGCGACTCTGACTGGGGTTGTTGACAAGGTTTGAATATCAATGGATGACATTGTCCGAGTTTGAGGTTCAGATCAGAAGAGTGCATCCCTCTAATTGGAAAAGTTGTCTGCTTCCTCTTTCTATTTCCTCTCCTCTTATCTTTGTTTTGCTTTCACAATCCATGAATTGTTGTCGGTTGATGGTGAGATTGATTATGAGAGGGAAGAGAAGGGAGGTAGGAGAAGATGAGCACAGCTAAAAAAAGAAAGACAAAGCACCTTTTATTCCTTCTCGTGATTGTTGATGAAGCATCTCTCAGCACGTTAGACATGACCTCTATGCTGTGGTATAAATTTTTGTTATCCTGATTTTGCTGCTTTTCTTCTTATGTGGGGGAATATATTATGCAGACCCAAAATAGTTCTCCACTTCTCCATGAATGCCAATGTGCCAGTACTAATATGCTTCCGAAAATTAAATTTGTATTTGCAGGCAATGCGACTCTTTGTTGGTGAGCCAGTTTGGACTCCCTTTAACCGTCCTCATGATGATCTCCCTGCTAGGTTGACATTAATTTAGTCCCTATTCTTGTCAATACTCCATTTCCCTTTAGATTCAAGTCTCTTATATCATTGGCATGTTTGCAGGAAAGCTTATCTCGAAACGTTTGTCCAGAATGAGCTTGGTGGGCCGGCTGTTGAAGCTCAGTAATGGCAACTCAGAACCAAATCCCAGAAATGCAAAGATAATGTGCTTTGGTAATGATAATCAATGATGGTAAATGTCTACGAACTTGAGTTTGATGTCAGCTATGGTATCGAAACTTGTATAACAAAATGTAACTTCATGTTTACTCTATGAAGTGGGTTGAGGAAACCTGATGGTTTGTTTCATAAAAATAAAAGTGATTTAGTGCAGTGATGTTTCTGATGTTTGCATGCTACTCAGGAGATTGAATTGCAGTCAGATGGCAAAGCTTGTGATAGTATTGTGGCCATAGCATTGTGTTCTAGGCATCTATATGAATCTAGATACTGGTTCGTGCTTCTATTTGCTTTAATGATGTTGATAGTGGCCGCCAGCCGCCCGTGATAGGTGCAATTCTTTATAATCTTCGACTCTGGTAAGATGATGACAGGAGCAGAGAACTCCTAATTAGATTGTTAATTCTTTAATTTTGGGAAGAATTTCAAGTAGCTTCCTAATTTTTGTTTATATTTTATTATCTCAATCGATCTTGGATTAACGTTTTGAATAAAATTCTGCCAAGCTAAGAGTTAGTCGGAGCACACCTCAGGATTTGCTTTGCCGGTGACATGGGCATTTAACACGTAAATTCTTCAAAAACACAAAAAGCCCCAAGAGGCAGAGCATATTTGGCCATCGCCTCTCATGATGGCCTCTTTCATCATGTTCTAAGGCCCTTAGCATAATCTTATTCATCATTGTTATCATGTCGACCTTCTCCGCTGTATTATTGCTTCGTCAATAGTTGGGGCGTCACTTCCCCGTCTTTCTCCTACATCTCTCTTTAAAATACTTTCGGTGTTTCTTTTGTGCTAGCGACCTTAAGATCAAAATTATATATTATTGCTTGGATGTAGATGAGTTCATATGGGTCTATGTCGCCTACGTCACTATCTTCGATGGGGCTACACTTTGACTAGTTATGATAAAACTATGTTATCGATGAGGAGAGGTTGTTGGCGAAGCAACGATGTGATAGAGGATGCCGATACAACGATTGTAGCGGACGAGGGCATGAATATGCTTAAAGGTTTTAGTAGCCATCGTGAGGATGTGATGGAGGAGGTCATCATAGGAGGCACAAGCGATCATGAAAGGGATAAAAGATAATATCATATTTTAAAAAATAAAAAATAATATGTACTAATAAAACAAAGAGATGTTAGGGAAAAAAAAGAAAGAAAACTTAAAACAATTTTAAGTAATTTGCTCTTGATTTTTTAAGTTTCAATAAATACATCAAATAACTTCTCTTTCTCTTCGTTTTCATATTTATAACTTGTTAATAAGTGAAGCTATATTATTTAGCCAAATCTTCAATGAAAAAAAAAAGCTCTGATCTTGTGTGTGACCAATCAACCATTGAGGTGTAGACAACTCCACCTCTCCCCATTAACACAATGCCCAACAATTCCCCAAACATATAAGGTCGGATGTGCCATGGCACCATCCTCAAAGTAACAATAAACAGTGCCAGCTTTACCATTGGCATCAGAAAATATTAGCCACCATCTTCAATTTCTAGATCGGCACGATCATTGTGATTCCGTAGTCGAGGATAAGCTCACGTAAGGGAATTGAAGGTCTTTTCGACCTCATGGAGATGGTCGCTTGACCTCAGAAGCTCACTTCTCTCTCACAAGGCCTCCTTCAACGTATTCATTTTTCAAAAAAAATAAAAATAAAAAAATATTTATCTCTATCCGATTACCCAACTCTATTTTTTTTTACACTGAAATTATTATTAATTTCAGAAAGATTATCGATCAATTCATGATCTCTTTTTTAACTTTGTTTTGCAACATGTATGATTCAATGTAAGTATTTTGTCTGATTTACTCTGAACATATAATTTTTTTTAAAGATATATAATGAAGACAAGATTCTCGAATAAACTATAAGTTTTTACCCACTAAACTAACTAGCATAATTTATAGATTCTCGAAAGAACTACAAGAGATTATTATTTAATGGTGTCAAACTTGTTCGTTAAGTTTAATACAATAGCTCATGTAATTTAATATAATAGGTTAATATTAGTATATTATTGTATAAAGTAATAGATCTCAAATTGACATGTATATTATTTAATGTAATAAGAAGATATATATCAAATCGAAATTATCTTTTTTATCTATCATTTTTATATCATTCATGATATTAATAAGGTCGACTCGTGCATCATTTTCGTCGACTACAAATTTTTTAAGAGTAAGGATCAAAATAAAAAATTAATATAATTTTTTTTTAAAATTTAAGGATTTGGATACTAAATAACAAATAATATGTAATTAGCCTTATTATAAAAATACACGTAACTTAAGGGAAGGATTATAAGAAATTATTCCTTAACAGTGTCGGTCTTACTCGTTATATAAAACGATCTCAACGTTGGTGCAAAATTTGGTTTTGGAAATTTTGATCCATTTTCTGCCTCTCGGTCCCTTTTTCTTCCCACGCCTTTCTCGATTCGATCTAGATGTACGTTCATCGCTTCCTATTCTACGGATTCATCTTCCTCCGCTCGATTTCGCTGTCCTTCGGTGAATCCCTCACATGCCTCGCCGTCTATAGGGAGGGCGGCGCCCCCGCCGTCTTCCAATCGCCCAAGTGCCCGCGATGGACCCTCCTCGCCGATGATGACCGCCGCCGCCCGCCGCCGAATTGCCAGGCGGCGTTGCACCAGGGGCGGCGGCGGTCCCAGGAGGACCGCATCGTCTGCGCCCTTGGCATGAGGATCCCCTTCATTGGTACGCGGTTGCTTCACGGCACGCTTTTACTTGGGGTTTCGAATTTGGCTGTTTTGTTCCTTCTCTCAAATCGGTTGGAATGTTAGGTTCTTGCTCCGTGGATTCGTTCCTTCCCTCAGTATTACTTTGATCGTAAATCCAACATGAACTCAAATTAATTTGATGCAAAATCTTTATGAAACTATAAGGATGATGAGATCAAATTACCTTTACTTGAATCCTTAATTTAGTTGGCTTTTTATTGGATAGGTAGAACAGGAATCAAGGAGCTTGACGTTGGACTAGTAGCTGTTTTTGATGGACACAATGGGGCTGAGGCTAGTGATATGGCTTCCAAGCTTTTGGTTGAATACTTTCTTCTCCACCTCTATTTTCTTTTGGATGGGATATACTCAGTGGTTCTAAAGAAATCTAATGACAAGTTGACATATGGAGAAAACAGCATGGTTTTTGAAATTGTTAGTCTCGAGAAAACAGAGAACTGGCACTTTCCCGATCCAGAAAGGTAATCTATTTCCTTGTATATCATGTGTTTGTCATAATTTATAGGATATGCTATAATTTATGACCCAGGATTGATTTGTTTGATACTTGTTTGTCATGTTCCTACTCCCTTAGTGTCACCCTGTGACCTGAGAGAGTTAGTTGCAACTTGAAACCACTTTTTGCAACATAATATCTAAGATTATTGGCTTTATAATGGTTAAATATGACATTTATGTCCAACACCCTACCAAATTTTAATATAAAAGACCTATCAACCCATCCTAATGGCTGATTTCAAGAACTACTATGCTGATTGACACATGTCGAAGCATTTCATGCTAGAAATGTATCAATAAACTATACTGATCTTGGTTTTTTTTTTTTGTTCTTTTTATGGGAAGTGGTTCCCCAATACTATGCATATGGCACCTGATCTAGTCATCTGTTTGAACTTTTCTATAGATACCTTGAAGCATGTAAAAGAAGATACATGCATCGGGTTTCTTGGATGAATATTCTCATGCATAATATATACTATAAAAGAAGATACATTCTTTATCGAGATATATAGCAAGAGAGATGTTCATGAGATCATACCAAAATCATTTGTACAGTGGACACAACAAGCTAGAGAGAAAGAAAGACCTAAAAGATCCCTACCTGTTAAGGGTTGTGTACAATCTCATCCTTCTCCTCTTCAATCACCACCCAAAGAGCCTCCATCTTCTACTCCTCAAGGAAAACTATTGCAAGAAAGGAGAAAACAAAAGGGAATCATGTAATATTCTGTTGAAAAGAGGGATACTATCTAATCTATCATAACTCCCCAACAACAATCACTGTTTCAACCATCCAATATGATATCAAGATGCATAATTACCAGTTTGCCCTTCAAGTCCTAACTTAATTTGTTTGGGTACAACAATTCTAATATAATTTGTAACATATCAATCTGTTTGGATCAGAAAAGGCCAGTTTGGTCTATCAAAAGGTTACTGATCAATGCATATGGATACTTTTCACTGTTTGATATTGTACACACAGCTACACATCAAAAGCAGGCAGCTGATATTTCAGGCAAAATTTGCCAATACTTCTGGCCCTCCCTTTTATATTTTCTGAACACCCCATTTTGCACTATGATAGGCAGTTTTTGATCTTGTAAAGTGTCTGGAATGTTAATATTTGACCATTGTTTCCTTGATTGTCAGTGCCCATTAATTTTGGGGCTTTGAGTTGCAGTTTGTTGCTGTTTCCAAGTGGAATTATACTATGGAAAAATTGCAGGTCCAACTGGATACCAGCCAGAATATTTGACAGGACTTTTCATATGGAAATATTAAAGGAATCATTGTTGAGGACAATCCAGGATATTGATGCAACATTTTCCAAGGAAAGTAGCACTTTTCAATTCTGAAATGTTATTTGTAATTTATGAATGCTGCATCCTGTATGCTAAAACAATTCCCATGTTTAAGTTTTTGCAGGAAGCTTTGCAGAAAAATCTCGAGTCGGGTTCTACTGCCACTGTTGTTCTGATAGTTGATGGTGATGTTTTAGCTGCTAATGTTGGTGACTCAAAAGCTCTTTTGTGTACTGAGGGTTTGCGGCATCATAATCGAAAAGGTTCCTTTTTCTTTGAAGTTGTTTTATTGGCATTAGTTTTTGACTAAAATGGTATTATTTTCAATGTCCATTGTATTTTTTAAAATAGATTTTAATTTAATCTTGAGAAGTTCACATTTTTGGTATATCTTTAGATGCTCCGAAATTACAATCCATCTCTAACAGCCAAGCAAGCCAGTTATGGTGTTCTGTCTTAATGCTTCTCCAAGAGGTGCCTATTTCAGTTGGGACTGAAACCATGTTAAGAATGACAACTGAAGGTACTAAATTTAGCAATGAAAAAATTGAACACATTTGTCTTGAAGAATTTGAAAGGAGCCTAAGGGATGGCCGAGCCAGTTCGCGTTCCACTTGATTTAGAACTTAAAGCTATGATTCTAAGGAAATTTTTAGACTAATAGAATGGCTGATATATGGAAATACAATGCCCCAAGTGTCAATTCCCCATAGTGGCTGAACTGCTATTTTCTTTTCAATTACTTTTTCATTTGATTGTATAGTTGTAGTCCATTTTATTGATGTGTGGAGTCAAAAGAATACATAGAATGATAAAATTTTTCATAGTGAACAATTAGGTATAAAAATTATCGTTCTTTTGGTCAGTAGATGACTTCTGATTGATTTCACTGTTCATCTTTCCCATCTTGCTCGAAGATTGAATATAATTCTGAGATTTGCATTTTTCTTTTTGTGATTATCATAGTGGATACTCATCTGCAGCTGCAGACCTTGGGTTATCTATTTCTGGTATTAAATAATAATTTTTTTCTTGAGTATTGGCTCTGACACATTATTGGCGAAAAGTTGGCAGAACATAGTTGAGTTTTAGCTTATACAATATTTTAAAGTCATCTACTAAAGTTATAAGGGAAGTTATGCTGCATATGATTCAAATATAAATATCTGCTCATATGGTGGGACATTATAATTTTCTGAAGAATCAATCTATAGATCAACAATTGGTCTACAGCAGCTCACTGCAGTTGGAGTGTTTCAAATAGAGAATTATAATAAAGCACACTTTCTGTTTACTCTGTGCCAAGATATATACAAGACATGACTTATGATGATTTTTTCCCTTCCTTTCTCTTTCACCTTCGATTTAGCTGATGGATTCATATATCTACCATTTTTTGTTACCTTTTGTATTCAAGCAGATGAATGCTTTCATATAATCGTATCGTTTTGTTGGAGGAAAAAAATCATGCTCTTATTGTGTGCTAAGACTTGAACTAATTTAGTCTCAAATGGTGAAATTCGATTGATCAAAACCAGTTTGTTCCATAAGTTGTAAATGAGAGAGCTGACGGACAACGGGCACACACGGCTACATAGCGAGGGTTCGAACCCTTGACCTACGGCAAAGAGACCAGATACACACCACTAGGCTAGCTGGTTGGGTGTACATGTTACATCTTGTTGAAGAAGGATAACCATGAAGTGGACATATTTTTCCATCAGTATGATTTGTAGGGTGATTATCATAGCAGGATCAACAATTTAATTAAAAAATAAGAACTAAAGACAATAGACAAGTTAAGAAATTTCTAGTTAGAGGAACATTTTGAGTCCTGTTCAATCTAGAAGGAAAGGAGAGTAGAAGGTCGAAACAGAACATTTTCTTTAAAATTGCCTAGAGTAGACTTAAAAGGCTTTGTTGGGAATTTATGACTTTGTTGTTGTAGTGGTAGTAGACTTAAAAGGGATACATAGTCCACAAGAGATGTCTTACATGTCTTATCATGGAATACAGTGGGCTGCAGTCTTTTTTTTTTTTCTATAAAGTTTCAGTTTACTTTTTTTGTCTTGCATCAAAGAATGAGTTTGTTGATTTGTGTATTGCAGGTAATTTGTCAAGGATAAATCGACAAAGGAGAAGTAAAAATGCCATATTTCCTGTTGGTCAGAATGGACAACTGGAGTTGGCAACCAATGGTGGACCAAATTATTTTGTTAAGGAGCTCACAGTGGACCATCATGCTGACAGAGAAGATGAAAGAAGCCGAATTGAAGCTGCTGGTGGATACGTTGTTGAGTGGGCTGGTGTGGTTCGGGTCAATGGTGAGCTGGCTGTATCTCGGGCTATAGGTGATATGGCTTTTAAAAAGTAATTCTCTTATCTCCAAAGGTGTCATATCCTTTCTAATTACTCTCTAAATAGTGTCAACAATTCAACATCCTCCAATTTTTGGCGATTTATAATTGACATAAGAATTACCTATTTCTTGTATAGCATAAAGTTCGTTTCGCAGAAAGAAAACTGATATTAAATAGACAGTGTAATAAGTAGCCATAATACATCTAAGTCAAGAGCTTCAGGTCCAGAACTTATCCAGTTTCCATATCATACCTTGAAAAGAGGTTTACTTATCTGAAATAGTATCTACATTTAGAGTCTTAGACTATTCTGGAATGTATAGTGACCTGGATCATGTAAAATGTATCAGTATGGTTGATGTAGTTGCACATATCTTAAGTGCTTACCAATAATAGTCAATTTTGTGTCGTGTGAATGTGTCAAACATGCATTTATGGTTTGAGAACAATTGATCTAGAAACTACAGTATACAATTAACGTAAAAAATCCCTAAATATAATAACTTGAATATTCATAGTTTTGTTTTCTTTTTATGTTTTGTGGTGGCTATTGTTACTCTATAATCTGAACACTTCTATTGTAATTCTTATTTCTTAGATCTTATCTCATTCAGTTGTTGCTCTTGATCATGGTTAGTTATGGTGTGGTCTCTACACCCGAGATGACAGATTGGCAACAGATAACAAGAAATGACAGTTATTTGATTGCGGCATCTGATGGAGTCTTTGAAAAGCTGACCATGCAAGAAGTTTGTGATCTGTTATGGTATGAGAAACTAAAAGCTAATGTGAAGGCGGAGTATATTCACAGTGTGACATACACTTTAGCTGATCTTTTAGTGAACACTGCTTTTGAAAGGGGTACCATGGACAACATGGCAATTGTAGTCATTCCTTTGAAATCTTCTGGGACTTTTGTGGAAAATGTGTTTGATGCAGATGAAACCTCTGACTTGTCATTGTTGGAATTGCAGAAAAAGTTAGGTAATGCTGATTTTCTCGCTATATTTACCAATTCTTTGTAAAACCTTTTTCTACTTGCAGCTAGTTTAATAGCAACAACAGCTTGTTTTTGGTCTTTAATTGTCTGCTAACACATGTTCATTGCCTTCCTCTCTGACGTGGCCAGCAAATGATGCAATTAATACACGCCTTGTACCAATGGAGTACTACAACAACATCGCATCGAAGTTTGATCGGTTTTTGGTAAGAAGAACATTCTAACATTTTGTTAAACCTTATATCAATATTATTTTTGTGTTTTCATTTCTTCATGTTCCAGTATGTCACTTTTACTTTTGGCTCTTTTTTCCACAAGCTATAAGCAAACTGTAGGGGAAGTACTGACACAATAAGAATTCTGTGACCTATGAATGTCAGCCAGTGAACAATTTCCACCTGTTTTTAAGCATTCAATTAATGAAGGCTTCAGGCTGATTAGGTCATGGTGAGCATAACTAGGTCTATGTCATTTATTCTGCTATCAGAGAGTTGATTGTAGTAGTTACATGGTTCTAACAGTGGGAAAGATAGAGGGTGGACCTTAGTGTCACTGTAAGTCCATCCTGGCAGGAGCCTTGTGCATGGGGGGGTTCTTTTTCTTTTTTAGTCTGTTTGACAGATTTCAAATGCTTACTATCTTCACGTTTCTGCTTAATTTGAGTATTATTCACTCTCAAGAGGATGCATTATGCATTCTGGCTTTATCTATTCTTAGTGATTGTAATTGCTGTAGGTTGAAACAGAACAGAGAAGACTTGGTTGCTTTTATCTGTCGGAAAATCTGAATGAGGACATGGATTATGTTTTCCAAGGACCGAAAGAATCTCAAAAAGGTGGAGAGCATGGCTTATATCAGTCATTACTTGACTCAGATATGTCATATCACAGTAAGTCATGAAGTTCCTGCGTATTTACAAAAATGAATTGTCCAGCATGACAAGAACTTATTAGAAACTGTGTAATCATGAGTCATGACTTTTTCTGGTAACTATTTCTGTCTCTAGTTATTATGTAACCAACAAGGTTTAATAAAAATATTGAGATTGATTTAAGGTTGGAGAAACTTTTCATGTGGTGTCAAACAATTATCAATTTCTTCCTAGTTCCTAGTTAGTATTCTATCAGCAATTCAGCATCGCAGATAAAACAAGTGAACATTTGACCAAAAGTTTGATCATAAAAATATTACTTTAGAGGTTTAGATCACCCTTTGAGCATAGAACCTACAAGTTAGAATGGTTTAGGTTTTAGCTCTTCTAGAGGGTATCCTATTAATGTTTCGAGTCCCCTCCACTATATAGTTGCTCATATAGTCATGTCGTTGATCACAACATGTTGATAATTAGACAAATACTACCTTCTTTTTAATGCAACTCCTAGTATTTTCCACAAACCCTACAAACACAAATTGCAAAAGTTCTTAATATGTCACCTTGGTATAAATGGGCAACCAGGCAAGATTTTCGTGGGGTTCTCTCCCCTATATTTTTGAATTGTCCACAACTGTCCTTTTGTGCGTGAACTATATTTCAAACTTACTTGAGGTCAATGTGCTATTTGTTATCATTTTAAGTAACTCTCACTCATCATTTTATTTCTGTTTTGTTTCTCTAGAGAAACCCGTTTAACTGTCTCATGCATTTCGATTACTATATTTTTTCTATTGTAATGTTTAGGTGGAGGGCCTTTAGAACGTTATAAAGACCAAAAGTTATGCTGGCACTTCGGGATCCACGATGGAGACAGAGGTCAATGTACTAGTCCTGATGTGTTCGCTAAGTTTCTGGGTTTGCTAGACTCAATTCCTTACAGTGATATCAGATCCGACTCTTCAGAATCATTTGCATACAAAATACCCAATTTCAGGTACCTCTTTTTGACCCACACTTGTAAAATAAATGTTTGTTGGTTTTTTTTCTTATAGAATAAATGTATCTAGATAATATACACTGTTATGCCCATTCAGGAAAGATGCAAATCATATATTGCTTGTACTCAACATAGAATTAGAGTTTTGAATCTTTTGATTGTCGAGAGGAGATGAAGTAATAATTAAATGGTAAATGTAAGGATATATTTCAAATTGGTTCAAGTTTCAACTTCAAAATCCTTGTACATGGTGAAAATCCTTTACTTCTTCCATCAAGAGATTATCTCTTATTTGTAAATCTCCATGTCTCCCGTCTGTGTTCAATTGACTTAGGTATCAGGTACTTTGACATTGCAGATCCAAGCACAAGGGATAACTCAGGCATGGAAACAGGATTCACTCAACTTATTTAGTTGAGTGGTCTGTATTTTGGTTGGATTGGATTGCTTTTGGAAATACCAACTTTTTTTTGAATGATTTTGATTTTCAGATGCTTACGACCCAATCTTATGTTGATTTTCTCAATAGGATTTCCAATTTGATCCATTGATATTTGTACATATTATTAATATGAGATACTCAAATATGGCTCTTTCCCTAGCATAAACTCAACTAAGATTTGAGTGTAGTGCAATCTTTGAATTTGTAGCCATATATGCTATGGTTTGTTGGCTCAATTATGTGTGATTAGGTTTCTTTTGTTGTTAGCAAGTTGTGGTTGCTATCCAGTAATATTTGGTTCATTTTTCCTTTAACTGTGACATGCAAGCTGCATAATCAAATTGGAGAGACCATATTACAGAATAAATATGCAATCGGAGAGATTTCCTACTAATTCATTAATTCACTTTAAATTAGTATACATGACTATAATAAAGTATAATGTGGACAAAGGATTTCAACTTCAGTAACCTGTACCAGTCCCCCCTTGGGCTGGTATACCACTTGGAGTAAGTAGAAAAGATGGTGAGGCCTTCTTTCTCTTCCTTCTCTTGGCACAGAATTGTTGAGCAAATTGCACTGCTGTCACTGTGTCTTTGAAGCTCTAATCACATTTCGAAAACACTTAACCACATTGAAGACTCAAAACCAAAAGACCGGGAAGAATTTAAAGAGTTTTGGCCAGTTTTGGTTTAAACTGGTTGAAAGTGACCTAGTTTAGATAAAATAGTTGAAACAGCTGGTTTTGAGTTTTTTTTTATTATATATCAGCCCATATGGGGTCAATCTGTCTACACTCCAGACCCAGCCTCAGCCTCAGACTGGTTTTTGAGCTATCTTGGAGGTGCATGTGTTTTAGATCTATCAATGACAGAGTTATGCAGGCATGCAAAAGAAACTCATCGCTGCATACCATCTACAGAAAAGAGAAGGCCTTAAGAATTAGCATCTCAAGTTTTTTTTCCCAAGGCTTATAAATAAAGGAGTAAGTCCATAAGCAAACAGTTAAGCTTGCTGACTACTTTTATGTTTATGGTCTGCTCTATGTGATGGAGTTTCAATCTAATAATGTTATTTCTTAATGCCATTGAATGCCTTTTTTTTCCCAGCAGTTTGATACTTGTTCGATTTAACCTTTTATTATTTTCTCATGATTGGTTCTATCTTTTCTTACTTGTATATCTTTTTGTTGACTTAGGTATGTCTTAAAGCGGAGGTTTGATCGTGGATCATATGGCGAAGTTTGGTTGGCCTTTCATTGGAATTGTTCCCAGGATAGTGATATATACAACAGCAGCCATAAAAACTTGTATCATTTTGCTTCGAGTCTGCATATGGATACATCTAAGTGCAATATGAGTGCAAGCTCTAAAACATCCAATAGACATTGCTCTACTGATCAGAGGGACAGCAATTTGTTCATTCTGAAGCGGATAATGGTAAGATAATGTGCACTTTTTTGTCCAATTAGTTCTTTATCAATAGCACGTTTGAAATATTAAATTTTTTTCTATTGTTATTGTGTATGTTTTTTTCTTTTTAACTGTTGGGACTTGGGATATTATGTAACCTTAGGCACCCAATTAAGTTTGCCCACATGATGACCGAGGAAAATAAACCTTCTTAGACATAGTCCTTAATGTCACTTATACTAGCTTTTTCTGATGAAATTAGACTTGCCAGAGAAAGTCATTTATCAGATAGGAAATATCTGTTACTTTTGAAAACCTATTTGGTATGTTGGTTTCTATTTTAACCTTAAAATCTTAGGCAATCATACAGTTGATCTGAAATTAATCTTGACATTCTATCTTGATATTGCAGGTGAAATTATCAAGTGAATATGCAGTCAAATCATAATATGTAGGAGTAATAAGTAATCATGAATTCATGATTGGGGAAAATTCCTTTGAAGAAATATAAATAAGTGGCCTTGTGGTTTGTTTCTTTAACAATAATGATGGAGATAAAAGATCATTTTGCCTTATAAAATTCTACTAGTTCTTGTTGAAGCCCAGGCCCATAATATATATGTTATAGGAAGTGGTAAATATGATTGATTTAAATGAATGTTGAAAACTTGAAATTGCATGATTTTGCATATACATGTACTTTTGCATATACGAAGTGGTAGAACTCCATGGTGTATGTTTTTTCGATGATAATATTTTGATTGGGAGTTCAACGAAGTTAATTTCAAACTTTGACTTAGGGAGATAATTCTTACTTCTTGGAAACCAAAAGTTTTAAATTAAGATTAAGAATAAATATATGAGATGTAATTTTCACTAATGTTAATAGAAGAACTAAGGATGTAGTCTAGATGGATGGTTAAGAACTTCTTCTAAGTGAAAACTTTAGAGGTAAAATATCTAGGATTTATTATTCAACATTATAAAGAGATTGATGAAGATATTTCCATAGTAGGGTTTTTAATACTATTCCGTACCGGCCGTATCAGTTTGCTAGCTGATTGGCACGCGGACCGCCCGCTACCGGTCGGTATCAACCTGGTTGCGGTGAGGCGAGACGAGGAAGAATAGGACATTCGAAGAAGAGGGAGAAGTATTGAAGAAGAAGAAGAAGCATCCAGAAAGAGGGAGAAGTGTTGAGAAAGAGGACCGCAGAGTCATCGATGCGCCGTCACCAGCGTCTCGATGAACCTGAGCCTATCGAATCTCGGCGTGAACTTGTCTTCCACGCCCTTTCTCGATCCCGATCCGGCACCGCCCTCCCTCGATGATCCCGATCTAGGAGGTAACAGCGAGGAGAGTCGTATCTCTTTGGAGGAGGAGCTGGAGGCACGGGGATCAGAGGAGGCAGCGGCGAGAGCAGCGGAAGAGGCGGCTGCGAGGAAGGCAGCAAAGACCCCAGCCTTCTTCATCTTCGAATGGTCTCCTTTGTCCACTGTCGCTGCACGTAGAACCTTCCAATGTCGTCTTTCTTCTACCCACCTCCTTAACATCGAAGGCCGTAGACGAGACAATGAGGAAAAGAAGGACAAGGCAACGACGACGAGGCTACCGCTTGGTACACCTTGTATCTTCTTTATATCTTTATATATTGATTTTTATATCTTTTTATATAAAAAGATATATATTTTATAATTTTTGTATATTATTATATATATATATTTATTTTTTTATATATTTAGTATCGCTTGGTACTAAAATTGATTTTTATTTTTTTTCTAGGCGTACCGCTCAATACGTTGTATTGTATCGTGTTGAGCAAAGCTCGGTACACAAATACGATATGAAATTTCAATCCTTGATCCATAGGATAAAAATTGAGTGATTAAAGTAGAGATGGATGTAAGGAGTTTCTTGTGATCATAGGGATTAAAAGAAAAAGTGTATAAGATAGTTGTTGGCCAACAAAGCTCTATTGATTAAAATGTTTGGTAGTTAATAAGTAACTTGTACAAGAAATTTGTGATACTAAATTGATAATGTTGTTAAGGTGGATGCATGGAATTACTAGGAAAGATTGATAAAAATAATTTCATTGGTCAACAATTAGACATAATTTGAGTGAAGGATAAAATGAGGAAGGATCATACAAACATATTCCAAGGGGAACTATAGATGTTATGGTTGGAAGAGGTGTGGCTACTAGTTTAATGGTGCAAAGAGAGGTAGAGAAAGACCTAGAGATTTGAATATCCATGATTTAACTTAGAAATTTAGAATATTGTTTTGTAATTGGTAGGAAAAGATCTATGTACAAACAATTGGGATCAAGAATTTTAATTTACTGCCCAATGTAAGCCTTAGCCTTGTACGGGTGGTATGAGGTCGTGCTGGGCATTATACCCTATTCCATGTGTAGGATGTCAGATAGGTGAAAACTCCATACTGAACCATACTAGATGGTATTGCAAACCTTGATTAGGACATTATGGTTGTTATTATTGTACTTAGTAATTTTATATTATTATAGTTAATTTCATTGTATCTATTTAATGTATAGCTTTACTGAATTATATATAACAAACAGATTTTAAAGAATACAGTGGAGGCACCATGGATGCTGCTTGCTTTCTACCATGAATACATACTTGTAGGGTAGGATAATTCACCAGAAATTTATCATTCTTGGTTTATAATACAGGAATTGTTAACTTTAATATTTTTTTGCACCTCTATGTTATTATCCTTTATTTTGATGGGTATATATTGCTAGTGTACCAGTTGATGGTGATGGTCTGGAAGTTCAAAATTTTCTTCTTTCTTGCTGTTTTCTATAAAGTTGTTTTTTTAATACACACATTAATATTTCACTTACATGTAGAGCTTTACAAGTTTGAGTTCCTGATATAATAAATATTAGGTGGAGAGAGGGACCAATGCTTACCTGAGTGGCCTGCGTGAAAAGTACTTTGGAGAACTTTTTTCAAATGCTTCTACGTCTCTAGGGGGTTCAATTACAGAAACACCAACAACCTTTTCTGTAGATATGCAATCTGATTTCTCTGATCTTTTGCAAAAGAACATGTCAGATAATGATGAGGTGGATGATATCTTTGATTCAACAAATACTTACGCTAGGAATTATGGAGCAATGCCGATAAGCTATGAAGAAGGTTTAAAACATATAGCTAGATATGTAGAATCATTTGAGTCAGAATCAAAAGAATTATGGCTTGTTTTTAGTAATGAAGGAATGTCTCTATCAAAGCTGATATATACAGCAGAAGAATCAAAATCATTCACCAATAATGAAAGGGATGAAAAAGTGAGGAATGTTAGAGTACTACGTCCTTCTTCCTGGTGGCACTGGTTAAGGACGACAGAAGCAGGACAAAACGAAATGAAAGACCTCATATGGCAGCTGGTATGTCTTCATCACTTTTGTTCTCTATCGATTTCCTTCTTAGCATCACATGCATGTTTTCTTCATCCTTTTTTTTAATCTTTCTATGAATAGAAATGATAGACACCTTAGTGTCCTTGGAAGTATACACTGTAGTTCTGTGATGTTACAAGGTCTGTTTTTATTGGTACTATTAACATGATCTTTGGCAAATGAACATTCATGTGAGCCATGTCATCCGCGTAAAATCAAATGGAACTATTTCACAAATTTATGGTTAAATATATAAATTTAAATAATTATTAAAATATTTAAATAAATTATATATATATATATATATATATATATATATATATATATATATAATCTTAACCATCATTAAATCATTTACATTAAAGTGAAACAATGTCATCGCAAAGAAGCATCCATCAGGGATATATCTGTGAAATGTTAAATCATTTATATTATCCCTTAAGTTTTATTGAAGCATCTGATCTTATAATAACTTTTGGGAAAATGTTTACATAAAGAAATTATCAGGGATATATCTGTGAAATGTTTAAAAAGTATTCATGTCTGATACAGGTAAGGTAACCATTTGCCAGTCTCCTACAGATAGTTTATTACTACTTTCAAAGAGAGTATAGCTTAAAGTTGAAGGCTCCAAGAATCATTTGACTAAATATGACTGTCAACTATCAACTTGTCAATCCTATTTGATGTCTTTTTTTTTCCAGCTGCAAGTTTAGGCATCAAAGGGAGTAACATGAGAGCCAATTATAAATGAAAAATAGGATCTTCTTCAAATGCAGACACTCAACCAAAGAACAAACTGAACTGGGGCTTTGGTCAAGCTGTGAACATAACTTTCCAGTTTCGACTGAGTTTTTATTATTCAAATCCTTAAAGTTGGGCAAGATCTCAACTTGGCAGTTGGACTGGTTTGGCTTGAAATGTTTGCGAGGTATGACCATATAGGTTGACTATTGGTCTATAGTGATTGGAGTGTGCGACACACAATTCTGCAGAATGCAGATGATCTAGTGTCCTTTTCTTACAGATGTCCAAGCCTTATCAAGAATTAAAAAAAAAAAGAATGAATGAAATACAATAGAGAATAAACAGCCTCCAACAAATCTAGGCATATGGTTCTAGGAGAGGATAATTATGAGCTTAAGTTATGTAGTAATCAGGTTTCAGTTGCATTTGATTTATGGTCTTCTTAAGGTGATGATTTAGATAGTATCTTTGGTCGAGACACTTAACATGCTGCCTACGTATTGTTTGGTCAGTGAAGCCCCTTAAGGTCCCATATATTCATTGTATGCAAGAAAACATGTTCATTACGAGCACCATTTATGTTTATTATCATTTCATATCATTTTATGCTTGTAGTTGTCACATTATGGTGGTAGGAAGTAAGCTTATTAGTTTATGGAGCCTTAGAAAATGTCATCTGGGTTTTTTTTTTCTTAACCTTGCCTAAATATACCAATGCTTATTCTTATATGTTTTTTTGTCTTTGTTTTAGTTACTGGCTCTCAAAGCTTGTCATGATCGCAATGTCACCCATAGAGACATTAAACCTGGTAAGAGTATCATGACCTTGTATCTTAATTCTATATTTTAGTTGCTAATCCTGCTGTGTCTGTAATGAAACTCCAAATCTGGTACGATGACATAAATGAAAAATATTTTGAAAGTCTTCTTTACATCCCATACTCTCTCTCCCCTCCCCCCTCCCTTTTTTTTTTTTTTTTTTATTCTTAGTTGATGTTTTATAAAAGGATTGCAATCTTGTATGAGAGTACTGGACCAGTCCCTGGCCTGACTGATATGTACTGATTAGTACCCAGTGTATCAGTACATGTTACACCGATATGCACCAAAGACTCGAAGGGGAAGAAGAAGGAGAAGGGGAAGGAAGAGCTGACAATGGAGGAAGAGTAAGGAAGAAGAGGAGGTGGTGGAAGAAGATGAAGAAGAGCAGGTGGTGGAGGAACAAGAGAAGGATGAAGAGGAAGAAGAGGAGGTGGAGGAGCATGAGGAAGAAAGAAAAAGAGGAAGGAGGAAGAAGAGGAGGTGGTGGAAGAAGATGAAGAAGAGCAGGTGGTGGAGGAACAAGAGAAGGATGAAGAGGAAGAAGAGGAGGTGGAGGAGCATGAGGAAGAAAGAAAAAGAGGAAGGAGGAAGAAGAGGAGGTGGTGGAGAAACAGGAGGAAGAGGAAGAGGAAGAAGAAGAGGTAGTGGAGGAAGAGGGGAGCAGGAACTCGGGTATCGACCTTGGGTACACCGGTATCGACCTCGGGTAACTTGCCAGAGGTAGGCAGCATGCCTTGAGTAGCTGGGACATAGTTGTTGCAGACGGCAGCGATGGCTCACATGGCTGTACACATAAGGGAAGAGGACGGCAGCGGTGCTCATGTGGCTATGCATGTACAGAGAAGAGAACGCGAACCCTAATCCTGGTTTTAAGTTTTTTTATTTTCTTTTTTAGTAGATTGGACCAAACCACCAAAATGGGGGTGATCCACTCTTTGGGCTCGGGCCAGTATACACCGGTTGGTATGAACCGAACTGGGCAAAATTGCACTCCATGGTTTTATTAGCGATGCTGATTTTAATATTAAGCCAGGTTTTAGGATCTATTCCATTTCAGTTTTTTTTAATTGGTAACTAAAAATACTCTCTATGCAGTTCTTTTATTCTTAAACAAAATTACTTCTATGGTTCTTTCTTGGAGTCTGTATTTCTTTCTGTTCCTTTTAGTTTATTTTTCTTTATATTATAGATTTTGCATGGACTGGTACTTAATCACATACAAGGATCCAATAATATCTTTTATCCTTCTTGCTAGTCTATTATTCTTAAAAGCTTATTTGGATGTTTTTCTATGTCCTTTTCAGGATATATAAACAGTGCAATCCTACTTCTTTTTAGGGTCCTTGTCTGTGATGAACTCAGGATTATCCTTTTTTGTTTCACTTCTTCCCATGTCTTGTTTGGCCTTTCTATTTTTGCAGCATCTCCAGATTTGAAGGCTTAGCTCTCAGTATGAATGCACAGAATGGTCATTTTTAGTCCAGTTTGACTATGCAATTTAAATTTGTATCTTTTTGTTTCCAGAAAGATCTCTAAGACACATATTTTTAGACTTGAATACTCATTTATTTAATAATAATGTGATTTTGTAAGAACCATAAGTTTTCCCTCGTCTTATAATTACTTGTGTCAAAGTGTTGCATCAGTTGTCTGGTTCATTTAGTGTTATCTGTAGATTTACTACATTTCATAATCTTGGTTTTCACTTATTAAGCTAATGTAAGTGTTTATTTTGTTTGTAGAAAACATGATTGTATGCTTGGAAGACGTGGACACAGGAAGATGCTTAAGCGAAATTCCCAATGGGGTTAGACAAAATCATCTAAAAATGTACATACTTTTGCCATTATCTTGGTTCTTCCTCTTGCAATTTTCTTTATTAATATTGGAGAATATAATCAACAGACTGACAATTATTTCAGTAACTGAAAAAAGGGAATGTTATTAGGTGTAGAAAAGTGAGAATGTTGGTAAGAATTGTTTGTTTATATATGCACATTTTTCTTATAGGTATATCTGTTTAATTTTTTATCCATGTATGTAATAAATAAATAAGTGAACTGATATAAATCAGATGGGTAGTACCTTAGTCATTCCTGTTTGATCCCACTAGCATGTGTAATTTCTTATAATCTTCTATGTTAAACAAATAATATTAAGAAAGAAACTGATCGTTGACAAAGGCAACAGTGTGCCGATTCCACTGAAGATGAATGGTCTACAACTCTACACACAATTATAGAGAATTTGGACTATAGAAATATGCTGCTTATATCATCAGATAAGATGTGATTACTAGCATAACTAGTATTTAATGGAGAAAATGTGGAGGTTTGAGCTTTATATTTCCTTTTAAAGCTTAAATATATTCACTTTCTTTTGCCAATCTACATTTGATGAGCTAGTTTACACTTATGGGTATAATCATAGTTGTAAATGGGACATTGATTTCGCTTATTGAATTAGTAATTGGGTCTAGTTTTTGTTTTATTCTACAGGCGGATTATTGATTTTGGCAGTGCAATTGATGATTTCACCATGAAGCATCTTTATGGATCTGGGCCAACTAGGTAAGAAGTCATTTCTGATTATTGCATAATCTTTTAGTTGATCTGGTTGTCTTAGGGAGCTAAGTCTATATTTATTTTGTTTGTTTGTTTCTGCTATAGTTGGCCAACCCACCGGCAGCCCTATTCACCTTTCTAAGCATTTGTTACATTGTCACAATTTATAACAGAGATACAGGTTAATTTTCCAGGGAATTTTCTTGTGGCAGTATAGGGTTTCAGTTCAATTAAAATGCAAGATATTTCTCCTCAAGAGGCATCTCATACCTTATTTTGTGTCTTTAGTTGCTTGTTTTTTTTATGTATTTGTCTTTTGTCCAAGAAAATTGGGCGAACAAAATTTGGTCAGAATGTTGATAATATATTAGCACAGTCATGTTTCAAAGTTCCAGAACATTTCAGTGGAACATTTTGTTCCTGGGGCTTCCAAGATAAAAGAAAAGGGGTATAAGAACCACCAAACTAATTCCTAAAATAGAAAACGGGTCATGACTGTGCTCTTTATATGACAGAATTGGACCAACTTGTTTACCAAATGTATAAAACCAGTCTTTCTTTTCAACATTTGGTTTTGATTATCAGATCAGCACTAAGCATCTTATAGGTTGGTATTGGTCTCTATCTAATTTCTTTATATTATATTTATGGTGATATTAATCAGTATAAAAGGATTACCTTTTCAAGTACCGGACCTGTTTCGGCAATCTATTGGACCAGTATGTACCAGTGTACCAATACATGGTATGTTGGTGTGTACTGGTGTTTCTGCGTTTCTATGAGGAAGAAAAAGAGGGAGAAGAGGAAGGAGTGGTGGAGGAATAGAGGAGGAAGAGAGAGGAAGGAAGAAGGAAGATGAGGAAGCGGTGGAGGAAGAAGAAATAAGAGGAGGAGAAGCAGCAGCGGCAGCGTCGAAGTGGCAGTGGCAACAGCAACAGCAACAGCAAAGCGGCAGGGGCAATGGCATTGTACGCGAAGAGAATTTGTTTTTCTTCTTTTTGAACGTTGAGTTGGATAGGGCCCCACCACTTTTTTTATTTTTTTTATTATTTTAACCGGACCGCCCGAAACGGCGGTGGTCCGTGTATCGGCCCATGCTTCATATAAAGGATTAAATTTTCGATTGTATTAATCAAGGTGGATCATTTTTGCTTGTTTGACCATTGACCAGTATGCAGAGAGAATTTCATCTGGTCCAATTTGGAACTGAGCTTGCCACCTAGTAAGCCTGATCCATACTGGGTGCTAGGCATACCTATACCATTTTTATATTCACTATTGGCTATTGCTCATCTCCTCATTGCTGCATAGCCGCTGTCTTCTCGCCACTGCTCCTTCCCCTCTGTTGCTTGTCTATGTTGTCTTGTCTCTACCTGTTCACCCCATGATACCATACCTGTCTGCCTTTTCTCCCCCCTCTCTCTCTCTCTACTTGTAGTCATCTGGGGGTTTTTGGTTGTCGCTGATCCACATCAGCATTTGGTACACTATACAATATTGTCCTGTACCAGCCTGGCTACTGATCTCTATCAATACTGAATCAAGATCTTAATTCTGGACACTATAAGTCAATCTCTTGCCTAGTCTTGCAGTACCGTAACAGTTCCAACTGGTTGCCAAAACAAGTGTTTATAAGGCAGAACTTTCTTCTCCATTGAAAGTTGTGGATTTGAATTTAACATCAGATTGGAATTTGCTTATTTCTGCAGTGTTGAGTCCATAGGATAGTATTGCAGTTATTATGTCCTACTATTAACCTATGACACACTAGGCCATTGATAACTAAACACGAGTCCAACAAAGAGGTTTGATTTTCTTTATTTAACTAGTGATATTGCCCTATATCAAAAGTAATGGCCATGTAGTCAACTCCAGATTGGTGGGACATTGCATTTGTTGTTGTTGGTGGTGGTGGTGGTGGTGTAGAGGTGTATATAACGAAAATATATTCAAGAGTTCAAGAAGTTAGTCCCATTCTATATTTTACCAAGTTCCTTTAATAAGACTATTTATTGAGAATATAATTTGTGTGCTGCAAGCTTAATATCCAACTAAAATGACATCATGGAGTGGGTAAGTACGTCTAGGGTCTGCCGTACCGAGCTGTACCGCCCGGTATGGGCGGTACATACCGGTCCGATAGGTTTTCGGTACGCGGACCGATTGTTACCGGTCCGAGGTACTGTAGCACTGTAGCACTGTAGCAGTGTACTGTACTCGGTACACCCAAGTGTACTGCTCGGTACACCTGGGTGTACCGCTCGGTATACCGTACCATACCGGTACCGAGCCCAGGTCGAAATACCGGTACGGTATGGTATTGCGAACCTTGAGTACGTCTTTGATCATGTGGACCACCTTGGACTTTAGGAAGCCATTTATAGATTGAACTTAATGATAGATGGAAAAGATGTAGTATAGATGATGCACACTCACTGTAAACATGTTAACAACATTAGCATAGTGGATGTTTACCTGTTATTTTCTGGTTGAAGATTTTCTTAGGATCAGGGATCCATTTTCACACACCATTTAATCTGTTCTGGTGTGGATATCTTTGTCGTAGATGATATAGGAAAATGCTTTCTTTGGTCACTATTGGGTACAACCAATAGATAAATCAGATCTTTCTGTTAAAAGAAAAGATTGAGTTGGTTTTTACCCATCCAGGTGCTTCAAGTACTGTATGGTGAAGTTCTAGCTTAATTTTGTTGTGGTTCATTGTGTTTATGTGGACCAAAACATCTCTCTCCTATTTTGTGAACCTTCGAATTCTTATTAGTGTCTTAGTAAGTGTAGCCAAAAATCATCGTCTAGGGTACTGGACCCATTTCGGTGATCTAGTCGGACCGGTATACTAGTCAATATCGGTGTACCCTGCGTCAGTACGCTGGTATGTATCGACGTTTCGAAGAGGAAGAAAAAGGAGAAGAGGAAGGGCAGGTGGAGGAAGAAAGGAGGAAGTGGAGGAAAAGGAAGAAGGGAAAGTAGTGGAGGAGAAGAAGGAAGAAGATGGAAGAAGAGGAGTAGAAGAGGTGGGAGTGTACCTAGGAAGAAGAAGGAACATGGCGGCAGCAGCATTGCGAAGCAATGGCGATGATAGTGGTGTCGTGAAGCAATGGCGATGACAACGGCATCACAAAGCAGTGATGGTGGCAGTAGCATTGAGAAGCAGCAGCGGTGGCGGCAGCAGAGTTGAATGCAGCACCGTTATTTTAGGTTTTTTATTTTTTTTTGAGATGGACAGGCTGCCCGAAACAGAAGTGGTCTGCGTATCGGTCCATGCTCGGACCGGTATGTATCGGCCCATGCTCGGACCGGTATGTATCGGCCATTCTATACCATTTTGAGTGGTACGATAATCCTTGATTGTAGCATATCAGTTACTTATCACCATGTTATCTTATTAGTGTCTTAGTAAGTGTAGCATATTAGTTAATTATCACCATGTTATATCGTGCCTGATTCATATTGATTAGTAGAGTTTTTGCCAAAGCAATTTGGCTATGAGTTATATGCATCATGGGATCTATTTTGTTCTTTATTGTATTCTTTTAGTTTACAATCAGTAGTCACTAAATGCAATCTATGTATTGTCAGAGATTTATTATGTATTGCTAGAGCTTTTGGACCATGTTTAATGATGACTTCTATAAAATTTTGTCAATCCTTGAGACTGATATATTTATATGTTGGTGAAAATTCCACACAAATCTCTTCTAATTTGATTATAAAGTTGTTTATTTCTTTGGTGTTCCTTACATATTGCCTTTTCCTTTATGGTTTCCAGATCTGAACAGACCTTTGAGTACACTCCACCAGAAGCTTTACTTAATGCGAGCTGGTTTCAGGGGCCAAAAAGCGTAACACTGAAGTTTGCAACTTTCTTATCATTTTTTAATATTCTGATATTGGAAAATCCTATGGGTCAAGTTTATATAGTTAACTCTTCTAAAATTTATTCTTCTTTCATGAGCTTTGCACTTAGTATTGCAGTTGATGTTTTATCTTCACATGCATGCTGATAAAAAATTTGAATTATACATGATGACTTTCTTTCTTTATAGGTATGACATGTGGAGTGTGGGAGTTGTGATGCTAGAGTTAATTTTAGGATCCCCTCATGTTTTTGAGATAAATGATCGTACCCGTGCTCTGTTGGACCAGCATCTTGAAGGTTGGAGTGAGCATACCAAGGAGCTTGCATATAAGTAAAATTCTACTCTTGAGTAGTCTCAAGTCAACCTCTCTTTTAGTTTCATGGTAACCTTGGTAAAATTCTATGATATAGTTGTGTCATTGTTCTATTCTACTTATCACTAGAGAGAATTAAGTTTAACCTCTTGTTTATAGTAATCTGTATATACTGGTGAAGTTTCTTATAAAAATTGCCTGTATTAGGGTGTCCAACACTTCTCTGTAAGATATCCATGTTCATTCTTCGCTGTATTATGGTGAGAGAAAACTATAGATATATTTCATCTACAAAGTCGCTTGAGGTTTAAGTTTAATCCTTTTATTCTTTTTTCCAGTTTAAGTTGCTTTAAGCATGACAAGTATTGACTTTTAAATTACCAAAGGTGCTGGAATGATAAAGGGTAATTCTTTATTTATTTGTGAGACATGCGTGTAAGGAATTACAAGGACTCAGTTTGGACTGACCCATTGCTGATTGAGACAAGCCAGAAATTAGTTGTGCAGAGAATTAAGATTATGGAAGCAGGAAAAAAATAATTAAAGTCAACAACACAAGAAAATATAAAGAAGAAAAGTCACCTGGTAGAAAAGTCTGAAGCCCAAGGAATTTTTTGTTGCTTTCAGATATCATGTAAATGACCAGCTGAAAATTGTGACTGAAGTAAAAATAGACAAAGTAAAATATTTAGTGTAGGAAACTATAACAACACAGTCACTGTGAAAAGCTTGCTTAAACAGAAGATTTCAGCCACTGTTTAGCCTATTATTTGAGTCTTAAAACATTGTTAGTAGCCAATTAATTCTGAACCAACAAATTGAAATTTCGTTAGGAATCTCCAATTGGTTACTATCAGGGAAGCCAAACAAGAGTGATTAGTTGGCCTGCAATCTCTCTGGACAGAAACTTGAGTTTCAAATTTTACCAATCAAAGCAGTGGGAATTTACTAGAAGTATCTTACATGATCACGTCTTTTTATCTTTCCATTCTATTTTCTTTCAACATATACCCTTTTGTGCATCATGCTACTGCTCATTTAGAACAAAGAAACCAAACTGATCTTTTTACTGAATTTTATCCATGAATGATGTTGAGTTCCCATGATCATTTTCATATTGAATGTATTACTTTCATGTTTTGGTTTCAGATTGAGATCGTACATGGAGTTGTGCATTTTAATACCTGGAATTTCTCCACAACATTATCCAACTGGTGTTAAAAAAGGCCATGTAAGCTCTCTCACACCTCAGTCTTATGCTCTCCTGCATATGTGGTGAACCTTCTCATTTATTTCTTTTCCCTTTTGCTATGGCTATTGGGATTTTCTTCTCTCTGCTACAAAGTATTCTTTTTCCCACATGTATTTATACTATACGTCTATACCTATGCTTGTATTTTCATATGGATGCACCTCAACTGACTGATTGAAATGAGAAAATAAATTTGACAGTATATTGCTATATGGTATTTCTCCATTATCTTAAGAGGACTTCTAAAGATGCTTTTCATGTATGTAATAGACAATATTTACAAAACACTAGTAATTTAAGAATATTGTTACATTCTAAATCTTATAGTAGGCAACAAACTGAGGGTTCAATACTGCCTGTAGTTCAAGCTGAGAGATTGGTTGTGTACATTTCTAACTTTCTAAACTATCATAGATTATGAAAGTGATTTATTTATGACTTTCCTTACCCGTTAGATTTGTATTTAGTAATTGGTCTCTTTATGCTTAAACGTGGTATCTCTGTTTATATGATATTTTTTTAGTAGTTATTATTTTACTTCAGCTATCAAAGGATATACATGTGTGCTAAGATAAATCTTTCTCTGTAGTCTAGGTTGGTGTCTCACCTGCTTTTCTTTTTGCTTATATGTTCAATATTAGTTTACGACAAATTGTGACAGTTTAAATTTATATGTTTTATTTCAAGTATGAGAATATGTAATGTCTGACTGAACCAAGATAAATGTTTTTCGGCATTCAAGGTTGGTGTTTCGCCTGCTTCTTGGAAATGTTCTGAAGAGTCTTTTTCACTTCAAGTGAAAAGTAGAGATCCTCTTAAACTGGGGTCAGCCTCTAAAGTTATATGCAACTGTAATCTTTTTATATGGTTTCTAAATAACATATTTTTAAAAGCAGTTTACTTATTTGTGTCTATAAATGATACACAGCTTTCAAGATGTTTGGGCATTGCGATTAGTACGCCAGTTGTTAGTATGGCATCCTGTAAGTTGTGCATCTTATAATTATATTGTAGTTGAGCTATATCATGCATATCTATTTTACACAATTCCGTAAATGAGCTTCGAGGTTTTTATTAAGCAATCTGCATGATCCAAATGTTTGTAATCCAGAAATTAAACAAAAGTCTCAATTTATTCCTTTTCAATAATCCTGAATTCTAAGGTACATCAAAGATGTTTAATGATCATTCCCCATTGTTCTCACTTAGTAAACTTCCTGTAGTACTACACTGGGAAAATTCAAAAATTTATATCAAGTTTATCTTTTTGCACAGCATGTCCTCGATCTCATTGGTTCATGCCTAGACAATGTTTAGGAGTTTTGGTGGGACACAAGTTCTTTCATGCTTGGTGCTAAAAGCCTAAAACATTCAAGGAAAGAGAGTTAAACTGGATTTTTCATGCATATCCAAAAAATTAAAACTTTCTTGATGAAATAGGAGCCACATTTATGGGATTTGAGCTGCACGTTGCACAATTTGACTTGATCTACATTTTTAAGAAAATAAATTTATATTAAAAAAATCGGTATGGATTTTGAAAACCGTCGATCACTAATGGGAACTTTATACTTGAACATGAGTAACTAATGGCACAAGTCATGATCATTAGTATAAGTCAATGTGGTTGTCCATGCATCATTCAATTCTCAACTTCTTATGATTAATGCTTTATATTACAACAAACATTGTTATGATTGTGGTTACCTTAATATATTCAATGGCCCAACATTATAAATTCACTTTCTCTTCATACTTAAATGTGGAAAGAAGAAAATGAATACTCATGGATTAATTGGATGTAATCACACAACCACATGCCATGGTTGATATGAATTCACAAACATGTGTTGTGTATTAATTGCATTCATGCCCCTCAAAAGGTGGAAGTCTCTTGTAGTGATTTAAAAAGCGTTAGGCGCCAAGGTCTAAAAACGCCCGAGGCGCTAGGTGCTTGCCCGAGCGAAGCAAGACGCTAAAATATAAAAATATATAATATAATTAATAAATATAATTATTTAAAATTTTAAATAAAAATATGCTATTGAATTAAGAAAATCTAAGATACAAAATCACAATGTCACATTAACAAAAAGTTTCAAATAAATAAAAATTAATAGTATTAAAATCAAAATAATATATTATTAATCTATTAACAGTATTGAAAATTAGTCATTTCAAATAAACTTGATAATATTAACAGTATACAGTATACGTATACTGTTAAAAGAAAGTGTAAAGGAGTGTTGAGCTTGCTGACTGAGAAAAGAGGAAGCGACAGCGGCAGCAGCGAGCGGCGACAGCGGCGAGCAGTGGGAGCGGGACTGGCGAGCTGCGGGAGGCGCGAGCGGCGGCAACGTTTGCGAGCAGCGACAGCGGGAGCGGCGAGCAGCGGGAGGCGCGAGCTGTCACGGACAAACTTCTCAACAAGATGTTGGATGTAATGCTTATGTGTGTCCGTGTCTTTTGGCATGTTCATGCCTTGTACAGAATGTAGAGGGGCGGCCGAAGGCTTAATAGTCCCACTTTAGTTGGGTTGGTGGCCTCTTTAGGCTTGTAAATAAAGGTTGTGTCATGTGGACACGTGCGAGAGCTTTTCGGTCTGTAATGGACCATTTTACCCTTTGTTGTGCCACTGTTCAGAGCTTGTAAAGTCTGTTTGTAATTTGCATTGTCTATGAAGTGTTTTTCGGACATGTTTGCTTGTGGATCCCAATTGAGGCGTTCTCTTTTGCCTGTTCTCTCTTTTGTTGGTCCTAAGGGACAATGGGAGTCTTTGGGGAGGCTGACCATTGCGGACGGACACGTAAGGGTGCCGCACGACTTAGGCAAAACCAGCTAAGTCCGTGTCATATGGTATCAGAGCGGGACAAGCACTCATAGAAACACTTAGCATGCAAACGTGGGGGACCTAGCGGGGCTGCGTTGAGGGCAGTCAGCACACGCGCGACCGTTTGGGGGAAAACGGGCATGAAGATGTAGGGAAAAGAGTCGCTCAGAGGAGCGGGCATCTGACATTGGCATTCAGAGGAATGGCCAACCCTTCGCGCAAGAGGCACCACGAGAACAGGCAAGCTTGGAAGAATTTGGAGCGCACAAAGGTTGGGGTGGCTGAGTTTGAGCTACGGCTCAACGTTGACAACTATACTTGATGGTGCTCTAGGCAAGCGAGGTGCTTGGCAAGAATGAGACCATCCAAGGTGGAATGAGTTGCTCAACGACCAAAAGAGTTATGCAAAGCTCACAGAGGTGAGGGGAATTGCTAACTCGAAGAATTTGGTACTCATGCATGGGCTTGTATGCGGACGACGGAATGTTCGTGGCCATCCCAAGGCGGCCGAGACTCGGCACCATGGAGCATTGAAACTTTCTCTTCGGCATGCGAAGGATACGTCCGGAGGAGGCTGAAGTGTGCAACTAGTTCAGCATGTTGCTAGGCCTTGAGGGGTGCAGCGGTGGCTGTATTGACGGGGAGTCGCAATCTAGCAAGTGCGTTTGCAGGAGGCAGAACAATGCACAGTTTGTTCAGCAGATCGGAGTAGTCCAAGGGGATGGTGGTCTCCGAAACGAAGAGAGATGTTGCTCCAACGGGATAGTTATCCAGGAGGGATAAGTCTCGGCACTCCAGAGGGAGAATCATGTGAGACGGACTTCACATGTTGAGGAGGAGTACCTCACAAACAACAACTCCACGAAGCTCAATGGACCGAGCAAGCAGCGAGGAGTTGCCGCATGATCTCGCTCGAGAGAATGCATTGGTGGATGCATTGCGAGATCAAGTGGGGGAGCGACCTGAAGCAACTTAAATGAAGGCACACTTAGAGTCGATATGGAGATCGGACTCGAGGGAGGGCTGACCCGTGGAATGGTGGGCACGAGGGCCACCATCGACTCAATGCAAAAACGAGGAGCGGAGCAACTTGGGTGTAACTTGGTGAAGTACCCAAGCCGCATGAAGGGAGCCAACAGAGAAGTTGGAACATGGAGCAGAGGCACAGTGCTTTTCTTAGACAGAGGTCAAGGACATGAGCTCTTGCAGAGGCAAGAGCAGGATCATGTTGTTCCATGGGTCCTTCATTCTGATGGAGTGGACTCATCTTGCATGGTGCCAAAGACGAAGGGAGCTTTGGGGCACATGCACCTTATCTCGGAGAAACATTTGATGGAGGAACTAAGGCGACTCAATTTGCGGAGGCGAAGTTGGGTTCAGAAGGCCTTAGCACGGGGCAAGAGGACGCAGAAGCGGGTACTCTTGAAGAATATGCCACAGTGTTGCCATTCGAGTTGCTAGGAAGGAAGCGGTGCGCAGCGGAGATTGTGCTGGTAGGGGCAGAGGCCCAGGATCCAAACAATGGTGCACAAATTACAGTGAAGTCGGTGGACTTCGGGAGCTACTAGGCGACGGACTGTCCTAGAGCGGTGCTTCATCTAGGTGTGACCCAAGAGTGGGTGGATGAAGATCGATTGCCAAAGGAGCGAACAAAATCGAAGTTGGAGGAGTCCCTGCGATGTATTGGCGGAGGCCACACACATGGAGGGTTCACAATTCGAGTTTATTCCACAAGGATCAGAATGCAATGGAGATGTCACCAGGAGGTGACATGGTGCAGCGGATCGTGGTGGAACAGTTCGTGGCAATGCGATACACACGACTGTGTCCCGTGAGGGATGAGATCATATGGAGGTATGATCGGGAGCTACTGGGAGCTCCACTTCGGTGAACAACACGACGGCAAGAAGGGCTATGGATTCAAGGAGTGAAGGCCATGGTACCGCAGAGGCGGGTCTTCCGGGCGTGCACCGAATTTTGCATCGGATGAAAACCTTGGTCATCAGCATATGGGGGTTGGGTTCCACCAAGGGAAAAGTTCGAATGCAAGTACCAGTGAGTTCCATGGGAGGGACTTGATCATGCAGAGGTATGATCGAAGCAGCTGGAGAGTTGGACTGCTCCAGAGCTCATATTCGCTTAAGGGAGCCCGACAAGTCAGAGGACAAGGTCGAGTAAGCGAACGTTGCTACCAAGGAAGCTAAGGAGAGCAGAATCGGTGCAAACCCTACAACGTGATGGCAGAGGCCATGCATGGGAGTTGCAGTCTGTCTTTCCATCGACCAAACAGACTGCTTGGAGAACACAGAGGTGTTGAAGCAGGGGATCGAAAGGGGCGAGGAAGCGACGACGAGTCCAGAGGGACTTAGCTACCCAAAATCATGCATCAGTTAGAATGGAGGTGGACTCAGAGGAGTGCCACGGAGACATATCTACTGATCGTGAAGAAAGGGATTCAGATGCGAAGCGACGGATAGTAGGGCCATGGGCATGGCAGCGCCATGGTACCGCAGAGGCGGGACTTCCGTCAAAGTCATTGATCCCTTGCTCTCACGGAGGGAGAGCGCTTGGTCGTGAAAGGGGCCGAGGAGGTGGAGCATGCAGAGGCAATCTCCAAGTACCGAGACAAGGCTGAAGGGCAGAGGCCAAGAAACTTCGTAAGACCGGCGTCAACAAGTTTCTCATCAAGATTGTCGTAAGTGAAGGACTTCGGGTCATGCAAGAGTGCACGACCAAGGAACGAAGCAGGCAGTACGTGGTGCTGTACCTTTGCTATTCAGTGGAGTAGGCGGCAGGGTTGATGGAGAAGACGGTACAATCCCAGAGGCGACCTCATCTATCAGAGAATTACTCCAAGTCGGGGTGAAAACTTCCTGTATTCCAGAAGTTCAATGGCATTGAGAAGGTGAATCACAGTAGCTAACTCAACGCAAGGAGTGCAAACACTTCAAGTGCTTCAGAAGTGTGAGCAAAGAGCAGGCGAAGGCCAGTAACCAGCTCGATGCATGAAGTACAACCTCGAGGAGGCGGGCGAAGTCAAGTAACCTTTGCCTTCTCAACTCTTAAGAGAATGGGCGAAACCGAGTACCCCAGTTCTCTTATCTATCCAGCAGAGGAGCTCTGCACAAGTTCAAAGACCCTTCGAAGATAATGGAAGACAATAGTTGTCAAATCCTCACCAACGGTGATCAGTGCTACTGAGAGTAGATTGTCCGCCTCATTTCCCAACGAAATGCCAATCGAAAGCGGAAGTGATGCGAACCTACTTGGATGTGACAACTAACTAAAAGAAGAGTCAATGAGCAGATTTTGTGGAGGAAGGACCCAAAACTTCAGAAGTTTGCGAGACGATGCTCGTTAAAGCTCCAACAAGCATCCACCCAGTTCAAGCAGCATGTGGGAATTTTGAGAGACTGGCGCAGTAAAGATGGTCTTTTCCTTCATCTGGGAGATCCGCAGGAATCAACAAGGATCAACACAACTCAGCCAACCCCACACCAGAGTCAGAGTCATTGGTGAGTTGAAGCAGCATGGCGGATCAAAGTTTGACTACTCAAAAACAGCAGCGGAGAGCAGCTGGGAGCCAGGAGGCGCATTGCAGCTGGAGCAGAAGATTGAAGACTCAGCAAAGGCGAAGAGTTGCTGTGTTCACAAAGGCTTCGACGAGGACGTCGAAGGGATAAGTGGGGGAGAATGTCACGGACAAACTTCTCAACAAGATGTTGGATGTAATGCTTATGTGTGTCCGTGTCTTTTGGCATGTTCATGCCTTGTACAGAATGTAGAGGGGCGGCCGAAGGCTTAATAGTCCCACTTTAGTTGGGTTGGTGGCCTCTTTAGGCTTGTAAATAAAGGTTGTGTCATGTGGACACGTGCGAGAGCTTTTCGGTCTGTAATGGATCATTTTACCCTTTGTTGTGCCACTGTTCAGAGCTTGTAAAGTCTGTTTGTAATTTGCATTGTCTATGAAGTGTTTTTCGGACATGTTTGCTTGTGGATCCCAATTGAGGCGTTCTCTTTTGCCTGTTCTCTCTTTTGTTGGTCATAAGGGACAATGGGAGTCTTTGGGGAGGCTGACATTTGCGGACGGACACGCAAGGGTGCCGCACGACTTAGGCAAAACCAGCTAAGTCCGTGTCAGAGCGGCGACAGCGATAGCGTTTGCGAGCAGCGGCAGCGGGAGCAGGAGCGGCGACAGTGCAGCGTTTGCGTGCAACGACAGTGGCGAGCGGCGACAGCGACAGCGTTTGCGAGCAGCGGGATCGGCAGCGGCAGCGGCGAGGGTTAGGGTTCGGTTGTCACTTATATGTGTTTTAGTTGGTTCGATTGAACCAACTAACCATCATAGACCGAACCAGGACCGAACCAAACCTAAAATCCTGGTTCGGTCGCCTTGGTTAACCCAGGCGCTCGCCCAAAGCGCCCAGGTGACGCCTGTTTGAAGCGTGTCGCCTGGGAGATTAGCGAGGCGCTCGGGCCTCGCCTTGCCCGAGCGCCTTTTTAAATCACTAGTCTCTTGAAGACAAGGTATTAGTTAACTCTGCTGACATCAGCAGCACTAAGTGCACTTATAGACTCCAGAAATTAAGATGATATAAATCTGATCTACTTTTTGGTTGTGACAATATAATTATTAAGGACATATGAATTCATGGAAAATAATTTACACCATAAACAATCAGCCACATTGTAGTGGTAGAAGCATTATGTATTGTCTCTTTCTTTTATATGCTTTGTTGGGTTACATGGAAAATCTAAAGTTTCTGCTTCTGATATTCTGCTCCATCTGATGTAATGCAGGAATGTCTTTTTCTTCATTTCGCTCTGTTTTCTAAATATTGTTGGCTATGATCTAGCACTGATATGTACCATTGACTTATTCACATTTGTCTTGTAGGAAGATCGGTTGAGTGTTGATGAAGCTTTGCGCCATCCTTACTTTCAGCCACATTATTAAAGAAGCTGCTAGACAAGATTGCGGGCAATCTTTGACACCATAATGAGGTTGCTCTACGGATTCAAAAATCATGGCATCCTAAGCATACCCAATGTACTGTATTAGTTGAACTATTTAGAGTTGCATAATATAATATACCATTACGAGGTATATCAAAAATTAAACTGATAAGTCATTGTTATTATTCTAGTGATATATCAGTGCAATGGACCATGCCAACAAACTATACTGGTTTTAGAGGGAAACAGTTTGTGGATATTATCCAAATGTTATATCCTCGATTGCTCCATTGTGCAGCCTCGTGCATATGTTTGACCTTTTCGGACTCCTTGTTCAAGAAAGTCACATGCACTAGGCTTTCAAGAAAGCCTCATACCTAGGACCTTTTCAAATAGAGAAGATTGGTACTAGATTAAACTTATCTATATTTGATCATGTCAATAAGGAGTCAACCGGATACCTTGAAAAGGTTCTAGGTATCATATCATTAGAACGATAATCAAACTTGTGTCCCTAGTTTGTTTTTCTGTATAGCTGTTCCAGATCCTAGTACTTGTAATAGTTTAGATAAAATCATGTGGGGATATAAAAAGTTTCTAGTATATTGTGTATGTAATGTGAAGCAACCCAAACAAATGCCTCCTATGTGATCCGGTCAAAGTCTTTGGCCTATCCTAGCATGATCCTAGCATTATTAAAGGTGATGAGAGTCGATTATCAAGCTATTTAGTTAGAATTTGGCATCCATATGTTGTTGCAGATAAAATTTTGACTGTGGTCTGATTTGTTGGCACATCCCAAAAGGCAGAGTCCTAATTCATCTAAGATTTTCTGGTTATTATACTGGGAGTCCAAGTGACATTCTCTTCTCCTATGACCTCTCTATTTGATAGGCCGGGATACAAGATTTACATGAATGGGATTAATCTTTCCTTCTATTTATCTTCTCAGTCTTCTGCTTTTCATCAATGAGTGTGAATATTTGAAGATTTAATTGTGTTCACCCTCTCTTGTCATGCGTTGATGTGTAGATCATTGGTCAATGATTGTTATCATGGTGCCCATTTTCTCTGTGATCCAATGTTGCTACAAATCAAAGATCAGAGATCATCGCCTATTTCTAACTTGGTCAAGCAGTAACAAAATGCTGCAATGTTCAGCTCCTAGCATGTGATATTTGGATTAGTTCTCATAGAACCATGTTTAGGACTTTCTTCCTTTCTTTAACATGCATGAACTTTCTCTATTTTACCTTTCATTTGTGCAATTGGAGTCATTAGCTAGAACTACTATTATGCTTATTCATTCACTTGCAGCTAAGATAAATGAGCCATGTGTTCTGTCAAAAGTTTCAGCCCCAGAATCTGAATTGAATAAGGAATTCTAGTTGACACAAAGAGTACCTAGAATCAAAATGAAGCATAGCTATTCCTTCGAAGGCAATAGTCTATATTTATAGAAACATGAAGTGAAAGTTGTTTCTGTCTACTGCTTTCCGTTTTGCAATACTCTTGGCTTCACAGCCCGTCATTTTTTCCCTCTGGGTCAATATTATGTTGGTAAAGAATTCTATAATTATGCTACTGCATAGTTACATAGAACTCATAATTTTGTTTCCTACTTAAAAGGATGTGATCTATTATGCTTATCATTTATTAATGAAATCTTCCTAAATGTTTTGACAGGGGGGCATCATGCTCATGCAGCAGACTTGCTGATATGATGGATATTGGTTATTATGGCATCGACCAAGCCAAGTCATCTGTTGTTCTTCATCATCGGGCATGTGTTGAAGGTAGATTGATGCAGGGTCATTCCATTTTGTAATAAATTTTACTAGTCAGCAGGAATTTTATAAATTTTAGTTTTTGCCCATGATAGCATCTTTTATGATCATACATCATATTGCTAAAGGAGATCATGACTTGGTCATGATATCCTGTCATCAAGGTCAATTGAGGTGGGTTCCTAGATGTGGAAGCATATGTTTGTGAGGCCGGTTTTCTATTTTTGGGTTAGTGTTTTATTGACTAATCAGGATTTTTTTCAAATATCATATTATGGTCCTATATTATATGAGTATTAGAGTACTTGTCCCACATTACATAAGGGTGTTACCTGAGCTGCATTCATGCTTGCCTTTGTCATTTTTATAAATTTCTTGGTATATGATAGTTTGCATTATTAGCTTTGATCTATATTGCCTGCAATCCTAGCTAAAGCTAATTTTATGAAATGCAGAGATGGTTGACGGTAATCCCAAAACAAGATAGCCATCATATGTGGAGTATATTATCTACTCCCAACTGTCCAACATGATACGAGGCCCTTATCAAGGTTTATGAGGACCAACGTCAAACTGAATTCAAAGGTATACTCAAATCTTTAAGAAGGATCGAAGACAATAATCTTTGTATACTCCAATCTTTAAGGATCCAAGACAATAATCTATGAGAATGGAATCAGGGGTCATGAGATTGGTAGATCTTGAAGGTGTGTGTTCTCCATTCTCCAATTGGTTCAAGGACTTGCGCATTTGTGATGGTACGATGTGTGTATCATAGTAATGTGCTATTCACTTTATGATCCTTAAGAACTTTGTCCGGTGATAAGTTTGTTGTAAATCTCCAGAGGTTATATAGATATGTAGACACGCACACTTGGATGAAAGAGCCCTCCAAATGTGTTGGAAGGGAAGCCACGTGTGCGTTGGTTTTTAATTTATTAGAGCACAGTTTACCAGCTTAATTTCCATGTCAGGTTACAATCGAAAGACCTTTTTCCCGTTTCCGTAAGAGTACTCAAATTCTTAGGTGAGAAAGAAAATTATTTTTTGGTTTATCTTTCTATTAACAAAGTCACTTTATAAGTTTCTGATACATGAGTAAGAAGCCTGAAGAACGATTATTATAAGAATTTCTACCTTTATCTATGCCATTATAGACTTTTTTTTTTTTTTGTATGTTTCACATCATACTATAAGGGGTATATATATATATATATTAAAAAATTAATTTATTTTTACAAGGTGTTCTTAGTTTTTTATTTTTTACTTAGTATTTTTTTAATATATTAGATGCCCCTTTATCATTGTCATTTTCTTCGAGTCAATATTGTCACCTCATAATGAGGCGTTTGTCTTATGAGACCTTGTTGTCTTCCTATTTCGTTGTGGTCATCTTTTTACATTGTGTTTGTTGTCACCCATTGTGATCTTGCATTTCGTCTAATGAGGCTCACATGAAAGTTGGCATAATGGTAATGTTGTCGTGAGAGTTGTTGGTAGTATAAAAGGTCTTGGATCGATTATTCGTGGGGTCATCTACTCAATGGTGATGAAGGCATAGATGAGGATATGCCAAGGGAGTCGAGGGATAGAGATGATAGTGCCTCATGATGCAGAGGGCATAGTCTCATGGGGTAGACGATAGTGTTTCGTGGGACGAAGGTGACCATAGTGAAGGAGCGTGATGGTAGAGTCTTACAGGATAAAAATAGTTATTGTACGGTGGTCGGACGAAGGTGACGATTGACAATTCCCATTCAAAAGAGGAGGTGACGACGACAAGGGGCATTCAAGATATTAGCAAAAAAAAAAAAAAAAGGGCACCAAATGAAAATTTTGAAAATTTAGAGCATCTGTCAAGCCCAAAAAAATTAACTTTTTCAGGAAAGTAAAATTTTTTATGTATATTCCTAGTAAACTATGAAATTAGCGTCTGTTGTCACAAATATTATTGTAGAACATATATCCTTTCAGTTATTATCATCCTTCTCATGCCACTATTTTCAGAAATCCTAGGTTAACCTTTTAATTGACATTAATTTGTAAAAGAAATATGCAAAGATATTTTAAAAAAACCTCGAATGTCTCTAGTATCATAATGTGGTTTTAAAATGTACGAATATCACTTAGAAACTCAACTAATAGTGATCTTATGCTGGTTAGTGAAGATTAACTATATATATATATATATATATAGAGAGAGAGAGAGAGAGAGAGAGAGAGAGAGAGAGAGAGAGAGAGGTAATGATTCCAAGGATGGAGGACCATTTAAGTTCCGTAAATGACCGGTGGCTATGGTAGTGGAACACTGGCCCCACCCCCTGTTATATGTCGTATCTATTTTGGCTCATAATTCCCCTTACATATTATGCGGTGAGCGCTACACACACATCGTAGGCGAGCCGATAATGGAGCGCCATGTTAGCTGATGATTCTGTGGCTTTGTGTGTTAAGACAACTTGGACGGTTTGGCGTGTGTGTGCGTGTCACACACTTGAAATCATCCCGCTGGTATATACTTTTTTGTGTTGGGGTGGAACTTGCATCCACTGATAACAGCCAAAGAAGGTGTGAGAATTGCAAAGAATGGAACCCATGGTGGGCCTCACCATTGCACCTCCACTGTATCAGAGTTACATCGAGCAACACACACATAATAAGCTCATAAGTGAAAGAACAATAGGTTAGAGAAGAAGCGAGCCACCAATACCAAATGCTGAGCCCGAAAAGAGAGAGGTCAATCGACTGAGCTTGGATTTCGGGGTGCTGAGGACATCAATCAATTGAGCAATAATGGAGATGAAATGGCCTGTAGGAAAGGCTGTGGAGACAAGACTGAGCTGCCTTTGGTACCTTCTCCAAGCTTTTAAGGCCTATTTACCCAACAAAAAGAAGGAAGAAATGTGTGCTTTTATTATTATCATCATTTTATTCCTATCAAAGCTCCTTTGGGAGGTTTGGGTATTATGTGATAAGACATGAACCAAATAATCATCAACTCATCTACCGGAAGATAAAGTGTGCCATGGACCCAACCAAAGGAAAAAGAAGGAAAAGAAAAGCAAATACTGAATCAAAGACCAGGATTCCCTGTGCCTTGTGGGGGTAAACCTAATCTCATCTCTATGCAGCTTCTTCGTCTCTCTCTCTCTATCTCTCTCTCTCTTTGCTCCACTGTCTCCACTCTTCCCTTTTCTGATCTCTCTGACTGCAATTATAGCGCTACCCTCATATTAGAAAGAGAAGACTGAGCACTCGAGAGCTCAGTTCCTAAAATCCTTCTGTGCTGTCTTCTTTTGACATGAGAGAGACAAGAGAGAGTTGAACTCGGAACTCTTATAATACACTATTTCTGCCATATTTGATGGTTAGGGTTTCGAGAGCACATGGAAAGGAAAGGGATGTTTGATTGCCGGTGTGGAGGTGCAGAGCTGGAGGCAACTTACAACCCCCCCCTCTCCCTTCGCTTGGTTTTATGGTAATCACCACAATTTCAATGATGTCATATCTGATACGAAAACACATCGCCACCTATGCCCACTCTGAAGTATCCGAATAAAGGTTGCTTCTCTCCGGCTTCTTTCTCCCACCCTCTCTCTCTCTCTCTCTCTCTCTCTCTCTCTCTCTCTCTCTTCTTCTCCTTTAGTGGCTTTGAGCCTTGCGATAGCAACATAATAAAGATCAGATACCACTATCTTGTCCCTTCTCATTGCTATCACTGGTGCAAGAAAACAAACAACAAGGCGGTGGTCTTCTTCACCATGTTCTTATCATCATCAGCAGCAGCAGCAGCCTCCAATTCCACCTCCATCTCCGAAGAAGCTAGTGTTTCCTCCGAGACAAGATTTCATGTCGGCTTCAGCTCTTCGCTTGCACCCTCATCCCCTCACCACCAACCACAGCAGCCACCACCTAAGACCAGGAAGAAGAGAAGCCAACCGGGGAACCCAGGTAGGCCGCCGGACCTCTCCCCTCAACCCTGCTCTTCTTTGCTCCTAATTTCTTGGGTTTATGGACATATATATATGCTGCAGACCCCGATGCCGAGGTTGTAGCCTTGTCACCCAACACGCTGATGGCCACCAACAGATTTATCTGCGAGATATGTAACAAGGGTTTCCAGAGAGACCAGAACCTGCAGCTCCACAGGAGGGGCCACAATCTGCCATGGAAGCTGAGGCAGAGAAGCAGCAAGGAAGTGGCAAGGAAGAGGGTGTACGTTTGCCCGGAGCCATCTTGCGTGCACCACCATCCTTCCAGGGCGCTCGGTGACCTGACAGGGATCAAGAAGCACTTCTCCAGGAAGCATGGAGAGAAGAGGTGGAAGTGTGACAAGTGCTCCAAACGATACGCCGTGCACTCAGACTGGAAAGCCCATGTGAAGACCTGCGGAACCAAGGAATATAGATGTGATTGTGGCACCCTTTTCTCCAGGTTTGCGATCCATCAACTCTGATCACTCTCCTCTCTTGTTATCATGGTTAAACTCCGAATAGATCCTCCTATAATAACCCTACCATCACAGATCAGTATGATTTCTCTAACAGAGATCAGCATGACAATAGGTTAAAGATCTGCATTTTGAATCACTCTCTCTCTTCTTTCTGCTACCGGCATCAGATCATTTTGTTCTTGCTTGTTGAATGGAAGGCACTACAAATGCTCACTAGATTGCACAAGATAGAACTGAAAACCGTAGAAAAAGATACATTTTAAGGATTCTAGTTCTCTTTCAAACACCTCAACTGGTAGGAACCGCAGCAAGCTTGATCCTCTCTCCGAGGTGCAACTTCCGTGAGATCATCTTGAAGCTTCTCACTACATTTCTTTCTGTTGTTAGCATTCTGCTAACAATTTCTGCATCTCTCATAACTTTTCAAGCTGAGAGCAGTTGCACTTCTCACTGCAAACGACAGGCACGTATATATCGAACTTGTGTTGTTCGTGACATACTCCATCAATTGTATCTTGAGGTGTCTTTACTTCCGATGTATCTGTACAAAGCTTATCATCTTGTTAATTGGACAAGTGCATGTCATACAACTGCAGTGAGTAATAAAAACGAGAGCCAAGGAAATAATGCATGGGAATATTGGGTGACGGCTAAGTAGGAATTTTTCCTTCGTTTGCTTTACCGAGTGTACTTCTTTGTACGCTAGTTTGCTGGCATCGATGAGTTCTTGTAAGGCTGCAAAATTTCTGGATGGTCAACTGCTCGTCGTTCGATGCACACACAGTCCCGCATTGAACTGTTTGACCTAATGGGCAAACTTTGCGTTCTCTCCGAGTGTGTTTATGTAGATTTCAGTTGCCTAAACTTTTGCATCAGTATCTGACATTACAAATCAACATGTTATGTGGAACTCTTGTCTTGTTATTATCATTACTATTATTGATGTTACTGTTGTTGTTGTTGTTGTTGTTCAGAGAGGATATAGCAAAACATGGTCAATTTCTTTGATTATGTATCCTGCATCATCTTGTTCTACATGGACATTGAGATCATTGAGAAGTTACTGCACATTCACCTCCATTTCTATGTGGACATTCTTTCATCTCCATTTTAGTTTATGTTTAACATTGCAGCACATATTTTTGTGTGTCCTGTCCAAGAAAAATAAACATTTTATCATAAATCTCTCTCTCTCTCTCTCTCTCTCTCTCTCTCTCTCTCTCTCTCTCAAACACACACTGTGTGGGGCTGTGTGGCCACTCAAACTCAATTCCTCATATCTCATTCAACATAGCCTTCTCATGTATTGTGTTTCTCTTGTTATTTATCTTCTTTATCTTATTTGATATGTACACTTGTGATCTCTGTTGTGTTCATGCAGGAAAGACAGCTTCATCACCCACAGAGCCTTCTGCGATGCCTTGGCAGAAGAAAGCGCAAGACTCATGTCCGCCGCTGTCACCACGTCACCTCCGCTCCACCAACCCCTCTTCCTCCCATTCTCCTCCTGGCACCCGACGACGAGTTCTAACCCTAACTTGATCCTTAACCCTAGCCATGACCCTGACATCGGAGCATTGCAAATCAAACCAGCTGAGAACGATCTCCCTTCCCTCGTTCACCACCTTCCCACCGGAACCAGCACCTCGGCCCACCTCTCAGCCACTGCACTTCTCCAGAGGGCCTCCACCATGGGCGCTATGAGCTTCACCAACACCGTCAGCGGCCAAGGTTACGATGGCATGATGGTCGGCGACGTCGCTGCCTTTCCAATGTGGCAGAACGGCCATCGCTTGACGAGGGACTTCCTCGGTGTGGCGGCCGGCGAGGCTGGGGACGAAGACGACGACCTACTCCTGGATCTGGTGGCCGCCTCCTCCTGTGCTCCCATGGGTGACCCAACCAAGCAGCTCTCCGGGTTCCCTCCGGTGACCGGGCCGTGGGATTGATCGCTGGTACAGGACGTCGGTTGTAATGTTCTTTCATGTTCTTGCGTTGCCCTGCTGGTGTTATTTCATCTTGCTTTTTGCGTAGCACATTGACCTAAATTGCAAGCACGCGGACACGGTGAGCATCCACGACATAAGCTACTGTGTGTGAGAGCAAAAGGAGAGCACTTTTCTGACATGGCTTAGTAGCAAATAGAACCTGTGTCTGTGCTCAGATTGCTGAAACGAAAGAGGTGTTGAGAGAGAATTCCAATGTTCTTTTATGCTTTTAGCTTCTTGCAATAACCAGACCAAAATCGATGACAAACTCAAAGAGAACAGATCGACTCTTGCAAAAGCTGGTCAACTTAGCCACAACAATCCAAGTTCTCCTGCAACTAAAAAAGCAGGGCTCACTTTTAGGGTTTCAAATGGACATGGTTGGTGATAAGGGAGGACGAGGTGGCAGTCAGGGCCAAAACGTCCTCGACATGGCCCATCAGAAATGATGAAAGGGCAAAAGATGAAGGAACAGAAACGTCAAGGCGTGAGGAAAAATATGTTCACGGATGCACATCAACTGAATCCTCCGGTCCTTTCGATCGCCTTGCTTTCTTGAATTCCGATCCGGGCTCGTATTGGGATTGGAGGAGATCAAGGCAGCTTTACGATGGACATGCGGCGATCCTTTCTCCATCGTTAAACGCACATCGAACACTCAGATGCACGCAGGCCGACATCTCCTCGCAATTAACCTATTCACAGAAATTGCTAGGGTTTAGCATAGCAGTCTCTAAGAGAATTCTCACCGTTTCTATCTTCTCATGATTTGGAGAGTCAACTACGCGAGCCAGACTTGTGCAGCTGAAATCGAACAGCATGTTCTACAAGAGAAGCTGGAGAGAAAGAGGACAGGACTGGTCTCGGGATCTATGTATGGAGGGAGGAGAGTTGCATGAGACAGCTTTTGAAAAGGCTTTATGGGGAGAACAACACATGCATGTGAGTTGCAGGGGGTTAGGAGTACACAATGTGCCATTTTGCCTCCGAAGAAAGACTACTACTCTGACCACCTTTTTCTTTTCTTTCTTTATTCCTTTTGCTTTACACAAGCAGACAAACCAAAAGCTCGCTCGCTCGCCGTCCCTCCCTCCCACCCTCCTTGGGCTTCCAACCCTCCACCTTCCATGACCTAATTATTAGCTGCCTCGTCGTTCTTCTCATGCTCGCTACCACAATATTCCAGCACACGCCATGCATGCAGCATAATCCGATGGTGTTGATCCGAAGAACAGCCAGAGAGATGGTTCATCGTGGACGTAAACCTACCCCCCCGAAAGAAGAGGGAATCACTTCGAAGGCTGATCGATCTGAAAGAGAGAAGGAAGGGTCATATATTTCCCTAGGTAGAACTGGAAAATGATGGCAGTGGTCCAAGCGCCATTTCTTTGTGGGATTCACATCAATTCCCACTCCAAAGCTTGACATGCGTGAAGGGTCGGGAATTGGGAAAAGTATTGGACAGCTTGGAAGAAGGTCGATGAAAAGGATGGCGTGGGTGCTTCAAGCCCCACTGGATCATTCCATTTCCTGTATCCTTTTCTTCCATATATAGAACTCAGCAGCAAATAAACTCCCACAAGAACAAACATTCACGTCAAGCTAAGATCGGATCGTATTACATCAGAATTCCTCAGCCATGTTGGCCTAGTAAATACCAGTCATTCAGATCATCGATCGAACCATTAACAGTATTCTTTAATATTTTTGCATGAAGGTTTTGCTACCATCATATGCATCCTGCCCAACACAGGCCTGTTCTACCAAGGCATATGGGACCCATAGACTGGCACTCACTCTTCAATTGGAATCTCACGTCTGGTTCTTGCAGCAGCCCTGTGGAAGGAGAGGGTTCAAACTCAAACATGCAGCTGAAGAGTCTCGTAGCTTCTGGTCTTTTATGTTGTCATCAGATAAGGTTCGTCAGTAGTAAACCTTCTCAGTAAATTTGTGCTGCTAACATGACAAGGACCATATGCTGGCCCAATAGTTTATAGAGTCGCAATGGGTTGCATGTATACCTATCGAATCGCATCCATTTCCAGCCCAAATCCAACAATATACGGCTTAAAACGATTTCGTTCTCATCAACTATATTGACTTAAACGTAGAAGAGATTATGTCGAGAACTTCATCCAATTTTGGTCTTTATATAGATTAATCGTGGAGCATTCGTTCGAGCCCTTCTCAACCCTTGAACGGGCATTCAAGTCTTCCTTCGATTATATTGGACTTGTTGGATCCAAGCATTTTTACTATCGTTAATGGTGGATGAGTGAGATATCACATGATCCAACGACACCCACCTAAGTTTATTATGCAGGCAATTGCGCTGGTTGACCATTTCCCTTCGTCTAATAAGAGAGTAAATTAGCATATGTATTTCCTGTCCTCCACGTCAGGCCCCTGTATCGAGTGACCGCTGACTTTTATTATATCGCGAGTTTACCAAAATGCCCCCTCACCACCTCAGAAGACGTACCCACGTCTCCACTAAACGTGACCCGAACTCCGCTTACCCAATCGCACCAAAATGCCCCCTCGCTTTCTCACGTCATTTTGGTGGTTAATTATAAGCATATGACGTGTCGTGGTATCGTTGCGGGTTCGAACCGCTGGTGCCGATTTAATAGTGTGCTCTTGCTATTGGTGTGAACAAAGAGGGTAGTTTCGGCATAGTGGCTCTTTAAAACGATCGATGACGGGAGGATGACGCGAGAGAGCTCTGAAGATTCTGAGTTGGGCTTGTGGTGTTTTGGGTCGACGAGGGAGATGTTGGCGGTGTTCGATCGGAAGGTCGCGAAGTGCCCGGAGGGGCTGAGGAGCCCGGGGGCGGAGGGGGGCGACGGGGGACGCAGCATGTTGGATCACTTCCTGGCGGCGCGAGCGGGGGCGGTGGCCATCAACCTTGGCTCTTCTGGGGGCTTGGCTTACACGTCGAAGAAGCAGACTCCTCTGCTTCCGAGGTAACTGTAATACAACCAAAATCAAATCTTGATGAACGGCGAGGTGATACATTCGAACAAAAGCTTCGAGCAAGCTGTCGAATCCCTTGTTCGAACATCCCATTCCGTGAGGTTTTAACAGTCTTCCAGTCTTCCGATATGTTCTTTTTGTGGATAATTATATGATAATTACCTTCAATTTTGTTCTTCTTTCCTGTTTTGGGTGTGTGTAAGCATTAATTCTTTATACGACCAATTAATTCGCATGGAAGCTTCATATAATCATGTTTCGACGCAGGATTCATTTCAAATGGTCATCTTGGTAAAGGATGATTTCGTTCGTCTGATCTGTTTGTTCTTAAAGCATCGGAATCTTCTGGCAAATGCCCTTCGTACTCAAAACTACACCGTGTGAATTGGATTTGTTGTGAATGATCCTACTGGTAGACGCGTCCAGTATTTCTTGCTAATTTTGAGGTCAAATTAGCTTCTCAGACATAGATATGGCTCATGGGATTGTTGGTGTAAATGTGACGGATGCATCAAAAGGGTTACTAACCATTAGAATTAATTTTCTTTTATTAAATTGATCATCAAGGTTTACTAGTAAATCTATTTCCGGAATACATTTGTATTTTTCTTTATTGTCTTCTGGTAGGCAATTTATCCAATGAGAAAGGGTTATAATCTTCTTGGCCTTTGTCTTTGTTACTTAACATCGAGAGATTACTGAACTTATCATTGATTTCCTGGAATTAGTTTAATGTTGCCACCTCCATGGAAGTTATCTTCTTTTGATTGTTGCATGGTGCCACTTATATTTTATAATGCTGATGCTGCTTTAGTGTAGAAGGTAAGCCAATCTCTACCCCTGGTAGAGGCAGAGATAAGGTTGTGCACATTGATCCTCCCTGGATTGTGTACATCAATCCTCCCTAGACCGTGGACTGTTAGAAAGATCGTCGCAACAGGTTGTTTTTTTCTTTATGCTGCCTTGTCCATTTGGATAACTTGATAGACCAGAATAATGGGAACTTGATAAAGGAGAGAATCTATTTTTTTGGTCATGTAACAAATGAGAGAAATGGCGAGAATTGATTTCTTTCCAAACCCTCCTTTCTTTGCAAGTGGAGGATGATGTGATAGAATAAAATCTTTTAAGTGATTCTTTATCTCCAGAGAGGAAGAGGTTTATTGCCCTTAGCTTTTCCACTTTTCATCTCTGCTGTGATTACTCTTTCATCCTCTACTCTTTTAATTACTAAAATTGGGGTGCACAGGATGCTGGTGCATCAATAGCTATGTTGCATTGATAGCTTCGATAACTATTTAAGTAAACTCTACAAAAATTATTACCGGCAAAATGTATTTTTGTGTCAAATTAAGGCACATGTGTACATGATCAGATGATGGTGCTGATGCATTCCCAAAACCATTTTGACTCAATAGTTGGATAATTTAATTATCCTTTGCGAAATACTGCAAGGATAAATGGAAATTGCATCTCAAAATCATGATCTTCTCTTCTTTCTTTTTTTTCCATTTAATTTTTTTCTCGTGCTTATATGTCATGTTGGTGGAGATGCTGGCTAGTAGTTACTATTTTCTCCTCTTTCATGCTTGAAAGGTTGAACAGAAATGTGTGTAACTTCAATTTCACCTATCATAGTTTCATCTTTCCTAATAATTCTGCCATTAACGATGGTGGTAGTCTGCTAGTATAATAATTCTTACTACTTTTAAAAAAAAATCCTTTATTTTAATTTTTGTCATTCTTTGTATCCAAATAATCTTTTTGCTTTAATGCCTTCATAAAGCTCTTACTTATAGTAAACTTTGCAAGTTCTGCTTTTCTCCACCTTCCTGGTTGCATCTAGAACCTCTTTTGTTATGAAAAAACATTTTTAGCTTAAAGGAACAAGATCTAGCAGAATCAGTTTTATGTTTCTTAGTTATTTAGCATGCAACAGAATGGTAATATTCTTGGTGGTTCTTTTGCAGATTATTCGCTGTGGTGGATGATATATTTTGCTTATTCCAAGGGCATATCCAGAATATAACTTCTCTCAAGCAACAGTATGGATTAGGCAAGACTGCTAATGAAGTAATTATTGTCATTGAGGCGTATAAAACACTGAGAGATAGAGGACCATTCCCTGCAAGTCAAGTTCTGAGAGATCTAAATGGAAAATTTGCTTTCATTCTGTTTGATAGCTCATCAAACACTACCTTCATGGCCAGCGTGAGTATTCAAATTAATTATCCTCTCCTGCTTTCTATTTCTTTGTTTTTCAAGAATGAAAATTATATAGCGCATACTGTGCCACTGGATAACAACACAATCTTTCTATTGGGCACATGATGCCTTCACAGACTTGAACAATGAAACTTCAACTTTTCAACAGCTTTAAATTTCTCCAGTAGTTTGTCTTTGGCTACTTCTCTATTACTTTACTCAAGCAATTTCGCTTCTTGGCTCCCACCTTCTCCTTTTTTCCTTGTCTTTGACCATGTGAAGAGGGGCACTCCCTTGTGACTCTTGCTTTTCTGATTTTTTGCACTTACCAACTTTGTGTTTCAATCTGTAGTGAGAAACATTCCCTAGCAACCTATGTTTCCTCGTTTCATTTTTGTGCACTTCCCAACATTATATTTCAAGCTGTGGTGAATTTTGAGTTTGGGAGCTCATACTTTCTCTTTCAGACCAAGTAGTTTTGTGGAAAGTTTGAGGAACTTCATGTTTGTGTGAAATAATGCTCCAGAGATTCTCATGTTGACAAAGTTTCCCTTTTGTGCGGTGAATGACAATTGAATTTTCAAAACCCGCACTTTTGTGCATATGAGCCCAAAATTTGAACAAAATAGTGAAGTTGCATAGATGTATTGCCTAGGTTAGGGCACCCATGGCTTTATGCATCCTCAGATAGTCCATGTGCCTTTCTCAGTTACATGTGTATTTCTCTTCTGTTCTTCACATGTGTTCTCTGACATCTCATGACACTTGAGCTCTAAATGGAAATATCACATACCTTTTCTCCTCGGATCACGTTATGTTATATCTTCTAAAAGAACTCTCAATAAGAGAATTAAGAGTATTTACTATGCCCATAATTTTGATTAAGCATCAATTACTTGATACATCGGAAATAAGAGCACCTGGATCTCAGATGCTTAACAATAGCATTTAGTGTTTTGGTCTTTTTGATACTGATGAGGCGATGACTAAAATTGGCAATGCAGTGACATGTAAATTCTTATAATTGTAAGATGCAAGCAGCTTATGCATAGGTTGGTTTAGTTTGTCATAATTTCAAGTGGAATGTCACTGAATCTGGATGTCTCTTTCTGGACTCAGGATGCTGATGGGAGTGTTCCCTTCTTCTGGGGAGCTGATGCACAAGACCATCTTGTACTTTCCGATGATGCGGACATTGTCAAGAAGGGTTGTGGAAAATCATTTGCACCTTTTCCTAAAGGTACAAAATATTTGAGAATGTCATCTACCATTCAGCATACTGTTGTATCCATGATCTTTCGTGCATATCCTCATTTTCCATTTCCTGGCAGGCTGCTTCTTTACGACATCTGGGGGATTGCAGAGTTTTGAGCATCCTATGAACGAACTTAAGCCGATGCCAAGAGTTGACAGCCAAGGCCAGGTCTGTGGTGCTACGTACAACGTTGACTACATGGCTAAGAAGGATGCCGGGATGCCCAGAGTCGGCAGTTCTGCAAATTGGTCTTCCCAATTTTAACACTGCAAGCAATTGCATGCTGCCTTTGTTGTTTCTCCCTACATATATTAACCATGTCTTTTTTTCCATTTGATGTATCCATGCTTCACCTTGGTGATTGTGCACATCTTTGCAAGAATGTTTATGCTCTTGCCAAAGACCTTGCTATAGCATAAAGCATCATACCTATGTTTGGATCCCTGAACCTTTTATGTAGCAGTGATAAATCTCCCACTTGTATGTGGCAAATAAAAGTTCTTTTTACTTCTTTTGATCAATGATGTAATTTTTATATATTGCTTTTGCTTGATTTCATCTTAGTTTGAAAGGATTACTTCCAGCAAATCCTCAGAGAAAGTTATATATAGTATGATGCATGCAGCTTGAAGCAACAGAGGAATGAGACATCACTGCAGCCTTTAAACAAGGAAGGAGGCAGTTGAATATCAACACTGGCCATCAAGAATTTTATTTTCATGATGAAGATATTATTTGAAGGTTTGAGATGAACTGATACCACTACCAAAATAACAGTATTCTAATTTTTTCTTTTTTCAGAAGAAAAGGTTGCTCTCAAATATCTTTTTTCTGTCAAAATCTATGCCGGCTTTTTCTCTCACACATCTGAAAATTCTATCAGGACTTGCTGTGTTCTTTGAACTCATTGGCAACTTCTAAATGGTAGGCATGTTTCCAAGATCCCTTTGCCAGTGTCATAAGAATTTATGTAAATTGATCAAGCCTTATACATTTACTCCTTCGCTCTCTTTAATTCTCTCCAGGAAGCCTGATCATACTTTTATGGTAGTAATTAAAGAGAGACAAAATGGTTTATTGATGAACTTAGCAGATCAAAAGTTTACCTGAGATATGAATGCTTGCTGCTCTCTTTTTATATGATTATCGCACTACATCTACTTAGAAATGTCAAAATATCTTTGAATCGAAAACAAATTACTCCTGTAAATCAAATTAATCCTCATATTATCACTATTATCATACCCTCCTCAAATTCCTGCATCGACGGATCTCATGCGCTGGATACGTCCTTTACCGTCTCTATTGTTACACCTCGAAAGCATCCAATGTTAGCTCACACTAGTATGGTGGTGTCCTCCTCTTCTGTTCTCCTCACGCAACAAAAGCTCTCTTACGCCCATCACCTCCCTCCACCGGATACTCTTTGAACCTCCTTTGTTTCTTCTCTCGCTCTTCTTCCTCGTATTAACCCTTAAGAGCTTCTTTCTTTCTCTCTCAAGCACGATGGAAGCTAATATTCTTCGTTGTGGGGGGATTAAGAGGCTTCCTCCGATAAGCAGAAGACCACAAGGGATGGAGTTAGGCCATCGGATGCCACCCCGAAAGCTCCTGTCTTCTGTAGTTGAAGCGAGGGTGCAGACCGAGGAGAAGATGGTGGCAGCCACAGAGAAGACGACGTACAAAGACAACTGGTTCGACCGACTTGCCATCCGCTACCTTTCAAGATCTCTTCAAGCCACCACAGGTTCGTCATGGTGCTTACAGACAGACTAACTATGCTGATCATGGCGCTTACACTTCTTCTTCTTCTTGTTTCGACAAGCCATAGTTACTCACAGAAAGCAACTAAAAGAAACATAACAGTAATGGTTGCAAAATGCTAGACGTAGATATCAACTCTACCTACATATTAGACATGCAGATTAGGTAAAGTAATTCCCACCAATACTGATCAGACCATTAGCAATGGAGGAAAAGAAAAGAGAGCTAGAAATGAATATGTTTCTCTATTTCATCAAAACTACAGCTACAAAATACACCTTTTGGACAACATGTCACGACAGAAAAAAAATCGTAGCAATGCATAAACATCTTGGAACATTTGTTTCCAGAAAAGTTGCATACTTGTTTTGTTGCTGTGTTTTGTTGGATTTAAGATAGAGAAAGGTGTGACAGTGTTTTCTGCTGTTGGCTTGTAGAGTGCAGTTTGTGTCTCTTTTCATTTTCTTTCTTTAAAGCAGAACATGAAGATAGCTGATTTGACTCACAGGCATAAGCAACAACAAGGAAGGATATGAGAGCTTGGTTGAGGCAGCAATCATGATCTGCAAGAAAGTTGATGCCAAAGCACAGCAGGATCTGGTGATCCAATCTCTCCACAGCGCCCTTCCAGTGATCATATTAACAATGGCAAGTTACTCTTCGACCTTCTTCATCATGGTTCTGAGAAATAAAATTTCCAACATAAATGTGTGTATTTTTCTCCGACATTTGATCTGGACTGTTGGATGGTAAACCAATGGACTGATACTCTTGATCAACTAATTAATTGGAGCAAATTATTGGAGAATAAAGAGTTACCCTATAGAATCATAGGACATTAACTGAAACCATGCCCTTGACATGCTTCATATATCTTCAGAGAGACTCTCAATTCTGTAAACCCTGTTAGAGATGCAGAAACAACATGCCAATAAGAAACATGAGACAGAAGAAATCCAACGTTTCCTGCTTGTGATAGTTCACATCACAGCACATTTGCTAGATGCATGTTTTCTCCGAGCACTAGATTGCTAATGGAATTTTGGCATCAACATGTCAGATAAAGATCTTACTTCCACAGTCAACATTCACAAGAGAGATCTTTGCAGCCTTCACCACTCTGTTCTTCCCTTGGCTGGTTGGCCCTTGCCAGGTATGGGCTTTCTTACTGCACCCTCTTCCTTAATGATTTTTATCTGTAAGCAGATCTTATAAATTCATCCTTAAATTCACATTGACATCTGAGAATAAAAAAGACCCTGGATTAGTAAGCATTTGAATGCATCGATCTGAAGTGACATTTCAATTTGCCAAGGAAGGTCAGGAAATCAGAAGTCAAAGGAAAGACAGAGAAGAATGTGGTGTACATCCCTAAATGCAGGTACTCTTTGATCCCTTGTTCATATCTCAGACAACGAAAAACAAGAAATGAAAAGATTATGCAATTATATACGGTAGAATTCATACATCTCATCTGTTCATTGTTAAGACTTTGTGAAGTTTTGCTTCTGCCATGCAGGTTTCTGGAGAGCACCAACTGTGTAGGGATGTGCACAAACTTGTGCAAGGTCCCCTCCCAGAAGTTCATCCAGGATTCACTCGGCATGCCTGTCTACATGGTTCCAAGTATGAGTCTTACTCTATCACTCTCGGACAACCCTTCAAAATTGCATATCATATATACCAGACGATTGTCTTCCCTCGGATACTTGTACTCGCTATGGGAGGACAAGTAGGCCACATCGACAGTAGATTGCACCATCTTTTACGAACAGTGGATGCACCATCCCTGAAGGAAGAAAAGGGAGGAGGAGGGGTGGGAGATTGCACCATGTTTCCGTGAGTTGAGGTCCACAGAGCAACCATTTAGGGAACAAGAAAAATAGAACGAGATCCACAATGGGAGTATAAAATGCTTTGCGTCACCTTTTCCCTCAATGTTTCAGAGCGAAGAGCTCCCCTGTCTGCAGTCAGCCATTGTCGTGCTCCATGCTCTTCCATTCATTCTAGTGTCCGAGAAGAAACATCGTTCCCTCATTTGCCATCACATTCCATGAGACATCTACACTTGCACCGTCAAGTCTCACTCACGACAAGCACTGGCTTGTTCAAGTTGAGCATTGAGCTCCAGTAGATGCTGCACAAGCAGCAACTGATATTTTCGAGTAATATGTTTATTTTCTATAGATTTACAAGATACAAGTGATCTAAATCAAATGGTTACGATTGCTGAATCCCAGATTTTGAAGACCTGAGCTGCGAGATGGTCTTTGGTCAGCAACCTCCTCTTCATGACCCCACGTTGAAGCAACCATGCTACCACAAGTCCTGTAATGGCATCGATCCCAGCACGTTGACAGGCAAAAGAATTCATCCCTTGACTTCTTCTAACTACGATCTTATTTGGCCACTGTTTGCAGGCATAACAAAGCAGAAACATGGTGTGAACTGCTCCAGTGGATGAAAGAGAACTGGCAGCACTTCATCCTACGACGCAGCAGATTACACTGTATTAAATATGCAGTTGATTTAGTCTTTCTTTCAACTGAAAATATATGTACTGTCGATCAGAAGGTGATGGGAATACTGTTTACATGTCATTTGCTGTCGAATTAAATATGTAGAACAAGACACATTTCAGTCTCCGAATAATTGTGATGTGACGCCCTTTAATACCCCTTTTGGTTTGACTTTTCTTTTTAGAATCTTCTCACAGGATCTAAATAATGAATCACAAGAGAATCTTATCATCGAGGAACTGCGTTTGTCGAATTCATCCCCACTAATGGTAGGTGAGATCAATAGCAATCCACAATTACGATATGGGAATTGGAGAGTAAGACCATCAGTCAACACATCATGTGCATGCTTAAAGCAACATAAAGCGCGAGTTAGGGCTAATCGAGAAACCTTTTTTCCATGGGAATGCCATAACTAAGTTTTCTATTAGGAAGACGATGAAGGTTTATTCCACGTACGGACTTCTGACTGCATTCTTACGGCAAACAATGGCAAATCTCCATTTAGTTTACGGAAACTTTTGACAGTCCTTTTGCGTGCAAAGCCATTGTCCATGAAGAACTGAAGAATGATAATTTGATATTTCCAAATGCCAACTATCTGAACTCATTGATCTTAGGAGGATTCAACTAAATCCGGATTGAAACTGGCACCAAAGAAGAATAGGGAGGAGGAATGGGTAATTGCGCCATAGTTTCTGTGAGACGAGGACCACCAGGCAACCATTCAGGGAACAAGAAGAATGGAACTGATGTCCACGAGGGGAGTATAAAATGCTTCACGTCACCTTTTTCCGCGGACATTCCAAAGCGATGACCTTCCCTGTCGGCAGTCCTCCATGCAATGAATAAAGATCGATCCCATCAGCCATTGTTGTGCTCCATCTTCTTCCATTCATCCTAGTGTCTGACAACAAACTGGATGTTCCAGTGACAGGACAGCAATACACTGTTACTGTCAAATCTCACTCATGACAAGCACTGCCATTCTCAAGTTGAGCTTTGTGTAGATGCACAACTAGTGCTCCCTGTTGCTGCTAATATCTCAACATCTGCGGCTCACATCTCTGGATTTTATTGAAGAGGATATTAGATGCTCTTTGTTAAATGTCGTAGTTGCAAGTACATAAAGAAAACACATGAGCTTCAGAGAGGCTTGGCAATGAACGGATGAGAGCAGACGACGGATGTGAAGCAAAAGGTGATGGCATTGCTGCCTGATAGAGTCTCATCATCGAATCACAAGAGATTGTCATCATGGAGGAACCTCTTTGACTCTCCGCTTGCTCTAATTACATCTAAATGATATGACAGGCATATCTGTCATTATCTATAGACCTCTAAGAGAGTAGGAAACGCGAATGATTCCGCGGGACTGCTCACCTCACTTGTTGGACCAGATGCAGATGCAGATGCAGTAGCCAACAAGCAAGCATGTTACAGGGATCTGAGATGACCCAGATGCTCCACTAGGATTTCCATGGATTCACTTCTCGGTGGACTCTGAACTGATTGCCCCAACCAGAGAATGAGCAAACAGGCCGATCCACTCTCTGACCTCCTAAATGGCGAGTGGCCATGACAATTTGGTGCCGTTGGTTGTAATTGATATGCCTTCAAGAACTATAGGGCAAATGAGTCGTTGACCAAGAAAACCTTGGAAACTCACATAACCGTTCCTCTTTGTGTTAATATTCGCATATTCCATATAATAATGATTCGTATCTCACACCATGATGCTGACATAATCCCTCGGCCTCAACCTGTGCCTTAACACTCCGCTAAATTCCTAATTGGGCCTTCTAGTAGGTACAACAATTGGCCAATTAAGGGCCCGTAATCTCGCTTCACTGTTGTACATAGATCGGGCTCAACAGGTATGGGCCAATATGGCCCATTAATACCTAGTAAGAGATTGGACTCGATCCGTTCCTGCCCGCTTTGCCCCCGGCCGCTCGAATTGGCCAACCGCACTTCACCGCCATCCCCGACGGCGGAGTTAGCCGGCGGCCGCGTCGAGTAGATCTTCGCCACTTCCCCCTCGCGGCGTCGCGTGGACTTCAGCTTGGTTCGTGAACCCTCACCTGTAGCGCCACCAACGGCGGAGGGGGATTCTGTGTGCCGATAGTTCGGTTTGGCTTGATCGTGGAGCAGACGAAGGGCGGCGTGGCCACGAGGTTGGAGGAAGGGACGACGAAGATGAACGCTTGGGCGGCGACGGTGAGTGGATCCGTACTTTGTGGTTGATTCTGTGTTTTGCGCCTTTGGTTCGGCCAAATGGCAACCTCGTTGTCTGCCTTCTACTCTTTACGCGTCGATGCTCGCCACTGGGGATGGGCTTCTGTTGGTATTTGATGACATCTACAGGGCACTTCAGGTAATCTTGCGAGAAATGTAGTGTGGAATATGATTCTTATGCTTGATTTGAGCGATCAGGAGTCCTATCTATGAGAAGTATGTACAAGGATAAGGTAAACATGCAGTTTTTGTCTTGGAAAGAAGGAAATCAGCGTAAGCTATCTAGGGATCAGGTGATATATCGAGAAGGAGAATATGGATGAAACTGAATCTGAAAAGCAGTTATAACATGAGAAAAGGGAAAAAAATTGTGATCATTGTTTGAGAGATTACGGTACTGAAAAGGTCAGACTTTTCAGAAAGATCAACAGAAGGGTAAAAAAATATTAGGTGGAGAATCTCAACAGACAGTACTTCCAAATGGTTTTGCTAGTTCTGATTTGAGATCTCTGCCAACATCTTTGATGATCCAGAAATTGATTAGAAGAGTAAAAGAAATGAGAAAGAGGTCGGCGATGCAAGTCTGAGATGACAGAGTAGACATACTGTTAGGTTTATTATTTTGGTATTTTGCTGCTTAATCAAACATGAAAACGTGCATTCAAGCTTGAAAATGATTGAGTTTTAAACAACTCCCTTACACTTTAAAGTATAACATCTCATTGAGTATCTGAATCTAGAATAACCAGTTATATGATTTGGAACTCAACAACATTGGATCCTAACAATGTGCTTCTCCAAGTTTTAAGACACAAAAGGAAAACCAAAATGGATATTAAAAATCTACTATCTTTTAAACTGTGAATGTCAAATCCAATACTGATTTGTCTGGGGAAAGTCTCAAGTGCACCTAGATGTGAATGGTTTCCTTGAACTACATATCATGCACGAAAAAATAGGGGAAATTGAGTTTTTAAAAATTGTGCTCTGACTCATTTCTTATAGATTGTTATGGTATCAGTTGATTAATATAGCACTGATTTTTTCACGAGGAATGTTTTACAAAATCTAATATAACTTATCAGAATAATGCAAAAGTAAATCATTAGTAGTGCAGAATTAAAATACTCATGTATATTATGTTCCTTGAAGACATATGGTGTGCATGATCATTCTTATGCCCACGACTCGTTAAACAGTTTGGTGCTGATATTTGTGTTGATTCAAGAGAATTGTTTGTGTAACAAGACAACTGTCATTAGACTCATAACTATAGAATACGTAAATGCAACCTTGCTTTCCTGAACTGATTTTTGAGTTTCTGCACTCAAGTCATGAAATCTTAATTCAACTTTTCTGGGTTTTCGTGCATATATAGGCGTCTAAATTTAATCCATGACAATGTATCAGAAAAGGGTGACTGGTCACCCAGGTCACAATTTATTCACTATAAAAAGGGTCAATGTGCATTGTTTCCAACATGTTATTCATCAGGATTGCATGTTCCAACCATGCTGGCTTTTGCTGGTTGGCACTGATTTTGTCGGCAGTGGTATCTGCATGATTTATCACAAGAATTTGCTGACACAACAATATATTGGCATAATACTTATGGCAGCCAGCATGCCTCTGATCTTGTCTGAGATGCATTGTGCCAGCACATTACCCGCAAGGACGAATCTATTATATGTGTGGCTAAGGAGAGAAAGATTAGCAGAGGACTTAAGCTTCAGAAGAACATTTGCCCAATTATTAAGATGACCAAGTGTCCTTTAACTCATCTAATCTGCAGACAATCATGAAAATTTACTATTTCGTTGAGCTTGTAGTATCTTGCTGAGCTTTGCTAAGCCTGTCTTTTCCTATAGCATTATGACTTTGCATATACGAGGAATCTACGCGGCTATAAGGAATTGATCAGTATCCTATAGCCAATTTTCAGTGAAAAGACATAGTTTTGTTATTTTCTTTTGCAACATCATTAAGCTATTTGACTTTTTTAGTCCTTCTAGTTGTTGTCTTCTCAATATTTATTCTTGTGAAACTAGATAGGAATGAGAACTTATTTTCTTTTTAATTCAGAATGGCTAGTATGTAAACGGGAAACACAAAACTTGTGTTTCATCTTCATCTAATTTCATTCTCCCTTGGTCTCATTCCAACTACTTGCACTAAGATGAGATTTGGAGAGTATGACAAAGGTTGTTAATGATTGATATCTGTGGCACTACGTATCCTATATGGATTGCTGCACCACAACCTTGTCATTTGGCTTCATGAAATTAGTCACTTCTATCATTTTGCTCTTTGGAAGCCTTTTTTCTTATATAATTTTTAGTTGGAGGGATCCAACTCATAACATTTATGCTGGCTATTCAACCACAGGATGGTGATGTAGTTGTTACTTCTACAGATTTCTGAACAAAAATTATATCAGTTGATAATCTAAAACATACTAATGCAGTGTGACACTCTTGCAAATTTTATTTTTCTTTTTAAATGTCTCTTGCAATAACATAATTGCACTTCAAATTGTTATTTTTTAATGTGCAATTATGTTTTAACAGTGAGCATAAGTGTTATTTTTCTAATTCTGTCTATTAAAGTCTTTATAGGTTTTATTTCAGTTTATTACCATCCTACTACTATTCATTATGGTTCACTACAGTAAAATTTCAGTCTTGTTGATTGAGTCTACTCTCTATAAACATGGGCAGCTGAAAACTTTTTTGTTCTTAAGTTATTTTAGATATATCTCTACTTATTTATATACTGATAGAACAGCCCTTTTAAATAAAAAAATAAATGAAACTGTTAAGATTCAAGTTGCTACATGTAAAGAGAAAAAAAGCCACTGCCATGTATGAAAACTCAAACTGCAGCTTGCAGTTCCTTTCTAACTGCAGTAAAATTCTTCCTAATCTCTTCAATCCTTTTTGTTGTCCTTCTGTATGATACAAGAGCTCAAATTTGATGATGCTATCTATCTTCTTCAATTAGACTGTACAATTATGCTCATGAGGATTGATTAGACAATGCCCATTCTTTTTTCCTTATCTTTTCTCTTTTTCTATATGATAAAAGTATAATAAAGAACTTGTATGACTTGATAGAAGATAAATAATTGCCAATTGAACATGTGGTGGTTCCTGTCTCGATATCAGGTATTAGCTGAGTCAAATCTCTGGAATAATTAGTCATGGTTACTAGTCTCTTTAAAAGTATCAAGCTAAATTTACAATTTCAACCTTCCCTTTGTGATTATTGAAATTGTCATGTTCTTTATAATAGAGAATCTGCAGGGCTCTTTATTTCACTTCAATAAGTAACAAATTACAGCCGATCTGTACCAAACTTTCATGCCAAATCTGCAATATCTCAACAACTTCTACCTGCTTTCTTGCAGACTACTTTGTGTTCCCATTCAGCTTTCCCAGACAAGTGTTACATTAGAGACATGTGATTCCTACATTGTACTAACTCCACCAATGTCCAGGCTTGGATAATCTTTTAGGGGATCTAACAACTTAGAATTCACTGGCATTATATGATATTTTCAAACAAAAGCCCAAATGACTGCAGATGACCAACCAACTCCACTTGATGCATCAGTACACATCGTAGCAAGTGATTATTTTAAGTCATTTAGGGTCTGCATATAGACTTCCAAACAAGACTATCCCTTCCTAAGAATTCCCCTCAGTAACTATCATCGGCATGTTTATGCTCTTTCTAAGAATCTCAAGCTCTAAGAGGTAATTTTGAACCTCCAGCTTGCTAAGCATAGTTTTGATCTTTTTTCACCATGTCTGGAGCATTTGGCAGATAAATTTGTTGTACATCCTTTCCTGTTATATGCTAGTATAGTCTTCCTAGCTTCTTCACTCACTAAATATTGCAAGAAAAAGAGATGTTTCTTTAAGAACTAGTTTATTTGTTTAGATTTTGTTATTAAGCTGATCTGTTGCAGGTTCTAAGTATGAGAGGTGAAGATGATGACGGTGTCGTGTTACAGCTGGTCTCTGGTACCCCAAACCTGTCATTTGAGGTAATATTATAAACATAAGTATAGACTCAGTAAGTTCAATCCACCATATTTCTTGTCTAGATGTTCCTTATTTGATGTTCACAGAAGACCTAAGTTGATCTATTTTAGTTTTGTATACAACTTGTGAGTTCCCTTGTGTCTTGGTGACATATTTGTTTTTCCTATGTTCATTGTTTTCGGTGCCAAACTATGCTAAGAATCACTATGCTTCTTGCCAATCCTCCCCATCCCACCTCCATTCTTCCTTTTTTTTCCGTTCTGTTTCTTTTTTCTCTCCCACCCTCATCTTGTTTCTTCTGCCCTCATGGCTTCAATTTCTTATTCCTGCAGTGTTTACTAGTGTAGAATGGCCTGTACCTCGAGACATTTAAAATTCAATATTTTGATCATATGTTTCGTATTCCGTGGAAATTTTTTTTGTTCATCAAAGCAATCCCTGGTTACTTTTTCATCCATATGTTTTAATCACCCCTAGATCTCAACCTGCACAAAATACATATGCAAATTGAAACATTTGTAACTACAGAAATATCTTATATATTTCAGCCTAGCACCATTAGTATGATGACAAACAATATCTTAAGAAAGGGCTGAAGCATATATATGGTACAAAATACTGCATGACAAGTGTCAATGCAGCATTTTGGTCAGTAAGTATCCAGAATAACTAGTGTTTTATTGTAGTGTACAAATAATAATCTCTCTAGTGCATCTTTGTCTTATGAGGTCAGACCATCAAAAGAATTCAGTGCTCTTATATTAATCGGTGTTAAATATCGAAGACATTTCCAAAAATAACCTGTCAGAAGCAAGTTCTCTCAATCTGATATGTCAAATAATGGCCTATGGGAATTTGTTAAGACTTTGATCAAACAATCCTCACCCTTTTAGTTAACGCCAGAGCAAATGCTATTGATTACCTGTTGCTTTTATGTTCACAGGCTGCAATACTTGCATATTCAGCATTTATCGATATCATAGCTCTGATCTCATCAACTTTCATGAACTTGGCATGTGACACCTTGTGATCGATTTTCCCTTTGTTGTGTTTTTTTTTGCTTGTGGTTGTTGCGTCTACCTTTACTTCTGTGCATGCATGGCAGTTGCAAGTTTATAGGATTCTTCTGCTCAGGACCCAATCTTTTGATCTGACATCTTATACCACTTTTCTCCTTTGATTATGTGAGCCTGCAACCTCTTTCCTGTTTTGATTGCATGTGAACTTATTCCTCAAGTGTGCAATTGGTGCATGGCATTCCTGTCTGCCAGTTCAAGACTTCTATGTCTCTGTGTAACACTCCTCGTTCATCTTATCACCAGGAGGTAAGTAAAGACGGAAGTAATCTGCGCTTTCGATTTAATTGTTCAGCTGACAGCAATGAGGGTCAAGGAATGAAGCTCGTGAAAGAAGATACAGGAGCAGGAATGCGGTCGCTCTACTTCAAAGTCCTCGGCATAATGCCAATGTCTGTTATTGCTGCTTCTATCCACCGCTCCTACCACCAACTTGAGACCCTCAAACTCGAGCCAGAGCACAATGTGGCTTCATAGCCATGGCAGCTCGTCGGAGTCTGCACGTGCCCATGGACTACTCCTGCATATAGCTCCAAACTATACTCACGATCGATGCATCCTAATCTACCTCCATTTCAACAGAAGCATCATCCAATGCCCGTATTACGTCCATCCTCTTCTGTTTTTTTGTCAAGGTAGGTTGATAAATCGGTGCAATATCAAGCTTGAGTTAGGATTGTGTGTGTGTTCTTTTGGGGAATGTATGGGAAGAATTGTTATTTGCCTGCTTGTACATTGTGTTTGTGGTGGCTGTAGTGCGGTGGCTTCTCTTTCTGTTCTTGGACGGTGTAGAAAAAGTTAATGCAAATCTATATTTTGTGTACGATAATATACTAAATGGATGCTGTTGGAAGTATTGGTTGTAATGTCTTGGGACAGCATTGCAGTGCTTGTCAAGGAACGGGAAGGGATTCACGTAGTTTGCATGGTGGTGGGTGAAAATTTTACTTTCGGGATCGTTGACCGGTAAAGCCCTTTGACCTAATACCTATAAGCAACTTCCTAAGCAAATCACGCGGAAGGCTAGATTAATATCATTTTAGCCATTGTGATTTTGATCATAGATCATTTAAATCATATTTATTCGTATCTAAAATATTTTTTTATATTTTTAAAAATATAGTATATAAATTTTTTCTATCAAGTTTGATTTAACAGACGTTAGATTTTGTTTACGTGTAATTAAAATTTTAAAAAAAATTATTTTAATCTTTATGGTTTTTTTTATCATGAACAAGTACTTATGATTTTGTTCATGTCTAAAATAACTCTTATATTTTAAAAAATATAACATATAAGTCTCTTTTGTAAAGTCTAAGTTAATATATATTAAAATTTATTTACATGATATACTGATTTATAATAAATTATTAATATAATAACACGTATAATTTAAATTATAAAATTGAGATCGTCATCAATGGTGAGAGGAGACGTCGTCGTGGAAGTGACCACGTTGTTGCTTAGCAGGGCGTCGTACGTATGTAGCCTCTCTCATGCTTACGATAAGCTTAGGAACTTCTAGTCTTGCTTCAAGCAAATGTGTGTCGACCAGTCTAACATTATGCATGTAATGGTCTCCTAGTCTCTCTTTCTCCTCCTGGGTATCTTTGTCTCCACCGCCTCCCACTTCGTCATCTCCTGCATCCCCGCCAATCGTGTCTACGACATGGTGGTCTAGTTCTCCCTCACCTCCGCCTCCGGCCTCTCCTACCTATATCTCTCCGCCTTCGTTTACGGTTATGATCTCCGTCACTTCCTCTTCCTTAATAAGATAGATTTTTTTAAAAACTTAAATTATATATATCATTATACTAATAATTTATTGTGAGTCAGCATGCCACGTAAATAGACTCTAATGTCTATCAACTTAGATGTGACGGGAGGGGCTTATATGTTATATTTTTAAAAATATATAGATTATATTAGATATAAGCAAAACTATAAGGACTTAAGTGATCAATGATTAAAACTATAGAGGCTAAAATATTTTTTTAACTTAAATTATACTTATCATTATATTAATAGTTTATTATAAATCAGCAACATAAATAAATTCTAACATCTATTAACTCAGACTTGATGGGAGGGACTTATATGCTATGTTTTTTAAAATATATGAATTATTTTTAGATATGAGTAAGCTATAACGACTTAATGGTGCATGATCAAAATCAGATAAGTTAAAAAATGAACCTTAATCCTATATGAATTTGTTTAGCTTAGACTTTTTGGTACAACCGGTGTATATGAATTTTCCCGAGAGAGTATGTTATCTCCTCTCTTTAAAAGTGAGGCCCTTCGATCCGATCTGTATTGATGAGAATCTAATGTACTACTATGTACTACTGTATATGTTCTTTGGCTCAGAGGATTTGGCCTATCCCGGTACAGAACAAGGTCACACTATACGCATAGAAAAATCATGGTTATTGGCGGCAACATAGCCATACACGGTGAAACTCTTGAAGTTGCTGTGATTGTTTTATTGTACCTTTCTGCTACTAAAATTATGGTGCATTGCCTCACCAATAGTGAATCTTCTCGAGGCAGGGATGAAGTAGTTGAGACTAAGAATGGGTTGACGAGGGTGATTTCGAGGTTATCTCAAGATGAAGCTATAGTGAATTCGATCTTTGTTGGGACCTTAGCACAATAGATCGATGTCGAAAGAAATTCTTGATCTGACCCATCTTATGCTTAAGTTAACTAATGAGGAATTGACTCTATATTTGGTGGGGGTTTTCTAAGACCAATCTCCCTTTAGGTGTCGGAGATAGAACCGCTCGTATCTATTATGGCACATTCGTGCGAGCAGCCGACCCGTATATGCCCCTGCTGCATGGGTCAACCTGTCCAAGCTCCTGTGGCACGACATCGATCAGTACTGCCCCATGCAGTGGGGGGCTAGTAAGGATAGACGAGGAAGTGCCAACCGCTAATATAGTCCTCTCCCATGTCAAATAAATGTCGTGCTATCCTCAATATTAATTGCTCGACGATTGTTGACTGACGACTTAATACTGAAATATTATGTTCGTCCTACTTTTCAAAAACTTTGACAGATACAAAACCCAAATACCATATGTATCATAAGTACCTTCACTTATGGATTATGAGAATAAAAATATGATTGATAATTAAAGATTATAAATAATAAAATTATATTTTATTATTTTAAAATATTAAAGTAATAAAAAATTACAATAGCAAAATAGGGGTTGTCAAAAACAAACTTGTAAGCACTCTCTATAGAACAGATCTTTCATCCCAAAATAATACACAAAGCATTAGTACATCGTGAAACAAAACCAACGTCACCATTCAAATTATAATCCATGTCTTATCCAATAACTAATGAAATAGTACGATGAATACATCGAATCGAATGATCGGGGAAAAGACATGGAACGAACTGACAAAAAATCATCATAACAAAAAGAAGAGGTACTAAGATTATTTGCCCTTTATGGACAAATAAGATTAGGACGGATCCTTTTCCAGAGTAGAGTAGAACATCAACCGAAACGAATTGAAATGACCCATTCAGGAACAAGAACATTACCTATATTTGTGCATGATTTCTTGTTCCTCCCGACAGAAAATACAAAGGTGTCCATTAGACCTAATCAGTCTAAGTCAGAAGACCATCTATCTCGATTTTATATAATATTATCTTAATTTTAAATAGGATTAGAAGCTGTCATAAGAACCATCACAGATCCGAGAATCCAAAAAGCATGAGAAAGGTCCTTATGATGTCGCTCATTAAACCCATCTTAGATGGAAAAGGAGCAATCATACATGCATTACACATTCCTACGGACATGCATGAGGCTCAACACCAGTATTTTAAGCATTGGAAGTGTGAATACTCACACCTCGGTCAACGCTACCCACCCAATCCCATAACTCAATTCAATGTCAACGTTATGCTGTTGTATACACACAAGAATCGTATCAAACGTAAAACGCGGAGCACAAAGCATCAATCTAATCGAGTGAATGCTCATGAAAGCACACAGTTGCTTTCTACCATCTAATCATGCACATATCATATTACCACATGGCATCCAAACCACACCAAAATAAAACAAAAATAAAATAATAAAAACCAAAACCTAATCTAGAGAGAGAGAGAGAGAAGGGGGGACGGGGAGGGAAGAAGGGTAATAAAATACACTGCCCCAAAAAGAGTAGGGAAAACAAAAATTAAAACGGGTGATGGCTACGAGTAATCCCATTCACATTGGCGAAGAGCCCAACCAAGTCCTTCTTGTACGGGAGGAACGACCGCCGGGCGGCGCCACTCCTCGTCGCCTGCCCGCCTTTCCCGTAGTATATCCTGTAGGCGGTGACTACATCCACCTCGGTGCCCTTACCCGCCTTCCCTCTTGTCTTGGTCGCCCCCCCGTCTTTGCCCTTTCCTGCCTCGACCTTGGTTCCGCGGCTAGGGCTTTCCTTGCCCTTCTTCTCCGCCGCCGCGAGGAACACGAACTTCTCCTTCCCGTCGCTGTGGCTCCGCCCGAGCACCAGGTCCCGGAGCCGCCACCTCAGCGAGGACCCGGTGGATCTGCTCTTCCGGCACCGAGACGGCGACGGCGTCGCCGACGACCTCGGTGCCCATACGCAGTACGTCCCCGGGGGGATGCCCTCGAGCTCCTCCGCCGCCGCGGACGAGGACGAGGAGGACAAGGCCGAGGCGGGATTCTCCGCCCGCTCCTCGATCAAGAGCCGCCGGAGTGTCCCCCGCAAGGCCGAGGTATTCTCCTCCCCCTCCCCTGGCGCGGGCGCGTCACTGCTGCCGAGGCGGTCGTCGTCGAGGAGGGCGCGGTTGAAGACGGGGTAGATGGGGCGGATCCGGCCGTCGGCGAAGATCTCGTCGGCGTAGATGGCGGCTCCGGTCTCCGGGTCCTTGATAACGACGGCGAATTCGAAGTCGTCGTCGTCGTCGTCGACGTCGACGTCGGAGTCATCGTCCCCGCCGTCGTCCGGAGGCGGCGGTTCTTGCTGCGAGGACTCGCAATGGACGGCAGAGAAGGCCTCCTCAAAGGTCACGCGGAAGCTGGGTGAAGCCGTGATGAGCGGTACGTCTCCCTCTCCTCCTCCTTGCATCGCTTCCGGTTCGTGTATTGTCTCGTCTGCGATCACTTCTTTTTCTTCTCCGATGGGATGATCCGATCAGAAGCTCACGGGGGGGGGGTTGATGGACGGAGAGACAGGGGTTGGCGGCGTTAATAAAGGGGACGCGGTGGTTAGTGAGGTAAGCGTTGAGCTAAGCGGGCGGAGGCTTGGCTTGGAGGTTTTCGTGCGGGAGAAGCCACACGCGTCAACGGGAGGGGTATACGGTTAGGCACGCGTGAGGGAGGGTTTGTTTCTGGAAAGACAACTGGCACTTATGAGAAGGTGACGTCATAGCTCTCGACATTGGGGTCGTGGGATGCGGAGGTGGAATTCCACCTGCGGTTGGTGGAGACGGTTGGGGCCCAAGCTAGCTGGTATCTCATCTTCTGGACGCCCGGGGAAACCTGGAATTAATATATCCCTTAAAAATCGTGCTTTATTTTTATGTGAAGCACAATGGATGATGAAAGCAATAATACGATGATGACGTGTCAAGGTGGTGGCGTGCTTCACGACGACAGGAGGGAATAAATGATGTTATGCCCGTCCCAATTCCAATTAATTTCGGAAATTACTGGGACAAACACACGATGAGTTTGGTTTGGAATTGTCATTGATAAATGTGAGTGCATATGATAAACGAGTGAAGGTGCAATGTATAATATGGGTGGAGGAGAGGGTAACGTGTTGTTAAGAGTAAGTCAAAGTTATGTTCGTTACAGCATTGAGGAACGGGGATTTCTTAGGCCGGTTGTTTAAGATTAGAAGAGTCAAAGTCTACGCCGAACGTAGATTAACTTTCTCTGGCTTTCTAACGTGGAGCTCTACCGATCGCCCTATCGGTGTTCGGTATCGCTATTTGCCAAAGGTTGATGTCGTCTCCGAAGCACAGGGGGGAATCTGGACTCGGAAGACTTCCACGAAAGAGGTTACGATGACGCACCTGAATAAAGTAGATGCTTGGTGGTGAAGTGAGTCGTGGTCCAAATCCGATGGAAGTGCTGGGTTCGGGACTGGAATCGCGACCGAACACGCATGTGGACGTACGCATGAAGTGGAAACCAGAACGATGGAGAGAGTGATATGATGCCGACGTATCACATGGAGTGTCGTGCAGCGGGCGAACCGCAGCGTCGAGCGTGGGGTACTATTCCCACTTCCGGAGACACTCGGTGGCAATTGTCCTTGGGAATGAATCTTATCCGGATGACGAATGCGTGATGATTTGAGCTAATTTGATTTGAGCATTGTTATATTCAATTAGATAGTAACGAATGGTGTCTGATTTCACTTAGTATTGGAGATGTGGAAGAATCGAAGTTGTGAAAAGCTACCCATTGATGGCATATTTATATTGATACGAGAGCATAGTAAATAGATATTATGATAGTCCATTATGTCCATTTGATCGATATGTCAATCGAATCATAGTCTTTCGAAGTCGACACTATGATGCTGATAGGATTTTGACAATCCTAAGCTCGAAACAAGTCATGACCTTATGATTTTAGTTAGATGATTCATCGCATGATCTCATAATTCATTGATAGTCGAACAATTCATATAATTATTCTTAATATTTATCTTAATCTTGACTTAATAATCACTCTAACATGCTATACAAGAAGTCCCTTAGGACTTTTTTTTTTACTTTCTTGTATTTTATTTTTGAATCTCCTACTAATTTAAATATTAGAGCGATTTTTGTCGAGTGTATCCCCAATATAATTCATGAGGATTGTTATTTGAATATCAGGTCCCTAAACACCTCAGATGATCTCGAAAATGAAACCTGATAGGGGTAAAAATGGTGATGTGACACGCCATGACAGCAACCCCCTGAGCGACACACTGCCCGAGGCTCGCCATACCCTGCGGTAGCTCGGCCTCCCACGCAACCCCAGTGGCAATGTCAGACGTCACCGAAGGTACAGTCCTGCCCTGCAGACAACCACGTTAGGTAACATCAAGCTTCATCTATAAATACCCCCAAACTCTAAAGAGAAGAGAAGGGGGGGGGAGACACACAACCCCTACGGGAACTCACTTAGACACAAAACACTCAGAGGCTCTTCTTCTGTCTCATCCACAACCCCCTCCACATCTTCCTCTAACTTGATCGTCGGAGGGGTCGGGCCGAGCTCCCAGCCCGACCTGTGTGCAGGTGCGAGACGGTGTCGCCTCTTCCCGAAGCTGCGGCGGAGCTGCCTCCCAACCCGAACCGCCGAACCGACCTCCCGACCCGAACCACAGTGCTCGGCCGCCGGGAGAACCCGAGGGACGCCGCCCGAGCCCCCCGACATCCGGACCCCCGAACCGAGCCGCGACGTCCCCGAGGCCACGACTTAAAAAGTTACTTACCGTAACAGATTTGCGCTAGAAGGAGGGCCCGGAATGACGGTACGTTAGCATTCTCCTTGGTTGCTCCATTGCAGTCGACCTGCACCAGCAGTAGCGACTTCTGAGGCTGGTCTCGGCTCCTCAGCCCCGCGCGTCTCGGCTCCTCGGCCCCCACGCGCACGGCTCGGCCCCGCGCGCCTCGCCCGCGTCGGCCCCACGCGCGCGGCCAGCCCGAGCGTCTCGGCTCCTCGGCCCCCACGCGCGTGGCTTGGCACCGCGCGCCTCGGCCCCTCGGTACCACGCGCGCTGCCAGCCCGCCCGCATCGGCCCCACGCGCGCGACCAGCCCGCGCGTCCCGGCTCCTCGGCCACGCGCAAGGCTCGGCCACAAGCGCCTCGACCCCTCGGTCCCACGCGCGCAGCCAACCCGCCCGCGTCGGCCCCACGCGCGCGTCCCGACTCCTCGGCCACGCGCGCGGCTCGGCCAAAAGCGCCTCGACCCCTCGGTCCCACGCCGCGGCCAACCCGCCCGCATCGGCCCCACGCGCGCGGCCAGCCCGCGTGCCTCGTCCCCTCGGCCTCATGCGCAGCCAACACGCTGCCTCGGCCCCTCGGCCTCATGCGCAGCCAACACGCTGTAGCCAGCACGCTGCCTCGGCCCCTCGGCCCCATGCGCAGCAAGCAGCCCGCTGCCCAGCCAACACGCTGCAACCAGCCCGCTGCCTCAGCCCCTCGGCCCCATGCGCAGCAAGCAACCCACTGCCTCGGCTCCTCGGCCTCGTACGCAGCCAACACGCTGCCTTGGCCACTCGGCCTTATGCGCAACAAGCAGCCCGCTGCCTCGGCTCCTTGGCCCCATGCGCAGCCAACACGCCGCAGCCAGCACGCTGCCTCGGCCACTCGACCTCATGCGCAGCAAGCAGCCCGCTGCCTCGGCCCCTCGGACTCATGCGCAGCCAACACGCTGCAGCCAGCATGCTGCCTCGGCCCCTCGGCCCCATGCGCAGCAAGCAGCCCGCTGCCTCGGCTCCTCGGCCTCATGCGCAGCCAACACGCTGCCTCGGCTCCTCGGCCCTATGCGCAGCAAGCAGCCCGCTGCCTCGGCCCCTAGGCCTCATGCGCAGCAAGCAGCGCGCTGCCTCGCCCCCTCGGCCCTGTGTGCAGCCAACACGCTGCCTCGGCCCCTCGGCCTCATGCGCAGCCCGCACGCTGCCTTGGCTCCTCGGCCTCATTCGCAGCCAACACGCTGCCTCGGCTCCTCGGCCTCATGCGCAGCAAGTAGCCCGCTGCCTCGGCTCCTCGGCCCCATGCGCAGCCAACACGCCGCAGCCAGCATGCTGCCTCGGCCCCATGCGCAGCAAGCAGCCCGCTGCCTCGGCCCCTCGGCCTCATGCGCAGCCAACACGATGCAGCCAGCACCCTGCCTCGGCCCCTCGGCCCCATGCGCAGCAAGCAGCCCGCTGCCTCGGCTCCTCGGCCTCATGCGCAGCCAACACGCCGCAGCCAGCACGCTGCCTCGGCCACTCGGCCTCATGCGCAGCAAGCAACCCGCTGCCTCGGCTCCTCGGCCTCATGCGAAGCCAACACGCTGCAGCCACCACGCTGCAGCCAGCACGCTGTCTCGGCTCCTCGGCCCCATGCGCAACAAGCAGCCCGCTGCCTCGGCCCCTCAGCCTCATGCGCAGCCAACACGCTGCAGCCAGAGCGCTGCCTCGGCCCCTCGGCCCCGTGTGCAGCCAACACGCTGCCTCGGCTCCTCGGCCTCATGCTCAGCAAGCAGCGCGCTGCCTCGGCCCCTCGGCCTCATGCGCAGCCAGCACGCTGCCTTGGCTCCTCGGCCTCATGCGTAGCCAACACGCTGCAGGCAATACGCTGCCTCGGCTCCTCGGCCTCATGCGCAGCCAACACGCTGCCTCGGCCCCTCGGCCCCGTGCGCAGCAACACGCTGCCTCGGCTCCTCGGCCTCATGCTCAGCAAGCAGCGCGCTGCCTCGGCCCCGTGTGCAGCCAACACGCTGCCTCGGCCCCTCGGCCTCATGCGCAGCCAGCACGCTTCCTTGGCTCCTCGGCCTCATGCGCAGCCAACACGCTGCAGGCAATATGTTGCCTCGGCTCCTCGGCCTCATGCGCAGCGAACACGCTGCCTCGGCCTCTCGGCCCCGTGCGCAGCAACACGCTGCCTCGGCTCCTCGGCCTCATGAGCAGCCAACACGCTGCCTTGGCTCCTCGGCCTCATGCGCAGCCAGCACGTTGCCTTGGCTCCTCGGCCTCATGCGCAGCCAACACGCTGCAGGCAATACGCTGCCTCGGCTCCTCGGCCTCATGCGCAGCCAACACGCTGCCTCGGCCCCTCGGCCTCGTGCGCAGCAATACGTTGCCTCGGCTCCTCGGCCTCATGTGCAGCAATACGCTGCAGCCAACACGCTGCCTCGGCTCCTCGGCCTCATGCGCAGCTAACACGCTGCGCGCTGCCTCGGCCCTCGGCCCAGTGTGGGGCCAACACGCTGCCTCGGCCCCATGCGCGGCCTATCCGCCTACACCGAGCTACTCGACCATATTCACTGTCGAGTCTGTCTCAGTGCGGTTTACCCACCAGGGTCTCGCCCCTCGGTCCCAGCTTGCCTGCACCGAACCTACCTCAACGCGGCCTGCGCGCCTGAGCGGTTTCCCTCGATCGCAGCCTGCTTGCGCCGAGCCTACCTCAGCGCGCCTTGCGCGCCTGAGCGGTGTCCCTCGGTCGCGGCTTGCCTGCACCGAGCACCTCGGCCAATCGTTGCCAAGGTCCACCTCGGCGTGGCCCGACAGCCTGTCGTGTTCCTCGGCCGCATGGTGCCCGAGACCACGTCCTCGCGTCCTGCCCGCCTGCGTCGTGCTACTCGATCGCATGGCCCTTGCGACCACACCTACGCGGTCTGCCCGCCTGCGTCGTGCTCCCCGGTCGCGTAATGCCCGAGACCACACCTGCGCCGCCAGCCGCCTGCGTCGTGCTCCTTGGCTCCATGTTCCCGAGACAGACCAGCGCCGCCAGCCCGCCTGCGTCGTGTCCCTCGGCTCCATACCCCCCGAGACACGCCTGCGCGGCCAGCCTGCCTGCGCCGAGCTACACGGCCATATTCACTGCCGAGTCTATCTTAGGGCGACTTACCCAACAGGGTCTCGTCTCTCGATCGCAGCCTGCTTGCACCGAGCACCTCGGTCGCAGCCTACCCGCGCCGAGCCCACCTCAGCGCGGCCTGCCCGCCCAAGCGCTGAAACTCAACCGTAGCCTGCCTGCGCCGAGCCCACCTCAGCGCGGCCTGCCCGCCTGAGCGGTGTCCCTCGGACGCAGCCTGCCTGCACCGAGCACCTCGGCCGATCACTACCGAGATCTACCTCGGCGCGGCCTATCCGCCTCCGACATGTTCCTCGGCCGCATGGTACCCGAGACCACGTCCTCGCGTACTGCCCGCCTGGTCGTGCTACTCGGCAGCATGATGACCGAGACCACACCTGCGCGGCCTGCCCGCCTGCGTCGTGCTCCTCGCTTCCATCATCCCCGAGACACACCTGCGCGACCAGACCGCCTGTGTCGTGCTCCTTGGCTCCATGTTCCCGAGACAAACCAGTGCCGCTAGTACGCCTGCGTCGTGCCCCTCGGCTCCATAAACCCCGAGCCACGCCTGTGCGGCCAGCCTGCCCGCGCCGAACTCCTCGGCCATATCCATCGCCTTGCCCACCTGGGTTACGTCCCTCGGCCGCAGCCTGCCTGCGCCGAGTGCCTCGGCTCCATGCTTGCCGAGTCCACCACCTCAGTCGCGTAATGCCCGAGGCCGCCACCTCGGTCGCATAATGCCCGAGGCCTCCTCGGTCGCTTAATGCTTGAGGACACCCCCTTTGGCTTCACGACACCCGAGACCACGCCTACGTGGCCAGCCCGCCTGCGTCGTGCTCCTCAGCTCTTCGGCTTTACGCCACCCGAGACACGCCTGCGCGTCCAGCCCGCCTGCGTTGTGCTCCTCGGCTCTTCGGCTTTATGCCACCCGGGGCACGCCTGCGCGGCCAGCCCGCCTGCGTCGTGCTACTCGGCTCTTCGGCTTTACGCCACCCGGGGCACGCCTACGCGGCCAGCCCGCCTGCGTCGTGCTCCTCGGCTCTTCGGCTTTACGCCACCCGGGACACGCCTGCGCGGCCAGCCCGCCTGCGTCGTGCTCCTCGGCTCTTCGGCTTTACGCCACCCGAGACCACGCCTGCGCGGCCTGCTCGCCTGCGTCGTGCTCCTCGGCTCTTCGGCTTTACGCCACCCGGGACACGCCTGCGCGGCCAGCCCGCCTGCGTTGTGCTCCTCAGCTCTTCGGCTTTACGCCACCCGGGACACGCTTGCGCAGCCAGCCCGCCTGCGTCGTGCTCCTCGGCTCTTCGGCTTTACGCCACCCGAGACCACGCCTGCGCAGCCAGCCCGCCTGCGTCGTGCTCCTCGGCTCTTCGGCTTTACGCCACCCGGGACACGCCTGCGCGGCTAGCTCGCCTGCGTCGTGCTCCTCGGCTCTTCGGCTTTACGCCACCCGAGACACACCTGCGCGGCCAGCCCGCCTGCGTTGTGCTCCTCGGCCCTCATCGGCTCCATCGGCCTCGAGTCCAACCCTGCTCGGCTTCCTGGCTGAGTTGCACACCTCGGCCCCATGTTGCACGAGACGCGTCCGCGTGGCTAGCCCGCCTGCGTCGTACGTCTCGGATCCGCATGACCAGCCCACCTGAAGTAAAAAAGCCATGCATCGGACCCCCTGCATGCAAGAACCGACGCATAGCTCCTTTCGGGGGGGGGGGCATATGATAGGGGTAAAAATGGCGATGTGACACGCCATGACAGCAACCCCCTGAGCGACACACTGCCCGAGGCTCGCCATACCCTGCGGCAGCTCGGTCTACCACGCAACCCCAGTGGCAATGTCAGACGCCACCGAAGGTACAGTCCTGCCCTGCAGACAACCACGTCAGGTAACATCAAGCTTCATCTATAAATACCCTCGAACTCTAAAGAGAAGAGAAGGGGGGGGGGAGACACACAACCCCTACGAGAACTCACTCAGACACAAAACACTCAGAGGCTGTTCTTCTGCCTCATCCACAACCCCCTCCACATCTTCCTCTAACTTGATCGTCGGAGGGGTCGGGCTGAGCTCCCGGCTCGACCTATGTGCAGGTGCGAGACGGTGTCGCCTCTTCCCGAAGCTGCGGCGGAGCTGCCTCCCGACCCGAACCGCCGACCCGAACTGCCGAACCGACCTCCCGAGGCGACGACCCCCGGGATACCCCGAGGGACGCCGCCCGAGCCCCCCGACATCCGGACCCCCGAACCGAGCCGCGACGGCTCCGAGGCCACGGCTTAAAAAGTTACTTACCGTAACAAAACCCATTTGGCTTTGAACTCTTTCTCCATATATTATAGACAACTGGAATTTAACATAACTGTGGCTAACTTATAAAGATTTGGATTAGTATATAATCATTAATTTATATGATTCTAGATTTATTAATTAGTGAGTCAATTCCTCTATTAAATCGAATCACGACAACATTGAAGTTTATATTAAGCACCTTAATTTATCGGTGATCGACTTTTTACTATTGCGATGATAAGTTCTACTAAGATAGAAGACGTTTTTATCGGAGCTCAAAAGATGGGAAAGGTAAAAATCCATCCAAAAGCTCAAGAGAGAGGATAGAAAAAGAAGTGGGAGAAGGGAATGATAACCACAAGATGAATCGATTGGAATTTGGTATGCGTATTCTAGTCATTTCATAGAGTCGGATTTGACATGGATTGGTGTCATCCTATTCATGCGTATCCTACGCATGTCACTTGAAGTGTCTCTCGCAAGAAAGAGGTTGATCGGAGAGTATGGAAGCGGAACATGTTATGAGCCACCGTAGTCTTCGCCCACACCCCGAAGAGTTGTCGTCATGTTGCGAGCATTAGGCATTCCGTCTTCTGGAAGGTCTCCGTTTCCCTTTACCCAATTGGGAGCGTTGTTGGGTTGGATTCTGTCGGATACCAACACCACCTAACATAATGGATATGATTTAATGGATCCGGTAAGGGCCTTTCATAGTAAGTAAGACACGAGGCAATTGCATCTGAGGTTGTGGTTAAAGATTGAAAATGGTTACAAACTTTATTCGATCATAAACATGATCATGATCGTGCAACGTCGAACTTAGAAGACATGAGGTAATGATTGCCTAAGTCAGCCTTTTTTTTTGTGACGTGATCGATTTTGAAGGGTTGAGTCAGCCTCCCAATTTGTGCAATGCAATGACCACACTAATCGAACGAGGCTGAGGTGTCAACCCAATATTCATAATCCTCTTATCACTAATCAAACTAATATTCATAATTAAATTAGACTCGAGTCATCATTATTATGTGAGAGGATAAAAGAATTTGGGAAGAAGAACTAAAACAATAAGAATGATCTCTATGTGGTTAAAACTAAATGTTTAATATAATTTTATAAATTATTAGTCTAACCCATTTTGACAACTATAAAATTAATATAATAATATAAATTATAGTTCAAAATATCTTATAAATAATAAATTATTTATTACAATTCATATTCCAGTCATTTTGGTAATAACTACTCAGGTAAAACTTAGAGATATAAGTTATAAATAATATTCACTAATTTTTTATTAATCTAATTTATATATAAATAATTTAATAAATAAAATAATAATTATTAAACATTAATCAACATAAAAAAAAATCATATGATGGCTATAATCATGATAAAACATAAATCATACCTTTATATAAAAAAATAAATATTATTTAATAATTTTAAATATATACATATGAATAACTACACAAATATCGAAAAAAAATTAAAATTTAAATATCATAAGTAAATTTTTTACCAATATATCATATGATAAAAACTAAAAAAGAAAAATATATTTTATAATTTTTTATTTAATAAATAACCTAAATGAGAGAATTAGTCTTATTTAAGTAAACATTTCATAATTGAGTCAAAATTAAGCTATCCAGATTAGACCCAACAACCAATCTAATTAAATGAATCATAATTAGGTTTAGTCAAAAATCCAATTTAGAAACAAATTGATCAAAGATTGGATTAAAATTAGGCTTCAATCAAAATTTGATTAAAGCATGTCAAATTGGTCAATTTTATAGTTGAAGACCTAAGTCAAAAATACTTAATTTTGAAAGGATAAAATTATACTTTTGTTAAGATATATATTGAAGTGTCAAGGTCAATTTCGATTGGAATTTAAAAATATAGAAGGGTAAAATAGTCTTTTAATAGGTGAAGATAGGCCTACTGTCACCACGGTGGGTAGTCATCCGATGCCTATGCATCGTCAACCCGAACTCCCCTCGCAACCAACTAGCGATCCCTTTTCGTAGTGCCCATATCCGCGAATGACCAAGCGAACCCTAACGGTTGCTGTGCAATCGTTGAGCAACCTGCATTGGTGGCTACTCAATGGCTGATGACTTGGCACAGGTACTAGCGACGCATTGGAGAAATATTGCATCGATCATTATGCTACGCGCTTGAGCCGCTTTGAACCGTGGCCACCACGCAGTGATCTCCTCAATCCGATGACCATGCTAATGATGTAGCACTGCAAGTGGATTGCCACTGCCATCCGCAACAATCGATAAAAGCCACCATCGCGCATTGTTGTGAAGCACAACCACCTAGATTGCCCAACCAGAGCCGCACACAAGCATCTTCCCATGACATCTCCATCACACGATCATTGTGCGAACCTTCATCCGTTCAATCGTGGGCTGCAAACTTGTTTTATGGTCGCTTACCTCGCTGTGTATGGCGATCGTCAGCTCAAAAAGCATATTGGCATTGTCCGTCCTCTAGTATAGCGTTGCATGTAGCAATGTTGACGCCTGCATAGTTACTGCCTACGGTTGGGCCGACGACCACAGTTGTTAGCCACCCTTCATAATGTCGTCATTGATAACAAATTTCAATGACAACTAATCGATTAAACATCGATAGCATGTTGTCCTGACTCTACCTACATATGACAAAAAATCTTGCATCACCCATAAGTAGGCGAAAAGACGAATGAGATAGAAAAATAAATTGATAACAGAAACGATTGTTCAATCATCATACAAATAAAATCGAATAACATTTTTTCACAAGTGAAGGGTTATTAACAAATAGTTCTAAATACAAAATAGATATAATATACTTTTATAATATAATATATTTAATTTTAAAATAATAAATTTGGATACCAATTATAAAGATAAAAACTATAAATAAGATATTGTTATTGCTAGTCATAGGTGCCCTGCAAGCCAATCACGTAAGTTATGGTACGTGTGACATAATATATACTATTTTTATTTATTATATTATTTAGTATTTTATCACTTTATATATATATATATATATATATATATATATATATATATATATATATATATATATATATATATATATATATATATATATATATATATATATATATATATATATATATATAGTGATGTCTATGGATCTATACAATGAGAATCAGATCGTGATGAGATCACAATAACGAGACCGATTCGTCTTTAAACACAGATCCTAAATAATCTCGATCATAGGTTACTCGATAGGGATATCGAGATAACCAGACATATTAGTATATTGTATACCCGTCCATATGATGGAAGTGACTGGTCTCATAGCTGCTCGTGTGAGGACATTATGAACACAATACATGTGCTCATTGGAAAATGAATTAATTGTAATGCTAGATGGTTGATGATGCCTTATTGTTAGATAGTGATTATGTTGTCTCAATGTATTTGGTCCTTAGACTTGTGACACCAAAGATGTCTTGTATGAGTACTCTACTCTTCGATACTAGACTTATCGGTCTAGAAGTTCATAATAATTCACTCGATTTATCGATTATGGATGTACTAGGCCACTATGCCATAGTGTCTAAACGATACAGAAGAATCCAATTCATTGGACCTATTTGTTCTCGATTATTATGTATCTATAGTCCCTCATCCATCTAATATCCTAGAGATCGTATACCGGGCATGATGCTATCAGACCCATACGATTTCTACTCGAGTCTCGCTTTAATCAGATTCTCCCGGAGAACTCTTTCTCTCTCAATCCGAATGACCCTGTCTAAGGATTTGCCTGAGTAAAAACTTATGAGATATTCCTTTTATAACATTAAAAGCGAATGATCTTCTATCAACACTCAATAGCCCTCGTAAAATTGACTATCACTCCCAATTGCCAACTGTGTTATTATGTATATTTTAATACTATTCAAAAAATATTTATCTAATTCGAGAACATATTTCATAATCTAATTAGCAAATAACACCATTGCGTATCTATAAGTTGAATTAGACTCTTCTTTTTCGATGTCTACTAATTCAACAGGAATTAATCGAGATTGAAAAAACATCTAGTATATTATCATATAAGAGATAGTGTCTATTTATAAATAACTGCAACAACAGATGATATAGAATAAATAATAAAAAAATTACTTTTATCAAAATTATCTCCTGAATTTTTTTCTATTAATTAATAACTACAATCAAGATATCTATAACATATTTTATCTAATTAAATAGAACCACATAATAACATTTATATCTATCCTAACATATGCAGATCAAGAGATGCAATCTAGAAGACTAAAAAAAAAGTCACTAGAGACAATTACAAGCAAATTGAGCAATTATCACCGTGTCAGCACTAAGGAGAACAATTAAACGTGCTTAAGGAGACACAACTTGAATTCCATTAAATAAAAAAAAAAGTTTCAAGGATCGATTGCCAAGGTCGAAAATTTTGAACAGAGCAGTGGAGGAAAAGCGTAAATTGCACAAAGCCAGCCATCGAATACTTGGCGTCCTCTCTTTCGAACCGAAGCTCACACGACGGAGATCTTCGCCCCGACTTCCTCCAGCTGCTTCTTGGCCTCCTCCGCCTCCTCCTTCGACACGCCCTCCTTGAACTTCTTCGGCAGGCCCTCGATCAGGTCCTTGGCCTCCTTGAGCGCCAGGTTGGTCAGCGCCCGGACCACCTTGATGGTGGCGATCCTGGCGTTGCTCGGGACATCCTCGATAACCACGTCGAACTCGGTCTTCTCCTCGACCGCGGCGGGGGCACTGCCCGCCGCGTCGGCGGCGGCTCCCGGGGCGACGGCCACCGCGGCGGGGGCGAAGGCGGCGGCCGAGACGCCGAGGCGGTCCTGGAGGTGGTCGACGAGGCCGCGGGCTTCCTCGAGGGTGAGGTTGCATATGAGGTTGCCGACCTCCTCGACCTTGGGGGAGACGGCCGCGGGCGGGCGGAGGAAGGCGGCGCGGCGGTGGGAGCGGAGGGATAAGGGTTGGGAAGGGAACTTGAGTGCCGGGGAGGGGGCGGCAGAGGAGTTGGTGGAGTAGGAGGAGACGAGGAAGAGCGCGGAGGTGAGAGTGGCCGCCATTTTCCTCTTGTTTCTCCTCGCTTGTGCCTCGAGCGGAATGGGATGAGAAAGGCGCGCGAGAGAATGGATAAGGCAGGGAAGCAGCAGCAAGAAATGGGAGGTTTGGGTGGCCGAAAGCGGTCGCCTTCCTAGGGAGATAAGCCTGCGGCTTAAACCTGGTTGAGTTCAACCCGAGTCGTAGCGAGATCCAGTTGACTCAAGAGTCTGATCCAGACCCAATCTGGATTCAACCTGACCCAATCTAATTCGATCCAACCTAATTTAATCGCTTGGTTCATGCAGAGGAACAGTGATATCTTCTTTATAACCGCCGCTATAATCATGCTTTCAGAGTCGTGAAGTCCGTTAGCTTACTGTTATATGGCTCGCTACATCGACGAAACTACCGACGGACGCCGCTCGCCACCCATCGCTCGGCCGCGGCTCCCGCACTCGACGTCGGCCGGCTTGATCTCGACCGCTGGCGAAACGCATCGGATTCAGGTTGGTTCGTCTCGCCTCGATCGCTCCCCTTTTCCCGTACGTACTTCTTGCGAACCCGAAGTTCGTTCTTTTACGCCATGGAACACCCCAAATCTGAGCACTTAGACTGTTGGGGGGTCAGTGTTAATTTGCATTCTTCTATGGAGGAAATAGTGGTTTTCATACCCTATTGCCACCTTTCACTTCATGATCATTGAGATTCTTGGCATCGCTGTCAAATTCACCAGGTTTTTCCGTCGGTTGATGATCCACTACCAATTGTTTGCAACCACGGGATGAATGCTTCTCAACGAGAAGGCTCACAACTCCTTTTAGTTCGACTTAGGGTTTGTCCAAACCCTAGGGAAGAAAAGGTGTTAGAACCAGTGAATTTTGATCAATTCTTTTAGGGTTCCCGTATCGTAAGCTTCAGCCCATCGAGATGAGCATATCCTGCCTATTTGGCACTTAGTGTTTCTTGACCCCCTTCGAAGGCTTGGGTAACTCTTTTATTGCTATGCAGGTTGAGTTATAGTCCAGATATGTATATATCAAATGTTTGGACGGTAGAAGGTGCAGGAAACCTTGGTTGCTCGTAGAACACATATTTTGATGATAATGCTACCGCTGTGTGTAGAATCTGAAATCTGTAGCATGGTAGTTCATCTGCGTACAGGATTGTCGTACGAGATGTTATCACGACAGTCACATTGTTTTTGGTGATCAATTAGGCAACATCTAAGCTCCCGATTACCTTTGGAACAGTCATAAAAGCTTTTTTTTGGGGCATCTAGCTCTTCTTTTTAGGAAAATGTTCCTGAGCAATTGTATATGTTATTTTGTTCTCACCATGCCTTCTTTAGTTTTCCTAGTCCTCTCCACAAACCTTTAATTTGAATTAGCTTACTTTATTGTTGGTCCTTACAGAGGGCTATTTCTTATCCATGTTCAAACTACCATCCGGTCATTTTGGACTATTTGACATGAACAAAATCCCAGTCTATTGAGTAGCTAAAAGTAAAACTGAGACAAGTGCTCCATGAGGAGCCAGCAATTTTCTGTAACATTTGACATAAAATTACTGAGTATAAAGTTTAATGGTACAGTAGTTCCTTTTGGCTTTTCAAAGATGCTTCGTGCAAAAAAGTTGCATTTGTTTTTTGGAACTACTTAGTTAATGCCTGGATGTGCTTGTGCTTATCTTTAGTCTTGATAGAACACTTAAACTTGTGTAGATCCATAGAATTTGCAAAAGAAAGAAAAAGAAAGGAAGTCAACTAACTCTTGACCAAGAGGATGCTACAGTAGTTTACATACTTTTAGAGGTTGAGAGCCTAGAGATGCACAGTCATTGAAAGGGATCACATTCCTTCGATCTGTCATGATTACTCTTGTTTTTCGCTGTACATTTTGTACTAGGCAACAGAGGATGCAGGGATGTAATTGGTTTTGGGCTTTGACATGGCCACCATTATTAAAAGCAGGCCTCAAGTAGGTCTCTCCTTCCAGGACAGCGTCTTCTGGTTTAAAGTCAAGTGATTCATCTAGATATCCCAACATTTTGGGCCAGTAAATCTCTGGGGCTTAGAACCCTAATATTATCCTTGTTTGTAACAATACTAGAGTTAAGAGCCATTTTTTGTGCAACTTGTGGGATCATCCTGCTTGGACTTATGATAAGTTGTGACCAATGTAAGTCTACCTTAATTTTTGTAAGCTCAGGCACCCTCTCATGGCTTGGAATCAGATTGTAGACAAGTGGAATAGGCTAGTACGTTTTCTTAAATAACATGTTCAAGAAATCCTACCAAAATGAGGTCAGAAAGAGATTGAGAAACACATGTTTCATACAGTGATCGCTGTGTCAGCTGTCAACCACTAATATCATATCATGTTTGTCACTTTCCCTATCTTCACGATCTATCTAAAAGCTACCAGCTACAAGACATTTGCATTTTTTGGATGAGATGAGTCATAAAGAACGGTTGTACAGGCAAAGGGGTATCATTGTCTCAATAGCTCATCTTGCTGTGCTCCGCAAGTTACAACTAGCAGCAGGCAAGGGGTTATCATCAGTATGCCTCTAGTTAAAAACACCATGTTCATGAATTCATTTTTCTAAACTGTACAAGAAGCTAAATTAAATAGATTAAGGCATTCTTCTTTTTTTCTCCCTAGAACTAACGACTAAGATGATCCTATATGTGTAACTGAAATCTAGCAAGAATTAAACAAAGCCTGCTTGCAAATAATGCTGCCTTTGGAAAGTACTATATGAGTTTCTTGACTAAGTTATCCTATCATAATGTATATTTTACATATTCTTCTTCATGGTTTGTTTGCATCAGCTTATTTGTAAGTCTAGGATGCTTGTCCACTTGAGGAATGAAATGTTCCAATGAATTATCATCTGCAAAATGATTAACATGTGTGCAGGTTCAGAGAGGCAGGAAGAAGGAAGTAGATGTCAGCCAAAAGAAACATCGTCTGTCTTTCTTACATTCCAAACACACAGCTTGGGGTAGTTGATGACATAGGCAGCCATGCACCTGGTTCTCAGGTGGGTAAACAGGTTTGATCTCCTGGATGATGCAGTCCCGGAGTCGAAGCGACTAGAATTGCACTTAAGGCAGGATTGCCGCCACCAGCAGGTATGCAAAAGCAACTGTAATGTGCATGCTGTCTTAGGTGAAAAACAAATGGTTTGGATGTGAAATATTATGTTGGATCTCATCGAGTGGTCAACCAAAGGTGTGTTCTTATACATCACATTCATAAATTTATTAAACAGGTGTCATTTGTTGTTGGCAATAGCACACTTCCTGAGTTCAATCTGTACACTATGATAAACGTCGAATGAAGTTAAAACACTGTTTGTTCAAGAACTAGCACTTCTCATTATTTGTCATGTTCAAGAACTTATCATCACCACACCTCGTTATGAGCATACAACTATTTTGCAATAGAGTAAATCAAGCATTTTATTGTTTCTTATTCTCTAAACTGATATCCTGGAGATTCATCAATTATGTGTGCACTTGTGATTCGCAGAAACAGAAGTGGAATAGCCAGATTCGATGATTTATCTGCCCTCTTGGCAGGGACTTGTCACCGGGCGACTCCCACGGAAAAGATGCCACGGTCGAGGTTGATCGAAGACACTGAAGTGCTTACATGCGTGCGTGCGTGCGTTCTACCTTTTTCTTCACAGGGTGAACAGTCGGTGTGACAAGTGTCCTCGAAGTTTGTCGCCCCTTTTCCTACAATCCACGAGAGGAGGAGACAGTACGAGTCAGCATCCATCAGACGCACCAGGAAAGGAAAGGAGTGAACCGTCTGCCATGTCCAGGGAAGCTCACATGGATGCATCACCCACCTCCCATCCAAGCCCGGGTAATGAAGTTGCAATATTCCTTTCTTATATTCTTTGCACAAGTCTCTCAATTCCAGTTTGCTCTCTCTCTTCTTCTTCTAGAGTTTCCTCAACTTTCCTGCAGAGGCTTACTGATGAGAGGCTATCAGATGTCGAATATGGATTTCGTATCATTGTTTCTGTTCCTAAGAATAGTATCCATATCAGATCTTGCGCCGACAGAATTATCACAAATTTTGAATGTTCAAAGTATACCGACAAGGACAGATTTCAGAGAGTCCACGCTTCCAAACAAGAAACATTAGGACCACAGATATGCATTGTCAAGGTCCAAGATGTGGCAAATGTTTGGGCTCATTCTCTTTGAGATAAGATGAAGAGTTCCATCCACCGGTACAGCTTCTAGAGGGGAACTAAGCAATACCATCAGCCGAACAAGTCTGCATGTCTCGAGTCATCGAGGCAACCCACAATACGGCAAGCTGATGAGTGATCCATTAAAGAAAGCTTGGGATGAATGGAATCCTACACAAAAGGACTGTTCTGTTATCGAAGCAGGTATAAAGCTTGTGCGGACCATTCTTTCTCCACTGGCAGAGTTCTTTACCCTTTCTTTATCTTGTTTTGTTTCAGGTTTAATGATTCTCCCGTCCAACCACTCGACCTAAAAGCTGCTTCTAAAAATGATGTCCCCCGAGAAATGTCAACTTTAGGCCACTTCATCTCAACTCATAAAGAATGCCCATTTTGCGTGAACAGCTGCACCCGTTTCTTTTGCTGCATGTTACAAGTTCGTTTTATATGTATATATTTACATATATATATGTTGAGGGGCTTCCATCGACCTAAATTAATTATTAAGATGATGTGACTAGTAATGTGGAAACTATACCTTATGAGCCTTTGTTGGTCAATAAAGACTGCAAGCACAATGTCAAGGTACATGTGGAAACATTGGGGGGACATCAAACATAAATCAAGTCACTGTCACTCCTGAGTAAGTTCAGACGTGGGCAGTGTCATCTATTATCTTTATCTACTTAAAGTCTAGCCGGAGTACACAGACTTGAAAATGCTGCCTGCCATTGATGGCAAAAAGAGTTTTGTACCCGGAATGTGGGCACTGTGAGTTCCTGGTTTTCCTAAACTAGTGTAACATTTGTAAATTATTTTTTTCTATTTTCTTTTTCTCATTCAAACCATATAAATTTCTCCTTGAAGATTTTATGTTGTGTTTGAGAATATAATAAAGAAATTGTGATTCTTATTTTTTTTATGACTCAAAGAACATTTATTTATATTTTTCACATTTTATTTTTTATTATCTTCCCTTTGTTTGTTGAGAGGGAAAGGAGAAATCTTGAAAAAAAAAATGAGAGATCAACAAATAATTTTGTGTCAATGTTTATGGAGAAAATTAAATTTTTTACTATGTGAGAAAATTTATAAGATTCTTGAATTATTATCTCTTGTATCTTCTCTCATATAAATCTAAAAAAAAAATTCAACTTTTTCTATATCCACTATAGAGATTCTTTCAAGAAAACTCGAAGTACGTTACCTCTATGTCTCTTTCTCTCACTAAAATTATAAGATTTAAAGTATATTTATAAAAATAAAATTTAATATAAATTATAATTTTATTAAAAAATTATAATCGAATTAAAATTTTCTAAAATAGTTGGAATATAATTATTCCTTCGAAAGAGACTTTCCGACCATAACACTTTTATGGTTACTTTTTCTTTCGAACCCACGCTTTCTTTCTTTCCCTCCCTCTCTCTCTCTCTCTCTCTCTCTCTCTCTCCCGTGAGCGTCAAATTTACGAGAGTTCATTTGACCAATAAGATTCAAATTTATCGAGACTAAATATATTTTTTTTCATTCTTATTCAATATATAATTAAAACAATTGACTAATGATCCAAACTCTCCTATATCAATCAATCACCCAACTGCTTACGCAACCAACCCATTGGCTGCAGGTAATGAACTCTGACCATCCAATTCATTACGTGACTCGTTGCACATCACCATTAGAATATATCTAAATGCACCGGGCAATATGCATGTGCACACTGTTGATGCATCACGGCATCCAAAGTACTTGGTTGATGTGAACTGACAATATTAAGTTGACTCCTAGTTATCACCTCAGGGAACAACCAGGTCCCCCTTACACATCCACCCAGGATCCCTCTCTCTCTCTCTCTCTCGGTAATTAAAGTCCCACATCAAACGCTTAACTCGCTCTCTGCTCCAACCACCCATTCATTGTGCACTGCACCTAAATCTATCGTTCAGGACGATTTGGTCCTCCTATCGCTTGCAAATGATTGATCGTTAATCGCAGGACTGCGTCGATATCTATTCCGAGCTCATGTCTTCGGTAAGCACTCGAGCTGATAGTGTAGCGTTCATCTGCCACGATGCATTCCGTCGACCAAAGTAGACTCTGCTGGTGACGGTGTGATAGCTATCCCCGCTCCAGCGCAGCGGGGCGGGCGCCATAAGGCATTTCGTCGAACGGCAAAAAAACCAAGTTTGGTGAATAGCTACAAATATAGCCACATGTGGATTAGATCGACCATGTCATATCCCACGAGTTGAACAGAGGCTGGCGATCGATGGCGCCGAGCCAACGCCGGAGTTAGAAGAGACGAGGCAGCCGTGTCATATTTGTAAACACTTGGTGTGCACCAGCCAGCCTACCATGGATGGTCGGGCTTCCAAATTATTGTCCTTAAAGCTTCCGGGTGTGGGGCTGATGGCGCCTGCTACCAACGCAGGACAGGCTGTGCACGTTGCGTGATGCTTGGCATCATCGAAAGCCACCTTCTCCTCCTCTCTGGCTCGATTGTGTTGTGACCTCACTGGTTTTGCTCCATAATGCTCGGCACAGTGGTCAGCCACCGCTCCTTTCTCCCTCCCTCCCTCTTCTCCTCGCGTCCCTATTTGGCCGCTCACCTACCACGGGGCGCGGCGCGTGGCGCGCCGCGAGCCCCCATGCGAGCACCGTGCAGCAGCGGCGACGGGGTAATTAAAACGCTTCTCGGCGTCTTTGAGGCGTACCAACGAACGCCTGGTGCGCGCTCGCGGTCCCCCCCTCCCCTCCCCCGTTCGCTGTCTTGATAGCGACCGCGAGATGAGATTTCTTTCCCCTCCTCTTCTCTATTTAAGCCCCCGTGTGGGTTGGATTTCGAAGGCCTTTTCCGCCTGCGCCTATGAGCAATGCTTGTGGCTGAACACCGAGATCAGTGTCACTTGGTTTGCTTTTGGTATAAGAAAGAGACATATTGGAATACAACACAGGTAAACTGGTGGAGAAGAAAAGGTTTCTTTTCCTGAAACTGAGAAGGGGGAGAGAGAGAGAGAGGAGACAGAGAGGTGTTCGCCGCCTCCTCGTGTTTGGACCGCTCATTTGCCCTTCTCTCTCTCTCTCTCTCCTTGGATTAAATCTTCTTAGATCTCAGCCGAAGGAACACGGATGGAGGGAGGAGGTGAGCAGGCCCCGCCAAGGCGGCGGACGCCGTCACCGGGGCGGAGCCGGCGTCTACCGGACTTCTTGCAGAGCGTCAACCTCAAGTACGTGAAGTTGGGTTACCACTACCTGATCACCCACCTGCTCACCCTACTGCTGATCCCGCTGATGGCGGTGATCCTCCTGGAGGCGGCGCAGACCGATCCCGACGAACTCCGGCAGGTGTGGCTCCACCTCCAGTACAACCTCGTGAGCGTGCTGGTGTGCTCCGCGGTCTTCGTATTCGGCACCACTGTCTACATCATGACGCGGCCTCGCCCCGTGTACCTCGTCGACTACGCCTGCTACCGGCCGCCGCCCGAGCTCAAGGCGCCGTTCCACCGCTTTATGGAGCACTCGCAGCTCTGCGGCGGGTTCAACGAGTCGGCACTCGAGTTCCAGCGCCGAATCCTCGAGCGCTCCGGCCTCGGCCAGGACACCTGCTTACCCGTCGCCCTTCACTACCTCCCGCCCCGCCCCTCCATGGCCGCCGCCCGCGATGAGGCCGAGCAGGTCATGTTTGGCGCTCTCGACACGCTCTTCAACAACACCGGCGTCAAGCCCAAGGACGTCGGCGTCCTCGTGGTCAACTGCAGCCTCTTCAACCCCACCCCCTCCCTCTCCGCCATGATCGTCAACCGCTACAAGCTCCGCGGCAACATCAAGAGCTTCAACCTCGGCGGGATGGGCTGCAGCGCCGGCGTCCTCGCCGTCGACCTTGCGCGAGATCTCCTCCAGGTCCACCGCGCCACCTACGCGGTCGTGGTCAGCACCGAGAACATCACCCAGAACTGGTACTTCGGCAACCGCAAGGCCATGCTCATCCCCAATTGTCTGTTCCGCGTCGGCGCCGCCGCCCTGTTGCTGTCCAACCGCGCGGCGGATCGCCGGCGCGCCAAGTACAAGCTGGTCCACATCGTTCGCACCCACCGCGGCGCCGACGACAGGGCCTTCCGCTGCGTCTACCAAGAGCAGGACGAGGTCGGCAAGGTCGGCGTGTCCCTCTCCAAGGACCTCATGGCCATCGCCGGGGAGGCGCTCAAGATCAACATCACCACCCTCGGCCCCCTGGTGCTTCCCATCAGCGAGCAGCTTCTCTTCTTTGCGACGCTGGTGGCCAAGAAGCTCTTCAACGGCAAGGTGAAGCCCTACATCCCGGACTTCAAGCTAGCGTTCGACCATTTCTGCATCCACGCGGGGGGAAGGGCCGTGATCGACGAGCTAGAGAAGAACCTGCAGCTGCGGCCCATCCATGTGGAGGCCTCCCGGATGACCCTGCACCGCTTTGGCAACACATCCTCCAGCTCCATCTGGTACGAGCTGGCTTACACGGAGGCCAAGGGGCGGATGCGGAAGGGCCACCGCGTGTGGCAGATTGCGTTCGGGAGCGGCTTCAAGTGTAACAGCGCGGTGTGGCAGGCGCTTCGCAACGTGAAGCCCTCCCACGATGGTCCATGGGAGGACTGCATCCACGGTTACCCTGTGGAGATCATCGACGGGTTTCCTCCTCGGGAGCCACAGCAGCAATAGTGGCTGTGTTAGGTGATGGTGTGTGTGATCTGGGTCGGGCAGATCCTTTGGTATTCTTCACTTGCAGCTCATATCTGCACGCCGATTTGTTTGTTGTCATCTGATCATGGAAGTCTTTAGCGTCTCTATCTGCAAGCGCTCTTCGATCGATTGCTGTGAAAGCTTTTAGGTTCCATGCTCTCATTGTCTTCTTCTTCGATTCCTCTTGCTCTTCAGCATCACTGTGGTGGTAGTCTTTTCTGCTCAGATCTCAAATCACAGGCGTTCCCGACCACCAGAGGTTAGTTGGTCAACCAGAGGTTAATATAATCCAAGTCTCACATGGGTACTGTTTCCAGAGAAATCCTCAAGATTTTGGTTTGACTTTTTTGCCACTTATTTGCATTTCCGATAGCACAATACAATGATTCGTCGGTGTTATGTCTTAATCCAACCCCATGTAGGCTTTATATGCATACCTATAGAGAGAGAGAGAGAGAGAGAGAGAGAGAGAGAGAGGTTCCCTGGTTGAATTGATGTTGAGGTAGGTGTCAGCCCAGGTGGCACTCATAATGCCGTAAAGATAACGATGTCTCTTTCTACATGGTTTTGCATATGCATTTTTCTTCTTCACTGCTTTTTTTATTGTCTATAGCTACTAGCCACATTGATGAAGAACTTGCTTGTGGTGTTAGAAGGATGCTGTCATCATGTGGAACATCAATCTGAATCCTGCTTATTTTCGCAATTGCCAAATCATTCATTTTGACTTTAGCAAGTGTTCTTCATTTGATTTTTAATGAGCTACTGATTTCTGACATGAATTGAAATACTTACGTAGGCATCTAACAATCAAGGAGAAATTTAGATGCCACTTAAACAACTTAGGCAGTAGTAGCATACACCATAATATTCCTTCCTGTTGTGAATTGATGTTTGAGAAAATGTAATGATTGGACCGACTGCTGTTTCCTTTGGTGAAAGCATAAACCTTAACAAAGACTAGGAGGAAACTATTCTATTTCTCTTCCTCACTGCAATCCCTTTGAGACAAAAGAAAGACCCTCTGTCTCTTACTCTTCTTACCTTATAAAAGTATTGATATTGTCTATAAATATGGTATGCACATATTTGGTAAGAATTATCCTTTAGACAGACAACTTGTTATAGATTTCTTCAGATTGAGAGCTGAGATTGGATTCCTGCTGTGTCTCGGAAAGTGTTTTCTCTCTGTTTCTGTTCGCCGCCAGGATGGATACAAGTGTAAGATTGTGTTATTGTGTTGAAGACTACCTGCCCCTGCAGTCAAATGCCCACTTTTGACCGCCGACGGAGTCGGCCTCATCGTTTGCCGAGCCTCCAAACTCAGCGACTGCTGCCATCGCTGTGCCGTGCTACAGCGTCGTTGTCCTGTTAGACAGGAGAGCAGAGAGTGCGTGACACAATGAGGACTAAACGACGCCAAGGAGGTAAGAGAGTGTGTCATTGGATGATTCGTCCTCGCTCTTTGCGCGATGCCGTCGTACCGCTAAGCTTAGTCTTTTCTACCCCTAAATCTACGGTTACCTCCTCTCTTGTAAATTTTTTTAATATATATATATATATATATCCATTCAAGTCTAAGTATATAGGATGATTGGACTCATATCCAAATGGTTATATAGGTATTTTTTAAAAAAATTAATATAATTTTTATTTATATTTTTATCTTGATTCTTTTATCTTTTATTTGGTTTGATCATGGGTTAGTAGTGCGAATGAGTTGTACTTATATAATCTCTCCCTTTCTTTACATAATATCAAAACCTCAAGGGTGATAATATGTATTTCAAGATCTACTAGATAATATTTTTTTTATTATAGATTATCAAGTTGGTTGCTTGGTATTAATTTTTTAATCAATCTCTCATAAAGAGAAATCTATGGGATGTGATGGTGGCAATGCAACAACAGGAGCGAAGACGCCATGAAATGATGAAAGATATTAAGTGTAAAGACTAAATTTGTATTAAAAAGATTAATTTCTCATGATTTGAATACATTATTAGGTGTAAATCAGTTTCATATATTTGGATCACTCTTTATTCAATAAAAAGAATATGGCTCGGTTATGATTTTTCACAAATGATTTGAAAAATACTATCTAAGGTAATATCTCAATTTCTTAATACTTTTTAAAGATTAAAAATTTATGTCAAAAAATATCACTCTTAGATCCAAATAAACATATTTTCGATCAACGAATGAAATATTATATTATTCACTATATTCAAAAAGAATATATTTTTTATATTACTTGAAGGATGAGTTCAACGACCATAATAGAGTTGAAAAATTATTTTTTGTTCCAGGTTTTTCTAGCTCATGACGAAAGTTTCTACTTTGGGAGATGGAGATGTTTTTGTTATAAATAAAAATAATAACAAAGACAAAGATAAGTAGGATGATGCTAATTGTAAACCAGTCTTCTTCGAATAATGATATAAATAAAAAAAAGGATCAAGTGTTACAAGTGTGACAAGTTACGTCATATTAAGAAAAATTATCATATTAAGATTAAAAAAAATATTATAAATAAAGAAGATTATTTGAATGTTACTGATGAATATTATAGCAAATATTTTATAGCTAAAACTACTAAGGTCTCGACATTTACCAATTTCGAACGTGACTAAGTAGTTGATTCAAGATGTAATCATCATCTCATTAGTGATGATATCATAGTAACGAGAGAAGGAATATATCATCGTAATCTCAAATAAAGATAATGATTATATAACATTAAGGAATATGTATCATTTTTCAAGTATAAAGAAAAATAATTTTTCTATTTTAAATGCAGTTGATGTTGAAAAATATATTCTTT